>NC_043712.1:26202142-26260257 GCF_006229205.1 Suricata suricatta | reverse complement strand
TTGCTTCAGATTCTTTGTCTCCCTCTCTCTTTGTTCCTCTCCCACTCACACTCTCTTTCAAAAATAAACATTAAAAATATTTTTAAACTTCTGTAATTTTTAAAGGCTCAAATGAAAGAGTATGTGTTGATTTTCCTCCACCTCATTTAAATTCAACATAAACTTCTTTCCAACCTGTCTCCCACTTTTTAGCTGTTACCAAATAATCTGAGTTTTTGCAATCAGGTTATTTTTAAATTAAAATATTATTTAATATATTGTATCTTTTTAAAGAATTTTTGCTTTGTCTTGATATGTTTCATAATTACATATAGCTTATTACATTCTCCTGTTCTAGTTTTAGTGAGAACTACTATTTTTGTAAAACTTCATTCTTGAGTTCTTAATTTTGGTTCATATTTGTTTTGACGAGACTCTGAATTCATGTAACTTATTCATGAAGCACTTGTGGGTCATATATTTTCTCAACTCTTGATTATTTAAGATTATTTTTGCCTTACATGTAAATGTTGAATCTGTCACATGTGAAATTCTTGAGGTGCAACGTGTTCCCCGTGTCTGTACTTCACTTTTTAGAGACCAGTCTAATTTTGTTCCTTTGCCCATCACCTATTTCATTTACCTACATGTGTATATAATTTTTAACTTATTCTCCCTTTTTAAAATATTTATTTATTTATTTTGAGAGAGGGAGAGCACATGCATGAGTTGGAGTAGGGCAGGGACAGAGAGAGAGAGAGAGAGAATTGGAGGCAGGCCTTACCCTGTCAGCTCAGAGCCCGATGCAGAGCTCAATTTCTTGAACTGAGATCATGTCCTGAGCTGAAATCAAGGGTCAGATGCTTAACCAACTAAGCCACCCAGGCACCGCTTAACTTCTTCTTATAATTTAAAATTTCTATCTAGTTCTGAATCTTTAAGTTTGCCTATGATCTCTTTTTCACAGGGGATATTTTCCAACTCTGAGAAGTTTTTTTAGTTCTGTATTTGATTATTTTTTCTGTTTCAGTGGTTTTCTTCTTAGGATCCTTGTTCATTCTTCTGCTGTCATCTTCTAAATTATCATTTTAATCCTTTTGTCATTTTCTTCATACTCAGAAAGTGTTCTTAAAGCGTATCTTCCATATCATTGAGTTTTCCTCACTACTAGTTCTGTACTTGACTGTCTCATTGTATTATTCCAGTTCTTCCTTCTCCCAGCCATCTTTCTTTTCATTTCTACGTGTGACCTTTGTATCCAGTTCTAGTGATGGTGTCTTAGTCACTCTGGGTTGCTGTTACAATGTACCATTGACTGGAAGCCTGTGCAACAGGAAACATTTCCTTCCCACAGTTCTGGATGGAGGCTCGAAGGCCAGATCCAGGCACCCACATGTTCAGTGTTTGGTGAGGGCTGGGGTACTATGACCAGCCGTCATCTTGCTATGTTCTCACGTGGTGCAAGCCAGGAGGAGCTCTCTGAGGTCTGGGGCATTAATCCCATTTGTGAGGGCTCTACTTTCATGACCTCATCATCCTCCAAAGACCTAACTCCAAATACCATCACATTAAGGATTAGGATGACAATACATCAGTTTATAACATATGGATAGTTCTTTATAATAAAAGTAGATTTTAATTCCAGCTCGGCCACGTACTATTATGTGACATTTGGCATGTTACTTAACCTTCCTGAATTTCAATTTTATCAGGTATAAAATGGAACTTGTATTACCTACTTAATAGTATCATAGTGATTCAGTTTGGTCACATCTGTTGCACAGTTCCTGACACAAATCTATCTATTTATTTATTTATTTATTTTAAGTTTATTTATTTGGGTGGGGGAGAGAATTGTAAGCAGGTTCCATACTGTCAGTGCAGACCTCCAACACGGGGCTCAAACTCAAAAACCTTGAGATCATGACTTGATCCAAAATCAAGAGTTGGGTAGTTACCCGACTGAGCCACCCACGTGCCCCCCAACAAAGATTTAAATGTTTAATAAATGATGTCTGCTGTGGCTGTTGTGGACATGGTCCTCCTTGATGTCTTCATTACACGCTCATTCTGGGTTCTTTTCTGTTCTTCTTTCTCATTTCTGCTTGCCTTTCTCTCCTAACTTTTTATGTATTCTTGTTTGCAGAGAACTATTTTATTCCATTTTTTGAGGGTGCTACAATTTTCTTTAAGATTTCAAAATGGAAGTATTTCCCTTTTTCAGATGTTTTTCACAGACTGGTAGTTGTTGGAGTGTGTTTACTCATCTTCAGTAGAAAAGAATTCACTCTTGCTATTTACCACCAGGTAGAGTTGGAATTTCCCTTCAACACTATTCATTGTTTACTTGAGGGCAGGTGGAGGTCAGGTTGATTTGCACAGATCTCAGCCCAATTTGTCTTCTCCCGGACGTTTATCTTGTCTGCCTACATGTACATATCTTTACTCTGAATCTTCCATTTCCTTACCATGGCCTACAAGGCCTGACAGTATGATCTGGTGCCCTGTGCCCCCCTGCCCACAGCTCTTCCCACTCTGCCCCTTGCTTGCCGCTGTAGCCACAGTGGCCTCCTCCTTTCTTTCCTGCCAGGCATGGTCCCATCTCAGCATTTTAGAATTTGCTGTTACCTCTTGCCTGGAAAATCCTTTCCTTAGATGGATTTTTTTTTTTAATGTTTTTATTTCTTTCTGAGAGAGTAAGTGGAGGACAGAGAAGAGAGACAGACAGGATCTGAAGTAGGCTCTGCACTGTCAGAACCTGATGCAGGGCTCAAACTCACAAACTGTGAGATCATGGTGTGAGCCAAAGCCAGAGGCTCAACTGACCAATCTACCCAGGCATCCCTTCCCACAGATAGTTTTATAGATTGCTTTCTCCCTGTCTTTGATTCTTTTGCTCATATATCATCTCACGACTGAGACCTTGCTTACTCATCTTATCACAATGCTTTTCCAACCCCAGCACTTTCTATCCCTGTTAAAAGGTGATTCTTTTCCTTAGATTTCTTATTCTTTATTTTTACTTATGTCCATATTTGTTTGTTTGTTTGTGTCATTATTGTATAAGCTCCATGGGGGATGAGGGTGGGGCCTTGGTTTTGTTCAAGCTCTGTCCCCAGCACCTAGATCAGTGGATGCTCTGAGCACTCAGAATGAAGGTGTCCTCTTCTGTGGAGGCAGGTTTGCCCCCCTCTTCAGTTCTTGGACTCTCTCAACCAGTGATGGGGAGAACAACCCCATCTCTGGTGCACACTGCTATCAAGCTATCAAAGATTTCCTATCTTTGTTCCCCCACCACTTCTTTGATGTTCATTTGCTCATCGTACAAACATTGAATCAACCGCATGACTGTTTCAGCATGAGGCATGGGGGTTACTGTGATGGCCTCGTAGAGAAGACCTTTGCTTTCCTCAGCTTCATTGCTGATTTCTGTGACCCTTACTTGCTTCGTACAAGCTCCCCAGCTCTTAACAGGTGCTGAGTCTCTTTATGATCCATTCCTTTCTAGGGTGCCTGTCTTTGCTGGCTCTCTCTGAGCTTCAGAGTCAATAATAGATACTGTTGGAGGATGTTTATTTGATACACTGAAGATGTCTTAGTACCTAGTGTGAATGATGAAAATGGAGTAAACAGAGCTCCCATTATGCCTGCAAAAAGTTACAACCACAAGCCTCCCCGCCAAATGGATTATTGCTGTGTTAGTCCCATGGTGATATGTAGGAAGGGTCCAGGAAAGTGAAGATGACTGTTACACATTTTCTTGTGCTAGTTATTTCCAAAACGATTGTATATTGCACCCAGGTGGCACAGGTGTACTGTGGTGGCTGTATGCAAAGCAAAGAAAGTCCCCCAAAGAAACCGTTATTCCTGAACAGCTTCAGATAGCTGAAGACAATCTTCGGGCTCTCCTCATCTACGCCATTTCCGCCACAGTGTTCACCGTGAGTATTGGCTTGGGCCAGCTCTCTTCCAGGTTTATGTTTTTATTTAGAGGGATCATTAATGAAGCAGAAACTCACCTCTGGCTGTTGCATGCCTAACCCCGATCTTCTTTAGATAAAAACTCTGTCGCATAATATGGAACACTAAAAAGTCTTCAGAAGGCTTCTCTAATTGATGAGTTCTGTTTGATCCAACAGTTTATTCTGTACCACCTGCCTGTTGAGAGAGGATTTTTCACTTAGAATATTCACGTTATCATTTGTTAGGAAGAGCATATAATCTTATTTTCATAATACAGTTCCTTTTTAAAAATCAGTTTCTTTACTAAAGTGTGTTAAGAAATATACATATCATTTCATTTACCTGTGTGCTAATTATCTTCTCATTTTTTCCTTTTAAACTTTTTTTTCTTTTTAAACTTTTAACAAAATTATTCCAAACTAGAATGATTTTTGCCCCCTCGGCACTATACAGTAAATTACTAATAAACATGTGGTTAAATTATGTACTCATATCTTTGGTCCATCTCCTCCTCCTCTCTGAAAAAAAAAGAAAAAAAATCTCTGACCACTTCTTGGACCAATCCCAAGCTTTTAATTGAGCTTTAGAAATAAAAAAATAAAGCCACCATAAAACCATTGGTGCCAAAAGGTATTTGTTTGCTATTTTTAAGTACAGTTATTTAAAAAAAGTTTTAATGTTTATTTATTTTTGAGAGAGAGAGAGAGAGACAGAGCAGGAGCGTGGGAGGGGCAGAGAGAGAGGGAGACACAGAATCCAGAGCAGGCTCCAGGCTCTGAGCTGTCAGCACAGAGCCCGACGTGGGGGCTTGCACTCATCAACCACAAGATCATGACCCGAGCCACAGTCAGATGCTTAACCGACTGAGCCATCCAGGCGCCCCAACGTACACTTTTGTTTTGTTTTTTTATTAAGTACAGTTCACCTGCCATCACTCAGGCCATGATGAGGGTGGGCAAGATGTGAAGCTGACATAGACGCTACTCTGTAGGAGCTCTTTTTTTTTCTTATGTTTTATTTTTTTAATTTTTATTTTTGAGAGAGAGAGCGAGAGTGTACGAGCAGGGGGAACAGAGAGAAAAGGAGACACAGAATCTGAAGCAGACTCCAGGCTCCAAGCTGTCAGCACAGAGCCTGACGTGGGCTCGAACTCATGAACCGTGAGATCATGATCTGAGCCGAAGTTGGTGGATCCCAAGTGGGGTCTGTTTGCTGACAGCAGATAGCCCGATGCAGGGCTCAAACCCACAAACTGTGAGATCATGACCTGAGCCAAAGTCGGACCCTTAACTGACTGAGCCACCCAGGCGCCCCTAGGAGTTCTTGGTCCAATAAAGGAAATGAGGCACAAATACCTCCTGTACTTTTGTAGTCATGGCATATGGTTTTCTTCTCTATTTTCAAAATGATAAGCATGTATCTATTCAAATGAATTAAGAGCCTCATCTTGATGGAGAAACAACACATTTTGATTCATAATGGGTAGAAAAGGAAACGTAGAAGAACTCTAGGATTTATTAATATGTTGAGAAATCCTTTTATGTTCTGCTTTAAGAACATTTTCAATATACAGTTGAGGATTCTAAGTGCTGCAATATTGATAAAATATTATTGGGATTCAGAGAATAATTCTTCTCCAATTTGGAATGAAAGGTTATGCTAAAAATTTCCAGTATGTTTCAGTTTCTGTTTTTACTGCTAACAGCGGTAACTGGGACCTTCCTCTGCATTCTCTCCACACAGGTTATCTTGTTCCTGATAATGCTGGTTATGCGCAAACGTGTCGCTCTCACCATCGCCTTGTTCCATGTGGCTGGCAAGGTCTTCATTCACTTGCCACTACTAGTCTTCCAGCCCTTTTGGACTTTCTTTGCTCTTGTCTTATTCTGGGCATACTGGATCATGACACTTCTTTTTCTTGGCACCACTGGTAAGAAGATATGTTTCTTCTTTCTTGTAGTGATGAATTTGATTTGCATTAAAATATTTTAAAACATCAAATACAATTCTTAAGACATTGATTGACTAAAGTCTAATAGACGTCAGAACCAGCAGTGGTTATGGCTTTCCAACAACCCATTCCTTTATTCATGATTTTTAGATCTTAGCAAAGTAGGCCTAAACCAGGTCATGACTCTAAAGTAAACTCCAGTACGGATTCAGACTTTTGGATTCATTTTAAGATGAATGCAGTGCTCTCTGGAATTGCCTTAAGCCCCCATTACGGCCCAAATCAACTTGCTTCCTTGGGATTTTCTAGTTTGGAAAAGATCTGAACCTAGACAGAATTCCTGGTGATGATACCATTCGTAGTTAGACTCTCAGACTTGTTGGAGCCACTCTTAATATCAATGATCACACTTAAATGGAATTAATTATGAGTGGTGTAAGGGTAGTAAGCTTGTATATAACTTCTCTGGCCATTCACACATTTACCAATTGAATATAATACTAATTTCTGTATTTTGCTAATAATTTAGGTCTATAATTATTGGATGAGTAATAAAATAGCTCTGGAAAAAAATTGAAGTTTGAAAATTCATGCCTAAATTAACTGATGGGGTAGGAACTATCTTCAAATAGAACATCTTTTAAAAGCTATATGATGTCTTTTTGGAAAACAAAATGCTTAATTGTATAATGTCTGGCTTCACACCTTTTCAAGTGTTAAGTATTTTTGTCTCTTAATTAAATAAAGTTTGTGGTTTGGGGGAGGGGTCTGTTGTTGGAAATTAGATTCCTCTCTTACATTCAATAGCCGTGTTTCTTGGTTTGTACTTTATGTGCTTCTTCTTTCCTTCCTGGATGTTTTCCTAGGCAGCGCTGTTCAGAATGACCAAGGCTTTGTGGAGTTCAGAGTTTCTGGGCCTCTGCAGTACATGTGGTGGTACCATGTTGTGGGCCTGATTTGGATCAGTGAATTTATTCTAGCATGTCAGCAGATGACTGTGGCAGGAGCTGTGGTAACCTACTATTTTACTAGGTGAGAATTTATACTTGGAAAACTTAAGATCATCTAAGTGATTGTGTCTGAAGGAAGTAGAACGGAGGCTGGTAAAGAGTTTCATTTCTTGAAAAAGTAGTTGGAAGCGAATATGACAAAATGTTAGAGCTGATGATTCTGGGAGGTAGGGAAAATGGGAGGTGGTTATTTTAATCTTTATATTTCTCTGTGAGTTTCTCAAAAATTTAATCAGAACAATAGGTAATGATATATCTTCTATTAAGCAGAGGAATAAATCTTGTAGTGTCTTATATACTTTGGCTTTCCATAAAGGTCTATCAGAGGACAACATGCCTGTTTAATTTGTTTGGATCAGAAACAAGTATTATGACTCTTCCTAACTTCAGAGCTGAATATAAGCTGTAGGTCTAACAATTTTCTATTATAATGAGTTACTGGGTCTCGATTGAACATCTTTTTTAAGTTTCATTTTTTGATTATACATTTAACTCTGTAAATATTTACTAGTAAATGCTTTCAAAGCACAGTGTCATTTTATTTAAAGTCTTAGAGCATAAGAACCTCATGAAACTACCACAGAGAAATGAAACATCAATTTTATCTGGTACATCTGTAGCATTTGTATTAGTTGTCTGTTACTTTGCCATTTTGTCATAAACCTAGACTTTTCTTAAATGAACTAATTTTTCACTGCATTGGGCTCTAAACCATTCCTGCACTTAGCCTTTATTTTAATTGTCTCTTTGGTTATCTTTCAAAAAGGGATAAAAGGAATTTGCCATTTACACCTATTTTGGCATCAGTGAATCGCCTTATTCGTTATCACCTTGGTACTGTGGCAAAAGGATCTTTCATTATCACATTAGTCAAAATTCCACGAATGATCCTTATGTACATTCACAGTCAGCTCAAAGGAAAGGTAAGGAGAACATTCTTTTCTGGACTTGGCTGTGGTCACATTCCAGACCTCAGCTCTGCATGTAGTAAACTCCTAACCATGTTCAGTACATAGTTTTGAATGTTTTCTTCATAAACCTTGCAAAGCAGAATCCAGTCCTTCTGCCTTGCCCCCCAGTCTTGCTCACCATGTGCTCTGGCAAAATCCATCATATCAGTGGTTTCCCAAGTGTCCTGTGCGTCTTGTCCTCTGTGTTGACTCACACCTTCCTCCTTGGAACCTCTTCCCTATCCCTGACTGGGGAGATAACATGCATCTCAGCGTAGACTAGATGGCATGCCACCTCTTCCTAGAAACCTTCCCTGATTCTTCCTCCTCCCAGATGATGTCATCTCTGTTCTCCACTCTCAGAGCACTAGTATCTGTCGCATATTTTGATTCTAACCTTTTTGTATGTTTGGCTGTATTTTCATCAACTATAGTATAAGTTCCCTGCCAGTCTTACGTATCTTACCTGTCTTACATGTGGTAGGTGCTAAATATGTGTTGAATTAGGGGCGCCTGGGTGGCTCAGTCGGTTAAGCCTCTGACTTCAGCTCAGGTCATGATCTCACAGTTCATGAGTTTGAGCCCCACATCAGACTCTCTCTGCTGTCAGCACAGAGCCCGCTTCAGATCCTCTGCCCCTCTCTCTTTGTCTGCCCCTCCCCCATCCCTCCCTCTCTCTCCCTCTCTCTCTCTCTCTCTCTCAAAAATAAACATTGAAAAAACTTTTTAAAAATGTGTCAAATTAAACTGATTAAAAATAATTTAACCATTACATGTTTGAGGGAAAATAGGGTAGGTATAGAGTTCTTGAAACATAGATTTTGATTTTTTTAAAATTCACTTATTTTTGAAACATTTAGAATATTTTGTATGTTGGCTTTTAATTATTTCAATTTTTTGTTCTTTACAGGAAAATGCTTGTGCTCGATGTGTGCTGAAATCTTGCATTTGTTGCCTTTGGTGTCTTGAAAAGTGCCTAAATTATTTAAATCAGGTAATTTAAAAAATAAATTAAACATTCACTTTCAATGATAGGTGGATTGTTTCTTCTTCCAAGATAAAATAATTGAGCTTAGCTGAAAGATGTTACGTATTTCTCATGGTGTTGTACGTTGTTCCTTGATCAGGCATAACTATTTCTATCATATTCTTTTATTGATTAATTGATTGGTTGGAGAGAGTGTGGATGCATGCATGTAAGCAGGGAAGGGGCAGAGGGAGAGAGAATCTTAAGCAGGCCCCACACTCGGCACAGACCCTGACATAGGGCTCTATCTCAAGAGCCTGGGATCATGACCTGAGCCAAAATCAAAAGTCAGATGCTTAACTGACTAAGCCACTCAGGCACCCCATTTTCTTATTTTTTAATGTAACATATGTTCTTACCAAGGCTTGTTATTAATTAATTGTAACATGAGGATAAAATATTATTAGAGTTCATCTTTCTGGAAAGACATTTATCTCTTATACCTGAATTCACATTCTTTCATCTTTGATATTCCGTAAGCATCTCTCTACTCTAGCCATATTTCTTTAATTCTTCTTTTAAACGTTGTTTGAGAGGTGCCTGGCTGGATCAGTCAATAGAGCATGTGACTTTTGGCCTTGGGATTGTGAGTTCAAGTTCCACATTGGGCATGGAGCCTACTTTTTAAAAAATGAATGAATGAATGAATGAATGAATGCTGTTTGAAAGTCGTGAAAAGCCATTGTGACACTTAAACTCATTTTTTGCTGCTGTCTACTATTGTTCAAAGCTAGTGTGCTTTCTACCCTGATAATTTTTGGGAGGTCCAACTGCTTGAGGACTGTGACCCTGGCCTAGGACCTATTATCAGAGGAAGTGCTATCATTTCTCAGATTAAGTGAAGGAATTGGTATTATAGGATGATATTTCTGAGGGAGCAGGTTGGTCGTCTGTCTTTCTGTGTCTGGGCACACAGGACTTGCCGTGAAGCACTCTTGCCATGTTTTCATCTTCCTTTTTTTACCACTTCTCTCCATTCCTTGAAAATCAGTTGTAATGCACCAGCGCCCTCATCTAATAGAGCAAAGATAAAAATGGACTTTCTCACCATTTACCTCTCAGTGACTGAAGAGTAGCATTGCATTTTCCATTCACTCAAGGGTCAGTCAAAAGATGGTGGTCTTGTGGCCGTGGTGTTGAGCTTGCCTAGAGTTTGCTTTATTGCAGCTCTATGGTTAGTACAAAAAAGTTGGTTTGACATTTCATTAGCAAAAAAAATTCTTGTAGATAATAATACTGTATGGATGGAAAGTGTTTGGAAGGTCATTATTAAAATAATTGGTAACAGCGATAGCAATCTGAAAAATTACATTCTTTAAAATTTGGTTTGGGACCAAGTCATCCTTATCAAAAAATTGATGGATGCACTAAAAATAATCATCATTACATTTTGTACCCATCACTAAATAGCTTATTCAGAGAGAGAGATGCTAAACCCAGCTCTCTGTTGTCTGAATCTGAAGCAGGCTCCAGGCTCTGAGCTGTCAGCACAGAGCCAAACACAGGGCTTGAACCCATGAACCACAGGATCATTACCTGAGCTGAAGCTGGATGCTTAACTGACTAAGCCACTCAGACATCCTGGTTTTTGTGTATTTTTCATCTTTGTTAGGTAGGTATGATGTTTGAAGATTCAAGGGAAGCACTAAAAGAGGAATAAATCAAATAAGTGAGTGAAGGTTTAGGGGAAGTGATTCTGAACTAATAGTTCTGTTTGGGAATATGAAGTGCTCTGATTTGAGGACTGATTACCCGGGGTACTTCATGTCCGCTGTTTTCACAGGAATTTCACTCCAAATGAGATCAATGTATTGAAGACATTAGAACATTTCCTCCCATGACAGGTTAAGCATAAGTGTTGGTTGCCAGTGGAATTTTTTTAAACCCTCGTTCCTGTGAAATGTTTCAGAGCTGGGTGGGCACCCATCTGTTTGAAGTATTCACGATGATAGGAATCATGGCAGTGCTAAATAGATGAGATCTAGAGACTTTTCTAAAATTTGAAAAACCAGCAGGGTCTGCGAGTCTGACCTGCTGGTGTTTGAAGGGGCATTCTCCTCAGTGCTGCCCCATACATTTGGCAGTTACGAGATTAGTGCTTTGCTAGAGATCAAGCCCGAGCTGACACTGGCGGCTCACACCTTCCCTTTTGTCTCTGCTACTTATCCCTCCGTTCAGAAAATGAAGTTCCATACGCATAGGATTGAGTCCACACTATGTAGCCTTGTTGGAGAAGGCACAATGGATAATTAGGGGCCTATTCAGTGGAGAGAGCCCAGATATTGAAGGCGCATTTCAGTCGCAACAGTGTAACTGGAGAGCTCAGGGAAGCCTTGGAGTCTCGATTTCCTTCAGTAAGTGGAGAAAAATATACCTGTGCTCATAGGCTTTAGGTAAGGATGATATATAATGCAGATAAATCAACTCACAGTGCCTGGCTCTAGGTCATCACTTAGTGTTATCGCTCTCCCCTGCCCCCCTCATTTTATTGTCTTATAACGAACTCCCAATGTTTTTACTCTAAGAGAAAAGAGCTCTGGCCAAGATAAAACAAGAGGTAGTTCTAAAGATATATCTATTTTCTCTAAAAATAAATGTAATGTAAAACGCTGAGGAGGTTGTAAAACTAAGACAAAACAAAACCTCACCCATGATCTCACCATGCTAACGTAACAGTTGCTTTCACTGAAATATTTACTATTAGCTTTCAGAAGTTTCTGATTTTTCACTGCAGTGTGGTAATGTCATATCAGACTTTACTTATAGACTGTGTTATGCGTCTATAAAACTCCGTTGTAAAATGGCGGTAATAATAGTATCTGTAGTGCCCATGGATGCAGAGGGATAGCATCTGCCGCACGCTAAGCCGTGCCAGGACACAGCAAGTCCTCTGTAAGGACAACTGTTCTGTAGTATAGAATAGTTCTACATAGTATAGAATAAGTTCTCCATGTTCAAGATTGGTTTCTTTTACATTTTTTAATATGCAGTGGTTTTTATTGTTCTCTTGTAGGGTCTTTCAAACTTTTTTTTTTTTTATCATTTTGCACTTGGCTTTGTTGCTTCGAAAGGTTTTCCCCACCTCAAGATCAAATCATTGTTCTAGTGTTTTTCTCTATTGTTTTTTTAGAAGTTTACTTTTTTTTTGACAAGTAGGCTCCATGTCCAATGTGGGTCTTGAACTCATGATCCCACAATCCCAGTATCAAGAGTCACACTGCCTCTACCAAATGAGCCAGCCAGGTGCCCTACTTTTTTAGTTTTGGGATCTAATCAGTGTTCCCAGAACCAGTTAGTGATTAATCTATTCTTTCTGCTGCTGTGAAATGTCAGTTTGATCATATATTAAATTCTTACATATCATGCTTAAGTATGTCTCAACTTTCTTTTCTGTACCATTGATCTGCCTGTGGTTTTAGCAGTACTGCAGTATTTAGTTACCATAGCTGCATTGTGGACCCCACATATCTTATAGTACAAATCTCTCTCCTTCTGACTTTTCAGAAATTTCTTGTCTAATCACCTGTTTATCTTCTGAAATTATCCTTGGAGTGTGCAATAAGATACAGTGAAATAATAATGCTAATTATAATTCCAGACAGTATTTACTGAGCACTTACCATGTGCTCACACTTTGTAGGCAGTTTCTCCCATTTAGAGAAACCGTTTGGAAACGGGTAACAATTAGTTAATGGCTGTTTGCATTGTTTCCCTCCTATCCTTTCTTTGGCTGTCACTCCTGGGATCAGCATTCATCTTGAAGTCGAAAGTCTTGATCAGGGCTGGACAACACAAACCATCTGAGGCCAGTGGAAGTGCATTATGTGACTCATGGAAATTAGTGCAGCAGACAGGGTCCAAGGCAATAGAGAGGGACAGAGACTGGTAAACTGCAAAGTTCATATTCCATCCAAAGAGGGCAGTCACTTCTAAGCTCTAGTACACTCTTGCCAATGTGAGAATTTATAGAGTTTCTAACTCTTCCAGTTTTTCAAGAGGAGCCAGAATTCTGAATGTTTACATTTTATCTCTTGCTATTAAAATGTAAATATATATATTTTATATGTATATAAATAACTGAGTGAGCCAGGGCAAATAAGATCTTGGGGCCACACAGTGTCATTTGTCCATGAGCTGCCAGTTTGTCTCCAGTGCTTGAGACTTAGTAGAGAGGTGGAGGTGGAGTAGGCCAGAGTCATCTTGCAGCACAGCACAGAATCCCGTAATCCCAAGCCATGCTCCACTGCCAAACTGCATGGAAAATACAGCTGGCTTCAAAAAGGAGCTTTAGATTTTCAAAATAAGCCATTAATTATTTATAGCATAGGTGCTGGAGCTTTGCACATCAACAGAGGGAACTGTGAACTGCTCTTTGTTTCTGTGGGTGCTTGTGTTAATGTGACAGTGAAGGTGATTGCATATCTCATCGAACAGAATTTACTTTAGGTGGAGAGACTCTTACAACTAGAGTCTGTTTCTTGTGGGCATTGGATTACTCAGGCCTTGGTTTACTTTGATACCAGTTGGAGATGGCACATTTAATACTGCTCTCTGGCCACCAAGCTTATAAGATTATAAAGCTCTTCTCTATGTAGTATGAGTGGGAGTTGCAAAGAATATTTTTTGAGCACCTACCACCTGATACTATACTAAACACTTAATATATATTATCATTTTCTCTCCACAATTCTATAAGGAAGGCTCATTTCCTCCTATAGAGGAGGAAATTGAGACTAGCATCTTGTGATAGATCATATGACCTAGAGGTGAAGGAAGTTTTCAAATCTAAGTTTGCCTTGTTCTTGCCATGATATCCCCATTTCCCATATAAATAGATACCCATTTTATGTAACATAAAGAAGACTAAAGTATAGATTATTATAGAGAATATGCAAACATCTCAAACTTTCATGTTTCCTGCTATAAACTAAGACAAGTGATGGTTTTAAAGGCAATCAATGTAAGATTTGCAACGTATTTTCAATTCTTATTTTCCTTAAAAAGACTTAAAACTTTAGAACCGAACTAAATTAAATGTATGGTGTAGATTGGACTTTGTGCCCCCTCCATTCCTTGTTCAAAGTAAGAATGGGTTCATTTAAATTATCTTTTCCCTTATTTAATTTATAATGATCCACACATAAGAGTTTCACATACCTGCTCCCTTTTTCCTACCATTGTTATCTAGCTTGCCCTATTAAGTGAGTTATTATATAAGTATTTTAAATTTAAAGAGACCTCGAGGACCACATGTTAAGAAAGGAAAGGTATGACAGTGTAGAAGCTGTGTTCTGGGATATGTGGCCAAGCAGGCCTGGGTGACCTACACGGTGACCATCTACCCTAACATTTTCTTCCACAGGACTTTTTCACGTCACCCTGTCACACACAAATGTTACCAGGGATAGGGCAGGCACCAGGTGGCTCAGTCAGTTAAGTGGCGGGCTTCGGCTCAGGTCACAATCTCGCAGTACATGGGTTCGAGCCCCACATCAGGTTCTGTGCTGACAGCTCAGAGCCTGGAGCCTGCTTCAGATTCTGTCTCCCTCTCTCTCTTTCTCTCCCCTGCTCATGCTCTTTCTCTCTCTGTCTCAAAAATAAATAAACAAAAAAAATTTTTTTTAATGTTATCAGGGACCACTTGAGCTAACAGTTGTCCTTTTAAAAGCTTCCTGGGTGGTGATCACCTTTTATGTTGCTTCTGGGAGTTAAATAGTCTTAAGCCTATATCCTTAGATGTTGGGCACGGGCTAAATGTTAATCACTGATGCCTCTCTGTAGGCAGTTTAGCTCAAGATCAGGAGGGTTGTCTGAGAAGAGGTAGGTGGGCTCAAAAAATCTTAACTAAGTAGTTAAGCAGAAAGTTCAGAGAACACTAATAGGGAAAGCCACAAAGAACTCAGAATTTCTTGAGAACCTTTGTGTGAATCCTTTCAGACTAGCAAGTACAGAAGTGGAAGAAGATTTCATTGCCCTGCTGTGATCTGTAGCATAATTTTCTTCTTGAAGAGGTCACCTTGACCTTTGCATGTCACATGCAGCTCATCTTCCTGCCTTGGGAGTACAAGAAAGAGCTTATAAAATATCCACTTAACTTTTTTTGGTTAGGTTGAATACAAAGGAGTTGCACAGATCTGTAGGAATGTTGCCAAGAAGGCTAAGTTTCTACGAGCATATCCAATCCTGGAATGTAGGAGCAGAGAAAAGAAATTACTGCTGCCTCCTCTGTGTCCACGAAGAAATAGGCTTCCGCTCTCAACATAGATGGAACGTGTGGGGCCAGGTGGGGAGAGAAGAAAGAAAGGAGGAATAATAATTTCTTCTGAAAATGAAGGAGGGGAACAAAATAGCTTTTATGGTTGACTTTGGAGGTGTTAGACCCTCTCTGAGTCAGCTGCTCTGATGATAACAAAGGACAGAGATTGGAAGTATGTGGATCCTCTCTGACTTTGGTCCCTTTTCAAAGAAGGTCATGTTCAAATTGATAAGGGTGGAATAGCATAGTTAAGAGTGAGTTGTCGGTTGAGGAGGTAAATTTTAAGGCAGTACCTAGTTGATTTAAATGAGTTTTCCACTATCCCTGATTCTAGACATTAGAATGCCTTTTTTTTTTTAACTTCATGAAGCATCTTGTAATCAATATATAGTTAATATGGTAGGGTATTTTCCCCTGAAAACTTGTTATTAAGTAACTGGTTCATTAGTTTCTTGATCATTTCTTAGAATAAGGGAAATAAGATATTTTCCTTATGGGATGTTCTATCTCAAATCACTACAGAATATGTCAATCACTGAACTGAAGAATTATAGTGAAAGGTTGCTAAACCACTGGAAGATTGTGTGTAGAGAAAGGTACCAAAAAGACTAGAAATGAGAAAGTGGGGTTCATATTTCAAAAGGGATTAGAAGATGGGTTCCATAGACCGTGAACAAGGTTGATATTGATCCTGGGCAATACTCTAGAACAAAGGACAGCAAAGTTTTCTTGTAAAGGACAAGATAGTAAATACTTTGGCTTTGTGGCCATATAGACTCTGTCACAATTGCTCAGTTCTGCCATTACTGCATGAAAACAGCCATGCTAAACAATATGTACGCAAATGAACATTGCTGTGTTCCATTAAAACTTTTTTTTTTATAAAAGTAGGCAGCAGGTCAGATTTGGCAACCTCTACTTTAGGATACATGGTTGAATTTTTTTGTGTGTGAGTATGTAGGGAACTGGTCGGTCTTGGTTCTTTGAGAATAAATCCGACCTGGGAAATTCTCCATCATTTTTCAGCAGAGTTATTGTTACATAGGATCAAAAGTATAGTTTATTTTGAGGTCATTGAGGCATTTGACAGAATGTTTCAAAAGAAGCTTTATAAAAGGTGAAGAAATGTGGATCACTGCAGTTAGATAGTTAACTGTTTGCTGCCTGTTGTCTTTTAACTGGTAAGGTAACCATGTATGAGAGCAAGGTGTAAATGAATGCTACCAGAACAATTTAATAGTACCATTTCTTTAAAATACTCTGCATATTAGCTTTTGAGATAAAAAGAACTACAAACATAATGTAATACATTCTGATAATAAATTATCCCAATTTGTTTTATGGAATTATATATATTAAAAATCATATTGTGTTTCTAAAAGAGCATCATTATTTCCTACTGCTCCATTGCTGAAAAAGTAGTGGGTCATACTTAGTACAGTCTTCACTTATTGGCCCTGAAATCGTCTGCATTTTTAATCAACAAATTTAATTCTATAATGGCAAATTAAATTTTTGGTGACTCAAACTTCATCTTTGTACCAGGTTCCTATTAACTAACAAGCATACAATAGAAACATTCAGAAATTAAAGACTGTCTCTCCCAAGATTACTGTTTAAAGGAGAGTGGGAGATATAGGCTTCCAGTTATGAAATGAATAAGTCCTGGAGATGAAATAGGGAAAATAGTCAATGGTATTATAATAGTATATGGTGACAAATGGTAGCTAACTGGTGGTTAGTTATAGTTATGGAATCACTATATTGTATAGCTCAAACTATTGTAATATCATGTGTCAACTCAAGTTTAAAAAAAGCTTTACAGACAACACAGTGTTAAGTAAGCTTTTCATATTTACCAGTTTTCCAACAATTTAAGTCTGCACTAAACCAAAAATTCCTCAGGACTAAGTTTTAGTCACAAAATCTATACACTTTCCCTTCCTATGATGCAGATATATTTGATGTTTTAGTACTTATTCACATTTCCCAGAAAATATCAATCCTTTTCTAGAATGCAATGTAAAAGGGGGAAAAAAATCAGAGTCTGTGACAGGGTCAGAGAGGACATGGAGCAGCAGAAGCAGGCATAATTGAATGAAAATGTGTAGCTGGGCCTCAGTACTACAAGGGACAGAAATTAGCTCAATCTGGCCTAAAAAGAAAAAGAGAGAGAGAGAGGAGAGGGGAGACACTTAGCAATTTATTAGCTTGTGTGGCTGAAAAGTCCAGCCATCTGGCTAGTTCCTAATCGTGCAGGCACTGTCACCAAGTACTAGTAACGGGTTTCTCTCTGCTCTGACCTTCGTGATGTTAGCTTTATCTTCCGCTACATATTGTGACCCCCAACAGTTTCAGGTCCTTCCCATATCATGTTGGCAAAGTAACCTTGGCAGTTCGTAGCCTCACATCCCACGATGTGGGAAAACTAGAGAGCTGCTTTGTCAGGAGCTCCCATGTAAGAAGAGAAAGGAAACTTCTTTTCCGCAGAAGCCCCAAGGAACATCTTTTACCTTCATTGGCTCTATTAGTTTATGTACCAATTCCTGAGCCAATCATTGTGGAGGTGGGTAGAATGTGCTGATTGGCTCACATCAATCAAGGCCCACCCCCAGAGCTGCAGGTAGTGTCCCTGACTAAGACTCTAAGAGAATGGGGAAGGACTGTTTTCTCAATGGGGATCTGGGGTCCTGTTCCCAGGAAGGAGGGGTATGTGGGGCAACAAACGGCTGTCTACCACAAGAGCTGTGAGCAGTGACAGCATGAAAGAAAACCCCAAAGAGGAGACGGTAGATGTTCCAGATAAAATACCACAGCATCCTTATGCCTTTACATATTTGTGTAGCTTTTAAAGCATCACTGAAATGGTAATAATGCATCACTGATATTCATAGTGATGAACTGGAGACATCCACGAAAGGTTAAATTTTGTTTGATTTACTAAGACAAGGAAGAAGTTAGAGGATGTTGGAAAAATTTGTGTGTGTTAATAAATGTCAGTGTTTTAAAAGGACTAAAACTAAGCCAACCAAAAGCTCTTTTTACCATATCAGGCTTTTATTTTTTTAATGCCTTGTATTTCCTTGCATTTAATCTTAACCTGTACCTCACCAAAGCCATGAGTTTAACTGTAGACTGTTTTTACAGGCTGTACTTTCACTGTATTTGGGTAAAAATCACATTTACTAATGAAAATACTGTTTTTTGCCTTTGTCCAGAATGCATACACAGCCACAGCTATCAACAGCACCAACTTCTGCACCTCTGCCAAGGATGCCTTTGTCATTCTTGTGGAGAACGCTTTACGAGTGGCAGCCATCAACACGGTGGGGGATTTCATGTTATTCCTAGGCAAGGTGAGACCACCTGTGTATCTGAGACAGCCAAGTTTTGCATATATATTTTTTGCATATATATTTTGTATATATATATATATAATTTTGTATATATATATTTTGTGTAAATATATATATACATATATATAATTTGTTCTTTTCATTTGAAAAATGTCTAACCCACCAAAAAACTATAAGTAATATACGTAATATAAAGGAAGCACTTACAAAACACTTAATATGCATCAGCCACTGTTCTAAGTACTTTACATGTATGGTGTTCATTTAATCCTAACAACAAATTTGTTGGAGGCTCTATTATTATCCTCATTTTATAGATAGGGAAACTGAGTCACAGCAGTTCAGTAATTTGCACATGTTTTCTCCTCACATATTTTGATCTGTAAAGAATTTAGAAACAGCCTGCTTAGGGGGTAGGGATACTATATCTGGAGCTTGACTGCCTGGATTTGAATCTTAGCTCTGTCACTTACTAGCTGTGGATACAGAGCCATTCTGTGCCTCAGTTTGTTCCTCTATGAAACTGGGATGATAATAGAGCCCAACTCCTAGGGTCTTAAGAATTAAACTGGTTAATACATGTAGTGTCCCTATCAAGGTGCTTGACACACTGTAAATTCTCAGCGAATGTTAGCTGTCATTGTTACTGCATACATACTCCTTTGGAACAGAGCTGTGAGGGAATGAGACTTACCAGTCCTTAAAGCATCTGAAAAGAGGTACTTTTTCTATACTATTAAAATCTGCCAAGTGATAAATAATATTATAATTGGATTTCTTTGTATCTGTATTTCAAACCATAAAATGCTCAGAAAATGTGAAAAATTGAGCTGACATCACTATAATCTAATAACACCATTTTAATATATGCCCTCCCCATGTTTCTTTATGGGCTTATATTTCTACAGTATAACAATCACAGCCCAATACCAGTTTGTTCTGTCCTTTTCCCTTCACATTATATCATATACATTTTTCATATTGCTTTGATAATGTTCATAATTATCATTATTGTCCGTATTGCATCAAATGCTATTTTTTGTTATTATGTATATATGTATTTATTTTGAGAGAGAGAGAAAGAGAGTGAGCTGAGGAGAGGGGCAGAGAGATAGAGAGAATTCCAAGCCGACTCCATGCTCAATGCAGAGCCCAGCACGGAGCTTGATCTCACGACCATGAGATCATGACCTGAGCCGGAATCAAGGGGCAGATGTTTAACTGACTGAGCCAGTCAGATGCTATTCCTAAACATTCTCTTACTACTAAACACTTAGGTTATTCCAACCACTGTGTTTTGAAAATGTTTTTGAAGAGAAAATATTTGATGTAGAAAGGCATGGGAAGCACAGTGTGGTATTAAGTTCTCAGGCAATTGTCATCTAAAAAGAATTATAAAACTGTACAGATAGTTATTTTGAAAATTTGTAATTAAACTCACATTGTGACTATTGGATTTGTTCTTGTCATGTTTTTACAATAAGAGGAAATGTTTTATAGTGAAGATTTAATAAATTAATCTGTGTCAGGGAGGGAGTATAGTGTTGATAGTGTTACTGTTATCAACGGTTGCTATTATTTATATGCTCCATGACTAATTTAGGAAGGCTTTAGATTTTTTGTCTATTGTCTATTTTATGTTTTACATACTTATAATTTATCCCTACTACTAAGAAGGATGTGAAGCAACTTAAAATAAAAACATATGTACACAGAGCAATTAAAATAAAAGAGAGAGTCTGGGTGGCTCAGTCATTAAGCATCTAACTTTGGCTCAGGTCATGATCTCACAGTTTGTGAGTTCGAGCCTCGTGTCGGGTGAGCTCAGGCCCCACTTTGGGTGAACATGAGCCCTGCTTTGGGTAAATGTGAGCCCTGGGTGAGCCCCACTTCTTTCTTTCTCTCTACCCCACCACTCACTTAAGCTCCCCCCAATAAATTAATTAAATAAAATAAAATAAAATAAAATAAAGGAGAAGCCATGTATCAGAATAACAAAACAATGTAGTAGAGAAGCAATTTTTATATCTCTTGTTTTTTAACTTTTATTTAATTTTTTTTTAATTAAGTAGTCTCCATAACAACATGGGGCTTGAACTCATGACCCCGAGATCAAGAGTTGCATGCTCTACTGCCAAGGCCAGCCAGGCTCCTCTCTCCCTTTTTTCACTCCATGTTGTGTTATGAGCATTTACTTTTTTATTAAAAATGTTTTAAACATGGTTATACAATTGTATCATTATTTCTTTAGCCAAACCTCTAATTCCTTTTTTTTTTCAGTTAAACAGAACAGTTTAGTTCTCATTTAGTTCTCATTTTACTAATATAAAATATGATACAGTGAAATCATTGTATACAGATCCTTGCCTGTGTCAACCCTTATTTCCTGAGGCCAGAATCCTGGAAGTGGAATCAATAAGTCAGAATACATAATAGGTTTCTGGATGTGCATTACCAAATTGCTTTCCAGAAACATAAAAGTTTGAATAATATAAAATTTATAACACTGTAAAAAAATTAACTTTTAAAACATAGATAAACTTTTTTATTTAATTTATTTTTGAGAGGGAGAGGCAGAGAGATAATGTGAGTTAGGGAGGGAGAGGGAGAGGGAGAGAGAGACAGAGAGAGAGAGAGAGAGAGAGAGAGAGAATCCTAAGCAGTCTCCTCGCTGTCAGCACAGAGCCCGTTGCAGAGCTTGAGCTCACGAACCAAGAGATCATGACCCAAGCCAAAATCGAGAGTTGGACACTCAATCGACTGGGCTACCTATGTACCCCCAGATAAACTTTGTTCAAATTGAGATATCCAAAAAAGAGAAAGAAGTAAGAGGGGACAAGTATCTTGGGTTTCCAGAACACTAAGATAAACATTCCTTAGTTTTCTTTTTGGAGAATATAGTTCTGATCACAGAATACAGTAAATCTAAAGGATTTCTTTCACTACAATTAAAAGTGTCTGCTAGTCTGCGGAAACGGTTCCTGATCAGATCATGTGGGTGAGATCAGAATAAGCATTATAAAAGGTGGTGTCAGGAACAGACTCTGGATAACACACAACAATTTGGATAAATCATGAGGGGATTTTGCTGAGTGAAAAACATCACTCCCAGAAAATTAAATACTGTATGATTCCATTTCCATAACATTCTTATGTACCTTTTTTTAAATTCAATTAAGTAAGCTCTACACCCAACGTGGGGCCTGAGCATATGGCCCCGAGGTTAAGAGTCACATGCTCTGTCTACTAAGTGAGCCAGGCAGGTGCCCCACATTATTTTCTCTTAGTAACTTTTTTTTTTAAGTAAATCAGCTCTACTCCCAAAATGGGGCTTGAGCAATTATAAACATTCTTAAAATGACAACATTGTGGAAATTGGGAGCAGATTTCTGGTCACCCACTTAGGGCTGGGGTTGCGGGGAGCCATGGGGGAAGTTATAAAAGGTTAAAGTGAGAGATCTTTGTTATGATGGAGACGGTCTGTGCCTCATATGTGTCAATGTCAATACTGGGGGTGTGATACTGTTCTCTAGTTTGACAAGGTGTTACTGTTGAAGAGAACTGGGTAAAAGGTACATGATATCATTCTGTGTTACTCCTTACAACGAAATGTGAATTCAAAATTGTCTCAAAATTTAAAATTTAATTTTAAAATCCCTGAATTTAAAAGAAAACAGAAGACAATACCATGGATTCCACTTCTGCGGAACCCTAATGGTTTCATGGAGTGGTAAATTAGATTTGAGAGGGATCTCCTCTAGTTTAGTGGCTTGTGACCTGTTATCACTGGCCTATTGGGTCCTCACAGGTAAGAACAGAGATTTACAAACTATTTCAACATTTTCAAGTCTAGTAGCTATTGCATATTTGCCCAATAAAACTATACAAAAAAACCCCACAAAATCTGAAGCTCTTCACTTCCACGTGAAGTTATCTTATCTCATTTGATGGTACTTTTCTAACATCAATTATTGGTAGTTTATTTGGCATTGATTAATAAGAAATGATAATATGAATTATTGCGTATAGGTGCTATTTTACTGCCAAACAAAATCTTTTAAAAAAGAGCTCCATGTGGAAAGGGCATCGCAAATGCAAAATTTATGGTGTAAATGAGAGAAGGAAAGAAGAAAGGAAGAAAGACAGATTGCTAAGCACCGTGTTAAATGCTTTCAGAATACTTATTTTAATAATTATGAGATGTATGTACTTTTATGTCTCTTTTAAAGGCGGATAAACAGACACAGGAAGGTTACTTGCTTGGTTTCACAAAACTAGGAAGTATTAACTCTGTGATTCAAATCTGCATCTTTCTGATTCTAAAACTAGCACCCTTTCCTTTCTGCTTCTCACATCCTGGCGTGTGTATGAATCTCTTCTATGGTGTCACCAATAATTTATCCTATAGAACAGGAGTGTTGAAACGTTTAAAATCATCATTCTATTAGAAAAACTTTTTGAGCACACCTCCTAATGTATTTACATTTCTTAATGATATATGTACAGCTTTTACTGATACATCCATGGTAAAGCATAGTATAAAAGGAAATTGAAATAAATGAGAAATAGAATTTGAAGTATGTGTACCCACCGTGGAGATCACTGACCTAGGCCAATTCTTCCTGTAGACTATAGACTTTATCAGAATCACCTGAGGCACATTTTATTTTATATTTTATTTTTATTTTTATTTTTTAAAGTGTTTTTTTTTTTTAAAGAGAGTATGTATGTGTACACACACATAAGTGTATGTGTGTCAGTGCAGAGCCCAGTTCAGGGCTCCATCTCACAAACTCACAAACTGAGATCAAGACTTGAGCTGAAATCAAGAGTTGGATGCTTAACCAGTGGAGCCACTCAGGCACCCCCACCTGAGGAACTTTTTAAATGAATATTGCTGGACTTCATCTTAGATCCAACCATTTGGACTCTGGGGTAGGACCCTAGGATCTATATTATTCACAGATTCCCCAAGTGATACCTAGCCCCTCTGCAGTTTGAAAACCATTAATGTATTCTCCGCTTGACACCCTCTCATTATATTTGGGAGTAATTATTATGTTGTTACATTTCCTTGGCATTTTTTGGCTAAATATCATTAATCCTTGAAGTTGTTTCTTGTTTATTTTGAGAGAGAGTGCAAGTGGGAGAGGGGCAGAAAAACTTGGGTGGGGGTGGGGGACAGAGGAACTAAAGCCTGTGCTGACAGCACAGAGCCTGATGCAGGGCTCAAACTGACGAACCACGAAATCATGACCTGAGCCAAAGTCAGCCGCCTAACCAACTGAGCCACCCAGGTGCCCCTTACAGTTGTTTCTAGACAGTATCCAGCCTTCCACCTCAATAGATTTTGTCTCAGCATCTAGCTTGTCCAAGCCACACCTTTTCCTTATGATTGACTTTAACATTTCAAATGTGGTGTAAGTTTTAGTGGTATAGTGCAAGCATAAAGAACCTCAGTCCTTCTGTAGGGCAGATGTCAAAAATTTGAAGAAGAATATAAGAAACAACTCATTCTAGAAACTGAAAAGAGTGAAAGAAAATGGATATAATTAGCTATCTTTAGAAGTCACCCCAGAAAGTAAGGGACTATAAGAGAAGATTCCTGTTTGCCATAAAAAATGGTGGAGAGTCTTCTAAATGTTGGGCAGACCCAGATTTGCTCCCTAAAATCATCTGCGAAGGGTCCGTTTATAGCCTAACCAATATTTCGCCTTATGCATCGTAACTCTTGGTTAAGACCCTGGTGAAGGAGAGATGCTTTGGTGGTGTTAATAGTAGGGAAAAGCCAAGAGAATCCTCTGTCTGCTCGCTCCCAGCCCTGGACACGGAAAGGCTGCGGCGGTTCTAGAGGACTCTTTCTTCTCCTCCATTATTTCATGCTGGATGCTAGGCCAGGTATAGGGCTGAGCACAAGTGTATTTAGGATTCAGTATAACCCATTACTGCTTTATATCAGATCGAAGTATTTGCTGAATTTTTACCTGGAAAGAGTGCTGGATTTGGCATCATAAGAGCATTATTTGGGTGGCATCCGCCCTTCTTCTCTGTGACCTTGGGCAAGTTCACTAGCGTCTCTGAATATGTTCCCCAGTCTAAAATGAAGATGATAATGTTTGCCATAAACCATCCCTGAGGATTGAAAAGCTGAACTACATATATTAAAAGAACCACAAGAAATTTAAAGTGCTGCATCGGAAGGCTCAGAGTAGGTGGTTCTTGACAATAAGCAATTTCACTATTATATTCTTCTATGACGGATGTTTGTGGCAGCCTCTTTCCTCACAGGTAATCCAAATCTAAACTGCACGGCAAATCATATTAAATTTACCACATGTTCTCTGTGAAATAAAATATGAGACAAAGAAAAACTCTTAGAGATGTTTGTTGCAGCATTATCTATACCAGAAAACAATAGAAGTCTCCAACTGTAGGAGAATGGTCAAATTTTAAATCACCCATAAAATGAAATTATGCAGCAAAGTATTTATGAAACTTTTATAATGCTACTATAAATATTAATGAATAGCTGTTAATGATTTATTTATATAATACTATTTCATATATGTAGAAGTGCAATACCTTAGAATGTCAATAATTTTCTTCTGAGTGCTAATAGTGCAATTTTCTAAAGTATGCATGCATAGGGGCACCTGAGTGGCTCAGTTGAGCGTCTGACTTTGGCTCAGGTCATGATCTCACACAGTCCAAGAGTTCAAGCTCCACATTGGGCTCTGTGCTGTCAGTTCAGAGCCTGGAGCCTGCTTCAAATTCTGTGTCTCCCTCCCTCTCTGCCCCTACTCCCCCCAAAAAACTTAAATAAACATTTAAATTTTTTTAAATAAAATATTCATGCATACATTTGTCTTAAAAATTGCCACAGATGCTTAAATATGTGAAGTTTTAAGGAATAGGCATAACATTTGGAAACATGACTATTTTTTATGTAAACTAGAAGTGTTTAAAAGATTATTTTTAATTTATGTGATATACATGTATATGTGTATGGGTATATATGAATTATCCTTTCTGACTTGCAGTGGAATGATCGTATGCAGCCAGCATTTATAAATATTAAAGGGAATTTGAAGTCTGCAAATGATGAAGAAATAGCGGTTTTATGTGGTCGGATATTAAATGTGTTCTTTGTTCTCTCTGCTTCAGGTGCTGATAGTCTGCAGCACGGGTTTGGCTGGGATTATGCTGCTCAACTACCAGCAAGATTACACAGTATGGGTGCTGCCTCTGATCATCGTCTGCCTCTTTGCTTTCCTAGTCGCTCATTGCTTCCTGTCCATTTACGAAATGGTAGTGGATGTATTATTCTTGTGTTTTGCCATTGATACAAAATACAATGATGGGAGCCCTGGCAGAGAATTCTATATGGATAAGGTGCTGATGGTAAGTATTTCGAATGCCCTCAACTGCTTTAGGGGTAAACATCCTAGTAAAAATATTTTGCAAAACGTTCTTCATATTTAATTCCTGTTATATGCAACTGAGTAATTCAGAATTAAACCTGTAGGGCTCATGAATGGGATTTGTCTTGGGGAAATCAGGGAAGAAGGAAGGTCCTCTTGGCATGGATGAGACCATTTAAATACACCTAGCTAGAGCAATACCCATTAATAGTCCTGAGTTCACATTCTTTCATACTGCTGCCTCCCTCCCTGATTAGATGGATTAGAATTGACTTTTTAAACCTGAGTCTTAGCCCTTGAATTAGAACATTGGGCCACTGATGTTCTAAGTGCCCTTTCTTGAAGTGGAGCTCAGAGACAAAATGTCTTTATTTCCCAGGTGGTAGCATCTGCCTGTATTTCTCCGTCTACCACCTTTCCAAATATTATTGCTGTCAGCCCCATTAAAAGTCATTATCCTAAGTATGCCAGGCCAGATTGAAAGTGTTTTGTAATGAATATAGATTAACAGACCCATGACTGGTGGATTAAACTGTTTTCCATTAGTCAAGATCCAAACCTTTGCACAAATATTATATTCAGATTCTTTATCGTTATCTAGCCTCTGCAGCTTTCCTATATTAGAACCTCAATTAAGATTTTTAAAACTTTAGAAACCATCTTTAAATATTTCAAACTGTTATCATCAATGTCAAATGCTACCAAATTAAGGAGGCTTCTTAATAATAGTACTTTGCCATTAAGCTGTGAAGTATTCCTATCTGAAGAGTAGGTAATATTGAAGAGTAAACATTAGACATTGAGATAGCAAGTCCTCTTCCAGGAGTGTGGTTTATCTAGTTAAATCTAAAATAAATGTGTTAATAAATAAGATAGTCTTTTTTTGTTTCTCAATCGCAAAAATTCCAAACGATTTAACGGATGTATTTGGTACCGATTATCTCTTTCGCTGAAAATACCATCAACTAAATTTTGGATGTTTTCATAATGTCTAACTTATAATTCTGACTGGTTGTTTTCATAATAAAATTTCACTTGTGAGCATTCCATCTCCCTTCTGATTAAGACATTTAAAAGAAGCATTTGGGGGCACCTGGCTGGCCCAGTTAGTAGAGCATGCAACTCTTGATTTTGGGGTTGTAAGTTTGAGTCCCACTTTGGGTGTAGAGATTACCTTTAAAAAAATAAAATCTTTAAAACAAAGAAGAATTTTGTTCTTGTGTCTTAAACCCTTGATCAAAAGCAGAATAAAAAAAAATACTTGTTTCTTTTAGTTTTTTCTGTAAGAATGGTGAGGATATTTAATGGAGAAGTGCTCCATAAACTTTGACACGATAGAAACATTTCTTTGGGACATAATCCCATTTTAACTACCTTTGACCACAGGGTCTGGTTGTTACTTCCTGTCTTCCTGCTTTATGGAGTAATTTCAAAGCCAGATAGACATTTTGTTTTATTATAATGGTTTATTGTCAAATTGGTTTCCGTATAACACCCAGTGCTCATCCCCACAAGTGCCCCCCCTCCATGACCATCACCCCCTTCCCCTCCTCCCACTCCCCCTTCAGCCCTCAGTTTGTTTTCAGTATTCAATAGTCTCTCATGATTTGTGTCCCTCTCTCTCCCCAACTCTCTTTCCCCCTTCCCCTCCCTATGGTCCTTCATTAGGTTTCTCCTATTAGACCTATGAATGCAAACATATGGTATCTGTCCTCCGCCTGACTTACTTTGCTTAGCGTGTCACCATCCAGGTCCATCCACAGGGCAGAATTAAACTAGACATTTTTTTAAAGTAGCTTATTTATGGTTCAGTGAAAACAGTATTCTGCGCTAGTAGAATCAATGCTTTCTTTTACCTGCTAGGGTTATTTTAAAGAGAGGGCTTGTGGAGTAAAACGCCGTTGTTCTGTTTAACTTTATATGGAAAAAGTAAGACAACAAATAGAACACTAATCTAAGTAAGAGAAAACAGTCTTTTAAGAAAGCATTAGGCATTTTCTCTTCCAGATAGAAGTAACATTCTCTCTTTGAGCTTAAGTGAGATTGTCACAATAAATGGATGGGAAAAAGATACCATACTGACAAGTTGCAGCCCATGTGCACAAATTTAACAGCTCCTGTGTAGTGATACGAAATATTATTCACTGCTGTGGTATTAGGCCATCCCGTGTGCCTTCAATATTGAGTCGAAAATGTCAGTGCTCCTTAGAATTCATCTGGCAATCTGAAAGGACTTAAGAATTTATGCAATTTGGTTCATATTTTGCAGGAGTTTGTGGAAAACAGTAGAAAAGCAATGAAAGAAGCTGGTAAGGGAGGCGTTGCCGATGCCAGAGAGCTAAAACCAATGGTAGGTGGAAATGAGGAGGTGGCTGCCCTCCAAGAATTTCACTTTCACTTCCTCTCTCTCTCTGTTTTCACTGACTGCACTTCTTCAGGAGAAGCTGTTGTTGTCTGTATCACGCAGGATGTGCTGCTCTTTCTGTTTGTGTGTTTACCCATCACTTGGACGGCAGAATTCTTGTCACATCTGAGACCACCTTCTGTAAAAGTAAGCTGAAAGGATCAGCATCTGTCCATCTCGGGGCTCATCGCCACTTGGGGCGCTAATTTTGTCCCTAAAGTAAAAATGGCCGTTTCTAGTGGGTTTTTTTGTTTCTTTTTAACTGCCCATGTGTGTTTTTCGTCAGACTGAACCTTTAGTTGTACACTTGAACTGATAGTTTGATTTTTATCATTTTGGAAGGTGATACTAGCAATCCCTTTCAGCTTGCTAAAATTCATATTCCCCACTTTTTAAATATCGGTTTGTTTCTGTTGCTGTATTTTACCTTTTGCTGACTTTTTCTTCCGTTGCCTGGATTGTACTTTCTTGTTCTTGAGCATCCACACTTGCATTCACACTCAATAAAACAACCTGGTCTTCTCTAACCTCAGCTTAACTGTGAGAAAGATAAATGATCTCCGGTCAGTGATACGTATGTATATTATAAGTATTCGTCTTTCATTTGGGGAAAAAAAAGGCAACGTAATCAGTGTGAGAGAATCCTGAGCTGCCACAGATACACTCACCTTGGCATAATGACAGCCCTCTCGCGCATATATTTGTGTAATTACTGCTTATTTTGCAAATATATTGTTCTTAAACAGCCTGTTATTTCAAAATATTATATAATTGCCTACATCCTTAAACAGCTAATTTTAAATAACCTGCCTTCTGATTGCACGTGATGTCCCAAAGTGTGAGATGAAGACTCTTCTTTCTTTATAGTCTGATAAGTGGTTCATTTCATAGGTTTCCAACTTGAGAAATACATTGCATAAAACAAGCCCTTTTAAATATATGAGTAAAGGAAATAGGTTCATTTGAGGCTATATGGATATGCAAAACAATTGCATATTCAACCTAAATTAAAGCCTCAGCAGAACGTTTAGATTTAACTCTCTCCATAACCCCCTCCAGGGCTATTTTGGTGTAGCTGTTAATAGCATTGATGATTGTCAAAGTCAAAACTTCAGTGTTTATTTTCCAAGATGCAGTCACTCCAAACATAAGTCAAAGGATGTAGAGCTCTTAGTTTTAAGTGTGTAGCAGCCAGAACTGCATTGAGTGGGCAAGGGGCACCACCAGCATTCCCCCTGGTCTGGCTTCTTGCCTTCTCTACCCCTCCTTTCTGTATACCTCCGACTTGACACTGGCCGAGGGGGACGGTAGTGAAGATCCTGCCAACCTTCTGGTTGCTTGGATAAATGAGGGAGGCTTCCTTCTTGCCGCTGTTTGTTTGTCATACTTGTTTAGTAACTGGTTCCCAGCCTAAACCGTAAAAAGGTAAAATATAAAATCTTAAATGTAAACCACTTTTCTGTCTTTCCAGGGCTTGACACTCCTATTAAATCATTTGTCAATCATAATCATTTTTAAAAAGGAGAAATATTTGGAGCTCTCTTTTTAGCTTAGTTTGACCATGAGTTGGCACGTATTTCTGCATTATCTTTTAGTGAAAGATAAAGTATGAAAGACGAGAGTACAAGTATGTCGTCTCTTACCTAAACCCCTAATTCATAGATGAGGAGAAATCCCTAGGTTATGTGCGATTCTACCAGAAGCCAAAAATTAGAAAGATTTTTTCCCCCCTAATAATTGCTTTCAGTTTGAAATTAATGCCCCTTAACTGAAACACTGCTTTAAAGTCTTCATTCATATTTTGTTTTTATTTTATGTTGCTCATCAGCTCATTGCTTGCAGCTTAATGGCAAAACCCTCCGCTATGTTCCCAAATATATCTTTTATGTGCATTGTGCTTCTGGTGCTTTGGACATTATAGCGTTTGGTCCCTAAGAAAGATGCTTTTTTATACGGTTTAAAAGCTTCCCAGGAGAGACATCGAGATGTTACTTACAAGGTAGTTAAATATTTTAAGCACATCAGCACCTCTGATTCTTATCCCCCTTTTGCATTAGCATGGTAAGAGTTGACCCCTGCCACCACCATGCATCTTGGATGTGTCCCTAAATAATTCTCTGAGAGGTTCCTCATTAAAATTTGGGGATTGGTAGAATCGAGGATTGCTTATTTGTATTTTCTTGTTTTAATTCACATGTTATTCCCTTAGATAAAAGTTCTATAAAAGTGTCATACCCTATTTAGCCATATCTATATAATCTGCTGTTTAGTTCACTTGTTTGTCCTCTTTCTTAATGGAATATTTTAATTTAGGGTTTGCTTTTAGTCTATAGAATTAATGTTCAGGAAAATGAGGTTTTAAATTTCCCTTTAGACCAGGGTCATTGAATTACATATAAGTACTTCCAGTTTTCCTCTTGGAATTTTTTTTTTTTTTTTTTTTTTGAGCAAGAGCCTCACTAGTTCAGGACACTTTGAAGGTTTGTGAGATCATCCTATAAATCTTTGAAAATGATTTTAGAAAGACTTACTAAATGTGATGTTGTAGAAGTTTAAGAAAGAGAACTTCTGGCCATCTGCTCCAACAGGAAAGAACTTATAGAGTAAAAGGTGATAAAATCCGGAACACAGTAACATCATAGGCCATAGATGTATTCTCTGCATATCTCAAAGATTATCCAGAAGGAAATGTGACTTTCTTTTAAATTTTGTTTTGTTAATGTTTATTTACTTTTGAGACAGAGACAGAGTGTGAGCGGGGGAAGGGCAGAGAGAGAGAAAGACACAGAATCTGAAGTAGGCTCCAGGCTCCTAGCTGTCAGCACAGAGCCTGATGCAGGGCTCAAACTCATGAACTATGAGATCATGACCTGAGCCTAAGTCAGACAGTTAACCAACTGAGCCACTCAGGCGCCCCTGACTTTCAACATTCATAGGAGTTCCGGCCCCGGGAATATATGTTCTGGGCAAAGGGCTCTCAGTGCATTTTGCTTTGTTGCCGCTTGTGACCATCTGTGTATTTGTAACATCATTCATGGCCTCCTTTTAATGGTAATTGTCTAAGATTGTACTCTGTATGACTTTGTTTTCTAGGCTTCGGGAGCAAGTTCTGCTTGAACCTAGCCGACCGATATGGAACCCATTGACATTCCAAAACAATATATACACATAACTATGTATTTGTGTGTGTGGGTGTGTGTATATATGTATATGTATGTGTGTATATATATGTATATGTATATACACACACACACATAATCAGCCAAAATCAGAGAAAAGGAACAGGGATTTAATACCTTTTTTATGCTTATTTTTGTCAAACATGTACTCCTTTCATACGGGTGGCTTTTACAAGGCAACTGCCGTCATTTAATGTTTTCAATTGTAATTGTCTTAATGGAAATGTTAAGATTCATATCTGATTAACATTTTTAATAACTTAGAGGAGATTTTAACTTTAGTTATTTAAATGAGGTAAAATTATTATACCGAATTCTCTGTCTAAAGTTTATTCAGGGGTGATTTCCCTGATGTGTGCATAAAATCAATATCTTATTTTACTGATGCATAAGTCCTAGTGGGGAGATACTAGGCATATGCTTTCAGATAAATAAGGAGTTACTCCAATCAGTTTCCCCCAATCAAAGAAGCCATGTCATTTTACTTTGAGAAACATACCAGTGGACTCAATATGGGAGTTTTCATGATCGCTCATGCATTTGTCAGCCAACATTAAAAAGTAACCAACTCCTCAGGTATTTGTAGTTTACCCTAAGCTTCTATAAGAGAGTAGGTTAAAAAGAAAAGGGTAGATAATCTTTCTTATGCAAACTTTGTTCTTATCGTTTGTCTTCTTTTTCATTTTTTACTTGAGTAGCATCCTCCACACATTTGTGTGCCTGATTTGAAGGGAAGCTGGATCCCCCAGCGAGTTTAGCCTTTAAGTTTTTGTGTATTGATCTGCAGATTAAGTAATGCTGGGAGGAATAAAGAAGGAAGGGAAACATGGAACACAATAGCCTTGCAGATTCCGGTGCTTGGGCTTCTGCTTCTAAGGAACTTCAGTGGCTTAGGGCTAAGTGGCCATTTTATTCAAATGCTTGCTATAAAATCTGCAAACACACTGGCCGGTGCTCCTCTCCTTGGCATTTCATTCAGTATCCAGAATTCTACAACGTTTAACTGAAGAATTGGTTATGTTTTGATCCTAAGAGTCGAACATTCTTTTTGTTTGGGGATGGGTTTGGGGTTTTTTGTTTCTTTGTTGCTTTTCTTTTTTTTTTTTATTCCTGAAGCTTACCAGATATGAATGGCTAATATTCCATTGTTCTGCTTATTGTAATGGTGAATGCTTTAAGAAAAAAAAGTGTAATTTGCTAAGAATAATTCATGATCTGTTTATGCGATAACTCCTTTTTGTTACAATTTTTTTAAAAAAAGCTATTTTTGTTAATGTAAAGTAAATATTTCAGAGCAAATTTTTTAAACTTATTGCACTAAATACAGGCTCTGTACAAAAAAAAAAAAAGCCTCAGCATTTTATCATTCCATAGAAGAAGAATCTTTTGAAAGAAAGCATTGCCTCCTACCAGAATTAGACAGTGAATTAGACCGGTATTATGGAAATGCATACAATTAATGTCACTAGGGCTTAATAAGCAGCTGTTTGCTAATGTGCTTCCTTTCAAAGGGTTAGACCTTTAAATTGCTGCAAAAGGTAAATTGTATTTTTTTTTAGTATCCGTGTTCTTTACTCTAGCTAGGCTAAAATTTGCTAAATGCCTTGGTTTCTTTTCAAAGCTCATGTAATATTTCTGATTTTTCAGAATATTTGCAATAAGAGTCTGGATTTTTTAAAACACACACACACACACACACACACACACACACACAGTTAAGAGCTCATAACTTGGCAAGACCTGGGAAACCAACATTGTGAGAATAGCTATTTTGAAACAATAATTCTCCAGAAGTTAACATCTAACATTGCCAAATGGTATCATTGTACTCTTTATGTCATTGAAAATGGAATAAATATAATTATGTAACTAACAATTATCCAAATAGATGAGAGCACAAATCACGTAAGGAAATTCAGAATACCTTCTGTTTCATAGCCACACAGATTTTGGACATTAAGAAACATTGGGAACTAAATTTAGGATTGGAAAAAGTTTGGAAGATGAGTATCAAAACCGAAGATATTCTAGGAGCTAGCTATTCTAGGAGATGTCCCTCCAAAGTGACCTGATGGAAGTCTTGAATTTGGAAATTAGGTTCTGCTCACTTGGACATCCCAGCATCATGGACTCTTGCTGCTCCCTGTTCCATTTGCTCGCAATCTCAGCTATTTGGAATCCACCAGGAATGCTTTCTAATTATCATTTGCAACTAGAACTGTAATCAGAAAGAAAAATTTTGTATTTTTGTATAACTTGATTGTGTGCCATTTTATATAACAGGTCCTGTTTTACAAATAAACTTTGTTTTACTAACATTGTGTTTAGAAATTATGATCTATGTGTAACCATGTCATTTGAGTTCCAAATTAATTGCTAGGCTGTTTTCCGTAAGTGAATTTGTGTGCCGGCTAAGTAGATATATGCATGTGTGCATATATATTAGCAGAGGCACATCCAGAGAGATATTTAACATATAGAATATCACTCTCCTATGAGCTTCATTCCTTGATACATTTTATAAAGCCTCACGGAGGCTTTTTAGCAATATTTAAATGTTTTGAGGTTATGTTTGGATATTCCTGCTGCCTCTTTCATTCATTGCAAGTCATTCTTCAGCTAGCTATGGGCTGCCTTATTGCTATTTGCTCACTGCCTCCATCTTCTGCCCAAGTGAGAAGAATAGATGAAGAACAAAAATTATCTGTGATGTGTGGTTACCTGAATAATTTTATAAGCCATCGACTCTGTGTTGTGGTTTTTGTGTTTTTCTGTGATGGATCTGCAACATTGTGTTCAGTACTTACATCTCCAGAGTTCTAGTTAGGGTCCTCTATTGTAAATGGTGATCGTGGTGGCCAGAGTATCAATCGCTGTGGGTTCTGCCACCAGAAAAACCCTCTGGTACATGATTTAGAGTTTCTAGGCAGGAGCCTCAATAGTAACTGCCGCTATAATATAGTATGAAAGGGAAAAGGTTACATTTCAGTGTAAATCCAAAAGACCTGTCATCTGTGGAAGGCCTAACCAGTGCGTTAGGTAAACATTAGGAATTTAGCTAGGGCATTGAGATTACATAATCCTTGCATGGATGAGCAGAGCTCAGAGCAGGTTGTTCCTTTAAACTATTTAATGCAGTGCTTAATGTTTAGGATTAGAGCTTTTATCCTATCCTATAGCATGATTAAGTCCTATGTTACTGCAATTTAAGTAGCTTAACTGTGTTTTGGTCCCCAAACTTTTTCCATAATGGTTGGGGAGGAGGCACTCACTGAATCTTACTTTCAAATTATGTTGGAAATAAGTTTTTCCTTTGAAGAGATGCTCCCTTACTCTTAGATTTTTTTTTTTTTTAAACAAAGAACATTAAGCTGCTGATTCCCGATACCATTGATCTTGGTATCTGCCGAGTCCCATTGTCTTTCCAGGGCAGTTTGAGGATTTCATCCCAATAGGGGGTAGTGAGGAGATGACCCCTTCCTTTATCCTGCTACTTCACATGAGACTAATGCTTCTCCCGCCAGAACTGCCGGCACCAAGTATCAGGCTGTATCAGTGTCTCCAACACTGCACCATGCACCAGTACTAGCTAATAAAGGCTATTTCAGGAGGTCCCCCTAACCCACCCCACCTGCAAAATAGAAATAATGGGGTCTGTTCCAAAACCAGAACTGCCAATAATGGTGAGTTGAACATTTTATTTTATCATTGGTCAGTAACCTTCTCATTTGAATTTCTGGAGTTTCCAGTAGCCTTAAGGTAGCCTATGAGAAGTTTCCTTCAGAAAATACTTTAAGCTTTCACCTTTCGATAAGTTCTCTGCTGTCTTTTTTTTTTTTTTTTTTTTTTTTTTGCTACTTAAAAAAAAATCCTCAGAGTCTGGAGGCTTATCAGTGCACCTGCCACAGTTAATTTCTGTATTCTTTTCATATATTTTATCTGACAGATAGGATTGTACTATATAATGGCTTGCCTATAATTGTTAAGATGTAGTCCATGAATATATATTAGAAAATTGCAAGTTCAAAAGTAAATGCACATAAAGCAGAGATTTGCATATTATAAATTCACAGCATAGAATGCCTTTTGCTTTAAATGCATATTCATGCATCTTTGTGTACTAAGGATGCATATTAGCCCTTTTGAAAAGTAGGTACTGTTCATATACAGTGACCACTTTTGGAATTAGCTTATCTTTAATTAGTGGAACATAGCCCAAATTTTTAAAGCAGGACCCTTGAATGTGCCAAGAGAAAAATCTAGAGCTAACAAACTTAACATGCAAAACAAAAAACTAAACATGTTGTATACACTTGTCAATTTAAAATAGCACACTTTCCTCACTTAAATTTCATAAATGTGAGCCAAATTCTTACTCTTTAAGTTTTAAGAGGAAAATTTTAATCGAAGATTCAAATCTTTTGAAGTATCTTTCTTATAGAAAGCTTCAATGCTAAGTTTTTAAATTTGAGAATTTCTGTGGAAAATCTTTCTGGAGAAATACTACAGTACCTTTTCTTCCTTCCCATCTTCATGATTTTTATATGGATAAAAAAAGTCAAATGATGTTTCAGTTTCAATATTACATGAACAATTATCACTTTTGTAAATTATATGGGCAACATTTAAGTTTGATACTTTCTGAAGGAATTCATTAGTAAATTTGTGGAAAAGATAAAATTATTAAGAACAAAAATATTAGGCTATTTTATTCCATTTTGATACTCAGTTTTACAAACTAAAATGATTTCCTGAAGAATAAATACTCCAGGTCAGGGCATTCAGAATAATAAAACTTTTAGGTTACTCAAGGTCTAGTCAAGATCTAGCTGAATATGAAAGCATTGTAATTCCCAAATGTTTCAAGAAATTTTCACTTTTATTTGCTAAGACCTGAATTTAATATTTGATATTCATAAGCAGGTTCTTAATCTTTCGAGAGCACTATGGGCCTCTTTGAGAAGCTTATGAAAGCAGTGGACTGTCTTTCTCTCAAGTGCTCATAGCACATTTATAACATTTAAAATGGTAATCGAATTTCAGGGCCCTCAGATTGCCAGCCTCCACCCCACCAGCCCCTTTAGGGCCTCATGTCCACAAATCAAAGGTTGCTCTAAACTCAGCTTGATAACATGTTTTGAAGTAAAGTAGTGATTGGGACTCCACTAAAAATACTTTTAAGATGGTACCTACCAGTTTCTGACCTGGAATCACTTGTATAACTTAAGACTTTGATTTCGCACCAGTTTTGGAAATAGAAACCACAGTAATCTGAAAAATAACAAAATGGTCAACACTGAATCTTCAAGACAGTGAGGTGTCTTTCCTTGGAGGTATGATGGTTTGTGTGTTGGGGATGGTTTTTGGCAAGCTACCACATTATTTGCAATGGATGAGAAAATCCAAACAGTGAATAAGAAGGAATCCTTATAGTTAGCCATCTCCTAAAACACTTGATTCTTTTTATTGCTGCTCAGATGTGACAAGTGTTATCAGTAGATCACTGTCTAAAAATGTATCAGTCATCATGACCAAGAACAGTTGAAGATGATAAATTAGCAAACTCATTATAGCTCACAGTTGACAAAGTTTTAGTGGAAAGTTGGAGGAGGAGTTGCTGGGCGTGGGGAGGGGGGAATTCGGAAATTGTTTTTCTCCCACTTAAATCAGGGAGGTGTTTCATGTTTTGGCTGTTTTCCAGTCACTGGCTAGAGCAGCGTGTGACCACTCTGCCGATGGGACTGTGCCTCCACTCCCCATATCCACCCAGTCTTCCTTCTTTAGGGAAGCACATGGATTTCTTCACATCTGTACCATACTATTAGGTACGGGTGCTGTACCTACATGGAGGGCCCTTAAAAAAACATGCAGAAATCCTTAAAGGAGTTTGAAGTTCTTTTAAGATTTGATTGCAGTGAGTCATGATTTATAGTCAGACATCAAATTGTTACTTACTGTTTCAAGCTGAAGAAAGTGATGGAAATCTCATAACTGGCTGGAGAAGAAAGGAGAAAAGTCAGCTCCCCACCCCACCCCACACCTCCAGAAGAGCTTTAATGAATCTTCTACAGTAGCAAATGGAGAGACCATGGGTGGAAATTCCCATATCGGGTGAAAAAGGGCCTGAGTTCAGTGTAAGTATCTACATTTGATATTCCTTTTGTTGTAGATGTGTATGACTTAGAATGTTCTGATCTTCACATCTGAATCTGATTTACCCGTCCTATCAGATAGGAATATAGTTTGAGTTATTTTTTTCAGGAATTTGTGTTAAATCATTTGGTGTGAGTAAAAGTAGGCACAGGAAAGAAGACTTGACTAAATGGGCACAGAACTGAGATGGAGCCACAGCCAGCATCCCACGGACCATGCCACCTGCCACTAGAAAATGTGAGCACTCTCTTTCTTTACCATGTTGATTGCTAGGCCAGGATTCATAAATTGTGTTAGAAAGCTCACAGGAATGAGACAGTAACAGGACAGCTTTTAGGGGCTGATGATCTGAGACAGAGACTAGTAAGTTGTCTCCATCCTCTGGGTTCCAGTAATCTGTGCTCAGAAGTTCTTGGTGGCTCCTCTTAGTTTTTGCTAGATTTGCTTTTCAGAGACTTGGCATGGGGAAATTTACTTTTCTTCTATGTTGCCTTAGTGCTTACTACAGGGTGATGTGGAGGTTTTCTGACTTCTTCCCTTTTACAAAAGGGCGCCAGGAGCTCCAAAATGAAAAGAATTTCAATTATACGCAGAATATTCTTGACTACTGAATGCGCTTTAAATAGGTCATGTAACCCAATGAGGTAAGTTCAGTGGGTTGTTAGCTGATTTGATTATAGGAGGAAAAACTTTACAACTAACAAAACAGAAAGGTGGGGAGAAAAGTGTGGAGGGCACCTAACAAAATGACAGGGGCTCTGGAAAAACAACCAAAGACTAAAGCATATCTTCTGAAGACCAAAGGCCCAACCTTAAGTACTTGCTGGCACAACCCGTCTGAACATCTGGAGTTTAGAATAGAGCCCCTAACACAGGCAACCAAGCTCTAAGACGAGTCAGTGCAATAGGGACCTGCCGTAGACCTCTCAGGCTTTGAGCCTTCACACCCAGTGTCAGGCCCAACCCAATGTGTGCGATGACACGAATACAAAACACGCATCCGTGTGTCTCTGTTTCTCACTGCTGTGTCATTCAGCACGAGAAGTATGTTGTGGTGCCGCATATTTCTCAACTTGATGCCTTTTTTGTCTTTGTCTTTTTCTTTTGTCATTTGCATCCTATTTCATAGTGTCAGAATGAATTTTTGTATCATGTCCTGTCTGTCCATTACGAACTGTAGGATCACAGTTCAGCCTTCCATGAATTCTGTAGTTCAGGATCCTTTACCTTAGCATTATTTTGAGCTCTTACTTATCACAGTGTCATTACACCGTATTCAGGTGGGGAAACAAACAAGTAGGTGCTTGAACACGCCCCACAGACACGGTGGTAGCCCAACTATTTGTGACTATCATTATTGACACAGTGCAGACTTTACAGACAGAGCATTATGCTCTCAGAGGACTTTAAAAATATGTATATTAAGCAATTAACTTTCTGGAGTTATCAAATCTTGCTGGGAAATTAACTTCCAAGAGCTCTGAATTGGATGGAATTCCATCTGACTTCAGAGTACAATGAGCCTATATGAAATGGAGCTTTGAAATGTTTTTCTTGTGCAGAAATATGAAATAGGAAAAAAGTGCTGATCTCATGCTAAGTTTTCTCTGTGTATGACTCAGTTGCCAGAATTATAATGAAAACTGTATTTTAGTCTAACAAATGTATAGAATTTTTTATGTAATAAATAAAATTTTATAGGAAAGAATATCATTGTCTACTGTGTTGGAACACTTTCCCATGCCCAGGGTGGTGATTAATAGCAGTGTAAGGGAGGAAAATAATATTCCCCCTACCCTTCTGCGTTCTTAGATGAGACCTCTGTAATAGAAGACAGACTAAGGAAAGAAAAACATGCAGAAATGTATTAACATGTGTACCTTATGTATACATGGGAGATGCCCAGGGAAAATTGAGTAACTCCCTGAGGTGGTTTAGGATTCAAGCTTAAATACCATCTTACCAGGAAAAGGGAGAGGGTGAGGTAGGCCTTCTGGAGGACAGAAGATGACTTAGGAAAGCCGAGTAGGCCTTTAGGAGAACAGAGGGAGAGGTAAGATAGTTTGTGAGAAAGTTTGCCTGGGTGTGATGTGACTTCTTGTTTCCTGTGATAAGAGCCAATTCTCCCTGGTTAATGAGCCTCCCAAGAAGAGACTTGATGACAATTGAAATCCCTTTGGAGGATCTGTCTTTAGGCAGATAAGGAGAGTTCAGAGAAAGCCTCTCCCTGCAATTACTATCTTCCAGGTACCTACATGTAGCTCAAAATGATCAATATACCGAAGTGGCATTTTGGGGGTTGCATGTTTTGAAATCCTACAGTCCTATTTTGGGGCGGCATATTCTACTCTTCAGTAGAAAGTGATCATGGGTAACATCTTGGCTTCAGATTAGGTCATTATGCTATCAAGGTGCCCCACAATTCCCAGCTCTTCCTTTCTAGCACCTTGGAGTATGGGTCCTAGAAGTACAAACTATAAATGCACTACAAACAAAAGAAGTACAAAGTTCAACTACTGCCCAGCTCAATTAAGTCACTAAATAGAGTAGAAAAATGCCTGTTAGACAACATTTATAAGAGAAAACACATGCACCTGATACTGTGCCCTGCATATAAATTGAAACCTGGATCTATGCTAAGTTAGTGGGTTTGTGAAACTCTGGTATGCTATAATTTATGCAGTGGCTGTGCCCCATTAAAGTTTGGAAAAAATCCAGCTCATTTAAAACTAATATTTTATTTTATTTATTTATTTTTAAGTAGGCTGCAAGCCCAGCACAGAGCCCAGTGCTGAGCTTGAATTCACAACCCCAAGATCAAGAGCTGGGCTAAGATTAAGAATTGGACACTTAACCAACTGAACTACCCAGGCGCCCCATTAACCATATTTTAAATGATGCTGGGGATTAAGGAATGAATGCTCATAAGTGAAAGACCTTTTGCAATACCAATAAACCTCTCCTAATTTGTTTTATAATGTTGGACTTTTTCTGAGAGGCTTCTGTACAGACTGCTTTTCATGAGCAAATGTGAATAATGTCCAGATCATGTCCAGCTGTTTATACCATCTTGCCAAAAGTTGTTGCTGTAGAACATTTATGAGACATCCTCAAACAATGGAGGTACTTGAGATACTGAGGAATATTAATGAGTCTGGACTGTTAATTCATTTTTTGGGTTGTTCTGATGTGAATTTACACAATGTCTTGTTCTGTAGACCACCTACTGATTAAAGAGCCTGTGAAAAGATTCACATCTCCTAAAAGGTACCCAGAAATTTTTTCTGTTGGACTATGGAAAGTATACTCTGTATTCAATCCCAAATTTTAGAAAATTAAAAAAAAAACCCACAGGATTTCTTTCAGGAAGCCTACTACTTGTACACTTTAGATTAATATGTACGTTATGATTAAAATTTGACCTTCAAATAGCTGTATAGCTCAAAGCTCTTACAGGTGTTGAAAGGTTGAGAAAGAAGCCAGCGTCCTACGGGGCTCTTTGGCCTTAGATCACCTGTCAAGTGCTGTGATTAAAGCCTCGTCACACATTGGCAGATGGTGAAAGACAGAAGTGCTTAGTGCCTTTCGTTTCACAGTGTACATTTACTATTCAAATCCTGAGAAAAATAACTTTAGAAGATGCACCTATCTTAAATTTAGGATTTGAGAAAACACAAAGCTAAGCTATTTGACCATTTCATGGACTTATCAAGCATTTTCAATAGAAGTCTTAAAGCTTTCTAGGTAGTTATAACTCCCTGCCCAGGTATGTCAGACTAGAGAGGCCACAGTAAGTAAGTGCCTTCAAGCAATTTGAGGGCTTTTAGTCATCCGTACTCATTGGATAACCTTACATTTGGAGACAGGATTTTAGGGATTTGTGTTTGGTCTACCCTCTATCTGCCAGGAAGGATTCTCACAGCTTACAACAAAATAAAACAGTTTGACCCCAAAATTAAAAATAAAAGGTAAATGAAAATTGAGGAAAAGAGATTAGCTGTTTAAGAAACCCAAGGATGAATATAAGATTGACCTCCAAGTGTTCTCTCAGTCCTACAAAGAGGAAATCAAGAAAGGTACATGGTTTTACATGTCTAAAAAATGGAAGTGTTGAATAGAACTTTATGTTTTAATTTTTTTTTTGAATAGAACTTTAATAGGAGAGACTGGGCAGGTATTAAAAATGAGTTATATTTAATGACTTGGAATAATGTCTACAGTATAGTCAATGAAAGGGGGAGGATAACGGAGTATTTACAGCTTGATCTCATTTATGTAAAATCCATAGTTTTATACATTTTTCAATGAATGAAGGTATAGTATGTGCTCTCTGAAGCAATTCTGTAAGCACTGGTAGTTAATCAGTTAATTGAAAAAATGAGCATCATTATTAAAGAAAAAGTGTTTAAATTCAAGTAAATACTCATTGGCTGATCTTTGACATAGGTACAGTTCTTTTTTATGACTGACTCTTCTGAAGTTGTCTGTTGTCTTTTTTTGCATTTAACCACATCAATAATGTAACCACTCAAAAACGTAATAAAGTGAAATCATGGGTTTTTAAAAGCGGATTAGGAATTTAAACATGCTTATGAAGTGAGCCGAGTCTGGACTCCCAGATTTTTATAATTTCTATTCTTTATAATTTTCACACACACATAAGTTGAGAGTAATAATTTTAGTATCTTTATAGTCTTTCCAAGGCATTCAACTTAGTTTTCTTAGAAATTACTCTCTTCATACTCTTTTTTTTTTAAGTTTTAAGTTTTATTTATTTTGAGAGAGAGGATGGGAGAGGAAGAGAGAAACCCAAGCAGGGTCTGCACTGTCAGCACAAAGCCAGATACAGGGCTCAAACCCATGAACCCTGAGATCATGACCTGAGCCGAAACCAAGAGTTGGGCACTTAACTGACTGAGCCACCCAGGAGCCCCATAGTTTTTATCAATATATGTAACACAAATAAGCATACTATTAGAATAACCATTGCATCTGGCATAACATGTTGGAATAAACACACCTAACTCTTACTATCCATAGTTTACTGATGCTGAGAACAGAGTACACATGCCCTGGGGAACACTCAGGCTGCTATGTTATCAACCAGTACCTTCTAGAGTATTGGAGAATATCATGGTGAAGTAGAAACTAGTTAAGAAAACCACCCTTTTTATATCAAAATGATAATTGTGTTAACTGTTATGGGACTATGGATAATTTATTTTTTTCTTTGCTTATCTATATATTTAAAATATTCCTCTATAGTTTCTTAATATGAGAAAATATAGTCACATTCAAAAGCAAATAACTAGGTAAATGTAATAAAATGACAGTAACTAAACCCATATGGTAATAGATCTAATGGAGTAGAAGAATAGTTCCCCAAAAATTACTTATTTATAAGAAACAATAAAAGCTAAGGATATACCTCAATGCATAAGGAAAGAAAGAATTCACTCAATAAATGGTGTTTAGGACAATTGGCTTTCAGTTTGAAAACGAATCTAAATCAGATCCAAATGGATTAGGGATTTTTTTTTAATTATATGAGGGAAAGATCAGGGGAAGGATTGAGAAGGACTTAATAAATTTAGAAGGATTAGGTAAAAAGAAGAAAAAGGAAGAAAACACAGTCTGCTGAGAGCTGGTGAGATCCACGTCTCACATTTTGCAGAAGATGTAAAAAGTGAGGCCATTTCAGATGCATTTACTCAGCGTGTCTACAGCAATGCGCTAAGTGTGTCCACTTTAATTCGGCAAGCATTTCCTGAGACCTTCTCTGGTCAGCAAGATTTATAATGTGGGAACTTGGTGGTAAATATTCACTCCCTGACCTTAAGTAAGTAGCTAATAGCATAATGAGAGAAATAGACAGCAGTGAGGGTTCAGATGAGAACAGGGTGCTTTGAGAGCACATAGGGAAATATGGAGTCATCAGGAGAAGCTACCTGAACCGGGCCTTAAAGGATGGGCAGGAATTAGCTGGAGGTTGAAAGAGGAGGTGGAGGGAAGGGAGAAGATTCTACTCCGAAGAATAACATCAACAGTTATACAACAACATGAGGAAATACCAGTCTTTCAGCCCATTCTGAACCAAGAATATATGGATATGCAGCAAGAGGTGACCCTGGAGAGGATACAGGAGTCCTGCATGTGCATTCAGACCTGAACCAAGAACTGTCAGGAGCCTGAGACAGGAGGAGGGAGACCTGGGAGAGAGGAAAGGGGGAAGAGGAATATTCCAGGGAGAAATCTAACAGGCCGGGTGATCAACTAGCTCTGGTGGTGGGGTGGGGGTGGGGGGAGGGGATAGAAATCATAAAGAACTATACTCAGGGTGGTGCAGGTTACCTCTGTATTTAAAGATAGAGGCTTGCACCTGATGGTCAAGTTCATCCAGGCTCTCTCTAATTAATTGAATATCAGAAGTATTTACCTTTCCTTCTCAATCCTATCTGATGCAAAATTTCTGTACTGTTAAGAAGCAGTCAGTTGGAAGAGAGTTTGAAGGCCTGAAACTACTTCCCTGTGCCAACAAAAATATATATTTTTTCACTCCCTGATGAATGAAATCTACCTAATTTCTTGTTTTCAGTTAAGAGAGCCCAACCTAACAATGACTATGCAGCTTCAGTAACTCCAGGCAAACTTTGTCTCAATGGCTACAACTCTGTTCTGCTAATTGTCACCTTAATCATCTGTGCACTTCCATGCTAACAAGAAATAATGCAATATTTTTATGTATTTGTTTATTTACGTATTCTCCACTTTTTTCTAAAAATGCATATATACAAAAAGGTTATTAAAAATAGAAAAGCAAAGGCATAAGCAAGAAGAAACAAATATGCTGGACTCTAGGACTAATTGTTCACAGCATAATAAGGTATTGAATATTTTGAGCTTCCTGGCAACCTGAAAAGAATTGAAAACACCAAGATTAATAGAATTTTATTATTTGATGGAAGTAAGTATACACATTTTCAAGTGACTATGAAAGCAAAATGGTCTGCATATGGCTCTCAGATTGGGGTTTGGAGGTGTTGAGTTGATAAGGTCCCAACTTGTAGCTTCCTGATTCTCTTTTTTTAATGTTTTATTTATTTTTGATACACAGAGAGACAGAGCATGAGCAGGGGAGGGGCAGAGAGAGAGGGAGACACAGAATCTGAAGTAGGCTCCAGGCTCTGAGCTGTCAGCACAGAGCCCGACACGGGGCTCGAACCCACGAACGTGAGATCATGACCTGAGCCCAAGTTGGAGGCATAACTGACTGAGCCACCCGGCCACCCCATCTTCCTGATTCTTTAACTGAATGTGTCACTTCATCCTTACCCAGATCCTCCTCTATTAGGACTTACAAGACACATTCTAAAGTATTAAAAGAACAGAAAAGAGTCTTCATTTATTCCGAAGACATTTACCAAGTCCTATATTAGCCAAGGATACAGAAACTAGAGATCCATTCTTTACCTTCCAAAGTCTCACAGTCTATTTAGAAAGGCAAAGGGATAAGCAGATGATTGTAATGTAGCGTGCCGGACAGTCTAGTGGAGTTAGCTCAGGAGCAGCGTGAAGACTTCCTTGAGGAGGAGGGGCAGGGAGATGGAACGTGATAAGGTAAAGAAACCCTTTGAGAAAGGGTGGTAGTGCTCCAAGCGGAGGGACCAACATGTATGAAGAAACGACATGTCTGTGAATCTGTACAAAGAATGGGTGTGGGGACACAAAACTGGAGAACTCCATCAAGATCAGATCTCGAGAGTCTTGTGCACCATGCTAAAGGACATGGTTTTATGCTGAAGAAAATGGGGACTCACTGAATGATTTTAAGCCAGAATGCTTAATGATTTGTGCATTGTAGGGGGAGAAAATTACTGGTGGTAGTGGGGGAACTTCCTCAACCTGATAAGGAGTGTTTATGAAAGGCACACAGCTAATGTCATACCCCGTGGTGAAAAACTAAAAGATCCCCCCCTAAGATCAGTAACAAGATAAGCATGCTTATTCTTGCCATTCTATTCAACATTGTACTGAAGGTTCTAGTCAGGGCAATTCAGTAAGGAAAAGAAAAGGAATACAAGGCACCCAGATTCGAAAGTAAGTAAAATTATCTCTTTTCAGATGACATGAACTTATACATAGAAAATCGTAATTCACACACACACACACACAGTTAGATTTAAACAAATTAAGCATTGTTATGGGTTATAAGATCAACACATAAAAATCAGTTTTATTTCTGGGTAATAGCAATGAAAAATATAAAAAGGAAATGAAGAAAACACTGCCATTCAGAACAGCATCAAAAAGAATAAAATAAAATAAATTTAACTGAGGTGGTGCAAGATGTTTACATTAAAAGCTACAAAATACCATTGAAAGAAATGAAAAGAAGACGTAAGTAAATGGGAAGACATCTATGTTCATGGATGGGAAGAGCTGAGTTTTTAAGTAGGCCGCGTGCCCAGTGTGGGGCTTGACCTCACAACCCTGAGATAAGAGTTGCATGCCCTTCTAACTGAGCCAGCCAGGGGCCCCTGGAGGAGTTAATATTGTTAGGACGGTAGTACTACCCAAAGTGATTGACAGATTCAATGCAATACTTACCAAAATCCCAATGGTCTTTTTTTGAAGAAATAGAAATGGTGATTCAAAAATTCATATGGTGTTTTGCAAGGGACTTCATATTGCCAAAACAATTTTGAAAAAAGAATAAAGTTGGAGAACTACCACTTCCTGATTTCAAAACTGACTGCAAAGTATGGTAATCAAAACAAGGTGGTACTGACCCATGGACAGAAATAGAAACCGATGGGAAAGGATTAAAAATATAAAAATAAAAGCATGTGTGTGTGTTGTCAACTGTTTTTTCAGCAAAATTGCCAAGACTATTCAATGAGGAAATATATCATTTCCTTATCATTTTCAAATGATGCTTGTGCAATTCAATATCTCCGTGCAAAAAACAAAAATTGGACACTTACCTCAGATCATGTACAAAAATTTAACTCAAAATGGATCCAAGATTCAATATAAGCACTACAATGGAGGGGTGGCTCAGTCAGTTAAGCATCCAACTCTTGATTTAGGTTCAGGTCATGATCTCAGGGTTGTGGGATCAAGCCCTGGGTTAGGCTCCATGCTCAGCATGGATGTTCTCTCACTTCCTCTTACCTGTCCCCAGCTCACATATGTGCACACACACTCTCTCTCTCATATTAAACATTTTTTAAAAAAGAGCTAAAGCTATAAATCCCTTATAAGAAAGCATGGGGATAAATTAACATGACCTTGGATCTGGCAATGTTTTTTTGGAAATATGACACCAAAACACAAGCAACAAAAGAAAAATAGATAAACTGGACTTATCAAAATTAAAAACTTTTGGCATGAAGGGACACTATTTTTTAACGTATACAAAGACAACCATGTAATTGGAGAAAATTTTTGCAAATCATATACCTGATGAAAATCTAGTATTCAGAACATGTAAAGAACTCTTACTACTCAACAATAAAAAGATAACCCAATTTGGGGCACCTGGATGGCTCAGTTAAGCATCTGACTTCAGCTCAACTCATGAATCTCGCAGTTGTTGAGTTGAGCCCTTCATAGGGCTCTGTGCTGACAGCTCAGAGCCTAGAGCCAGCTTCAGATTCTGTCTCTCTCTCTCTCTCTCTCTCTCTCTCTCTCTCTCTCTCTCTCTCTCCCCCTCCCCTGCACATGTTCTCTCTCTCTCTCTCTCTCTCTCTCTCTCTCTCTCTCTCTCTCTCTCTCTCTCTCTCTCTCTCTCTTTCTCTCAAAAATAAATGAATGTTGGGGCGCCTGGGTGGCTCAGTCGGTTAAGTGTCCAACTTCAGTTCAGGTCATGATCTCATGGTTGGTGGGTTCAATCCCCCACGTTGGGCTCTGTGCTGACAGCTAGTTCAGAGCCTGGAGCCTGCTTCAGATTCTGTATCTCCCTCTCTCTCTGACCCTCCCCTGCTCGCACTGTCTCTCTCTGTCTCTCAAAAATAAATTAAAAAAAATAAATAAATAAGCATTAAAAAATAAAAAATAAAAAAAGATAACCCAATTTTAAAATGAGCAATGCACTTGAATCGACATTTCTCTAAATAACATCTTTTTAATGGCCACAAAGCACATGAAAAGATGCTCACTGTTTAAATATTATTGGAGAAGTACAAACCAAATTACAATGAGATACCACTTTATATCCACTGGGATGACAATATTAAACAGACAATAATAAGCATGAATTAGAATGGGCGGAAACTGGAACCCTCATGTGTTGCTGGTGGGAATGCAAAATGATGCAAACACTATGGAAAACAATTTGACAGTTTCTCAGTACATTCTTAAGCATACAATTACTATGTGACCCAGGACTCCACTCCTAAATATACACCCAAAATAATTAAAAACAGACATTGGAACAAAAATTTGTACACAAATGTTCCTAATAGCCCTATTCACAATAACTTGAAGGTAGAGACAATCCAATATCCATCAATTGATGGAATGGATAAATAAAATGTGGTATACCTATACAACAGAACATTAGGCATAAAAAGGCGTTAGGTACTGATGCATGCTACAACACAGATGAGCCTTGAAAACATTATGCTAAGGGAAAGAAGCCAAACATCAAAGACCATATAGTGTATGATTACATGTATCTAAAATATCTAGGATAGGCAAATTCATGGAGACAGGAAGCAGATCAGGGTTTTTTAAGGCCTAAGAAAAGGGTGGAAAGAGGGGGTGCTGTTTAGTGGGTTATGAGGCTTCTTTTTAGGATGATGCAAATGTTCTGGAGCATATAATATAGTGGGCATGATTGCGCAACTTTATGAATGTACAAATGCCATTGAATTCTGTACTTCAAAACTATTAAAATGGGGTTGTCTGGGTGTCTTAGTCAGTTAAGCATCTGACTTTGGCTCAGGTCGTGATCTCACAGTTTGTGAGTTTGAGCCTTGCCTCAAGCTCTGGGCTGACAGCTAAGAGCCTGGTGCCTTCTTCAGATTCTGTATCTCCCTCTCTCTCTGCCCCACCCCATCTTTCTAAAAAAAAAACCCATTAAAATTATTAAAATGGTACATTTTTCTGTCATGTGTATTTTACCAGAATTGAGGAGAAAAGCTAATGACACTGATACATATTATTTTTTAACTTTATTTTGAAATAATTTTAGGTGTAAAGAAAAGTTGGAAGAATAATACGAAGAACTCTTATATACCTCACACTCAGAATTCCAATGTTAGCATTGTATCACATTTGTTTTACCACTTTTTGTCCCTCTTGCTCTCTCTCTTTCTACTTGTCTGTCTCTATGTCTCTGACGTGTGTGTGTGTGTGTGTGTGTGTTTCTGCAGACTTTATTTAAATTTTTACCGTTGTCCTATGAATGTCCTCTATGGAAAAAAGTATTCTGGTTAAGAATTCAGTCCAGGATCACACATTGCATTTAGTTTCATGTGGCTTTAATGTCCTTTAATTCAGAATAATTCCTCAGTCTTTGTCACTTATAAACTTGACATTTTTTAAGTGTCGGGTTATTTGTTTTATAGGGTGTCCTTCAGTTCGGATTTAAGTTTCTTCATGATTAGGTTATGCATTCTTGACAGGATACCCCAGAAATCACATTATGTTCTCTCAGTGCCTCATATCAGGAGGCACATGATTATCTGTTTGTACATTATTGGTGATGTTAGCTTTGATCATTTGGTTAAGGTGATCTTCCTGGTCTCTCCACTGTAAATTTGCTATTTCTTCCTTTGTAATTAACAAGTATCTTGTGGGGAGGTATTATGTAAAGATTCTGTTTCTCATCAACACAGTGGGCTTTAGCATCTATTCATGATTCTTCTCTGAAACAACTACTACTGTGGTTTTTGCCTTACGGTGATTTTCTAATACCATCATTCCTTCTATGTTTATTAGTTGGTATTCTACTATAAGGAAGAACTTTATTTTCTCTCCCACTTATTTATTTATTTGCTGAATTATGGATTTTGTCTATCATCATTATCTTTATGCCCAAATCATCTCACATTTGGCCAATAAGAACACATACATACCAGCTCCTATATACTCTTGACTTGTCTCTATGAGCCTTTTGAATACTTCCCTGTTTACTGGCACACCCCAGCTGTTCTAGGCTTATGTTGGGCTTGCCTTATCTCAGTTCTGTAGTCAATAATGTCTTAAAGGAATCCTGGTTCCTTTTAGTGGAAATTGGTATTTAGAAACCAAGATCCGGGCATTAGAAGTACTCATTTTGCTAGCTTTTATTAAAATTGCAGAAAACTGACTTTCTACCTAATGGCACGATGGAATCGTTTTTTTTATTGTTTTATTGAAAAAGCAATACTAAAACACTGAAAATATTCCACCCCTTTGCCCACATCCCTGTGGCAGATCTATTTTTTTCATACACATTCTTCCTAGTTCTACACAAGAATGAACATGTGTATATGCAAATATATAGTTGTAGTTATATATACAAAGTTGCAACCATATGTGCTATCACTATGCCTTCCTTTTTTCACTTATTATAAATCCTGATCCTAAATATATTGTCGTGCTACTGCAGGGGTCAGTCCTCTGCTTTCAAGTGTCTACCCATAGTTCCACTGAGCAGCTGTGCCCAGTACACGGAGTTCTTATTCCCCAACGTGGGCATGTAGTGGCTTTTAGGTTTTTATTTTTCAGAGATGGTTCTGAAAATCTAGCATCTCTGTTTTTCCTTCAGTTGTATTTGTTCCTCTGGATAAATTCCCAGAAGTCTTAAAAAAGATTTTTTACAAAAGTACAACAATTTATTTTCCTCACTATCTTTTCAACCTTTAATCTTTCACATTTCTTTCTTCCAAGGATGCCTGAAGGGAGCTCCAACGGTGTGTTGGAGTTTCACTGGTCTTCATCAAAGTCCTAAAGCAAGGGAGTGCCTGTCAGACACCAGATTCTGTGCTATATGGTTTGAAGATGTGTGCTTGTGCATGCATGTGTATGTATTTTACTCCTCACAACAAACATGCAAAGTGGGTCTTATCTGAGGAAATCGAGAGGCAAAGAAATTAAGGAGTTCGTCTGGTGGCAAATGGCAGATCCAGGATTCAACCTGAAGTTTTTCTTACTCCAAAGCCCTTGAACTGTTCGCCACATTAAAGCACTCTGCACTGCCATGATGTGTTTGCTGGGCTGCCACACCTGCTCCCTGCATTTGGGTCATATCTCCCAGTTTTCTTCAGTATAAGCCTGGCTCTGTGGAGCCTGTCCTGTTTTTCCAAATTATAAAGGACAAGGCTCTTAGGACTAAGCTGACATGAGAAGAAATATGGGTGGAATAGTCATTAATTGAAGGACCAAGCCTAAGGCATGCTAATTAATTTCAACTCAAAGGAGGGCTCCAGGAGAGGAGGCAGACGCCATATGTGAGTAACAAAAAACCCCCAAAATAACAGTTGCTGAAATAAGATAGAAGTTTATATTTTTCAGACTTTGGCCTAAGGCAATGCATTGCAGTGATTAATTAGGAGCAAGAGCTCCAATTCAAGCACACCTGTGTGCCTTATGAGCTACATGATCTTGGTCTTCGGCCTCTCTAGGCCTCCGTTGTTGCTGCTGCTGCTGGTGTTTTCTACCTATGTAGTACAGTAATAGTGCCTAACATAAGAGAGTTTTTATCATTACATTATTACATGGAAAATGCATAGAGAAGTTCCTGGCACATAGTGAATGTTCAGTGAATAGTAACTCTTATTGTTGGTCTTTTGCCTTAGTCTTGGACAGTTTAATACTTTTCCCACTGAAGTGGGTGAAGAAATGGAAAGTGGGGCACCTGGCTGGCTCACTTGGTAGAGTTTGTGACTCTTGGTCTTGGGATTGTGAGTTCCAGCCCCATGTTGGGCATGGAGTGTACTTAAAACAAACAAATGGAAGGAGTGGTCTCCACATAGCCTTTTCTTTTTCAGTCTTTAATGGTGACATCTGCCTGATTTTTAGGTAGACATATAGCCATTCTGAACAGAACTACATTTCCCAGGCCCCCTTGCAGCTGAGTTATGACTATGACGTGGTCCTGGCCATTGGGCTATAAGTAGAAATGACATGAAACTACCAGGAAATATATAGAAGGAAGCGCCATTTCCTCTTCCTTGATTTCATCTTCTCTGCTGGCTGGAATTCAGACATGATGGCGGGAATTCCGTTCAGCAGTCATGCTGGATGATGCAGTGACCCTGAAACTGGTAGAACTTCATGATGGAACAACAAGGTAAAAAAATGCCTGCATCCCTGATACTTTGACATACCATGTCAGCTCTGGGCTGATGACCGCCAGACTTTTTTTTTTTTTTTTTTTTTTTTGAGAGAGAGAGAGAGAGAGAGAGAGACAGTGTGAGCAGGGGAGGGTCAGAGGGAGAGGGAGGCACAGAATCTGAGACAGGCTCCAGGCTCTGAGCTAGCTGTCAGTACAGAGCCCGATGCGGGGCTGGAACCCACAAACCATGAGATCATGACCTGAGCCGAAGTCAGATGCTTAACCAACTCAGCCACCCAGGCGCCCCTCCAGACTTCTTGAATAAACTTGTCTTATGTCAGCAATTGTTATTTGGTTGTTTTGTTTTGTTTTCCATTACAGCTGAATATAATCCTAATTAATACTAAAGATAGATCATATTTTAAGGTGAGTTAGAGCTAAAAATGCTAACTGTATAGTTTTAGTTCATTGGGTAACAACCAGAGCTCAGGAGCAACAGACTAAATCTGGCAGCATGGCGTTTAGCAATGATGATGTAACGTGCTTCCTGGAGTCCATAAAACCAGCCTTGCAATGGCCTGAATGAGGTTGATATGGCCTTGGGGTCTTCTGAATGGACTGCCTTATGAAGGAGATGGCAGAGTGCCCCTCACAGGTGTGTATTCAGTGATGTGTGTCCCCACTGCCCTCACTCTTCCCCACAGCAGTGGAGTTCAGGCAGTCTCTGTATAAACTGACAGTGGGAAGTTTCAGTTCGAGGGATTTGGGGCTCTGTTAATAGCATGGTGTACCACAGAAAGAAGGCAATAACTCTGCATTAAATTTTATAGGTCAGTCCGCACCTGGCATGTAAACAAACGGGAATGTTTTTAAAGACAAGCCTGGAAAAGACACTTACTTGGAAAAGAAACATCTTGGGGGTGGGGAAAGTGAAAAGAAATGATCACTGTATTCAATTATCTGAAGAGACGTTACAGAGAAAGAAGAGTTTCTATAATTTTGTCCTAAGCCCCCGACGGGTTCTAATGGCTAGAAAGACAGATTTTTATCAGCCAATTAACATGTTAATCACCTATTACTATTAACTCACCTATTAGCAGGCTCTGGCAGTGACTGCTGATTGTCCTGCCCAATATATAGTCTGCCCTTCTTCATGAGTTTAACCCAGAAGTTGCTCTGATCAACTAAGTGCCCAGCTCACATACCCACCTTCCCAGACTGAAGTTTGAGGTGATCGTGTGATATAGTTCTTGCCAATGAAATGTCAGGTGAGATAAAAAGGGGGAGTTCCAAGAAAGTCTTGCCTTTTCAATGTAAGTGCCTCGCATCCTCCTGGTTTCCCCCTCTTCTGCCTGTCAGGAATGCGGATGTAGGGCCTGGACGAGCAGCAGTAATCTCACAGGCATGAGCAAGAACCACATGTGAGAGACGGTAGAGCAGAGAGATAGGAGCCTACTTCCTGGACCTGGAGGACATCCTTGCACAGCTTTTCACTTGGACTTGTTGACTGATGGGGTTCCTGTTACATAAGAAAAATGAATGCCTTCCTTGTTTAGGCCACAGTAACAGGTTTCTTCCCCATGCAGCTGTGACGCAGCCCTACCCCAGGCACCCTGCTAGCTTCGAGGGGTCAGAAAAGGCTCTCTTGTGGAGTCACCAGCTTTTCCTGCCTATCAGTCAGCATGTGAGGAGGACATTCCTAAAAACTGGAACATTCGCAGGATGGACCGAGCTCCAGGGAAGGAAATGATCCCCTTGACCTCAGAGGAATGCGTGCAGAGGCCGGGAGGCACTTCTGCAGCTGCAATGTGGTAAAACGGTATTGAGTGTGGAGTGAAAAGTTGGGTGCAATGATCTTTAAAGTCCATTCTAGAACAAAAACTTTTCTAAAGTCAAAAAGTTAGTTTAAAAAAAAAAAGTGAACAGATGATGTGTTTCAGCCGTAGATTGCTTTGGAATACAGAATTTTCATTAGTTTCTAAGACGGTAATCTCCCTCAAGCCCCCTGGGCAACCACATGCCAATTTTAAGTATCTAATGGAATTTCGTTTATGGCTTATCTGTAGTAATGTAATTTATTCTACTCTTTTACTACGAGGGTTTTTATTTATCTTGGATTTGCAGAGCGAATAGGACAGGGGAACCTATACTCAACAGCATTTAGATTTTCAGATACTAATGAGTTTCTTATTTTTGTCTTTGTTTTAGAATCATGGGTGTATTATTGTTGTCAGTGTTTTAAAGAATGGATCTTGATACCAGATTCATTTTTGACTATATGTTTGTGTCCTGTAAACTAACCATTAGGAATCTGTTTATTGGCAGAATTTCTGTAAACATGGGAGTGTTCTCTATGGGAAAAGAGGATTTTTTTCCCTCTCGTGATGCAAGCTAGCTTCTTTGATGAGGTGAACATAAGGAAGGGTAGTTTGAGTCTTTGCTGGATTCTACAGCTGATCCCTCGGTGGTGATGTCAGGCCTGAGGATGAGCAGTGGCTTGTGAAGGTAGCCGGAGGTGCCTGGCAAGCTGTAAGGGCTCAGTGGATGTCTGGTTAATGAATGAACAAAGGAGTCTCTTTCCAGTGACTGTCTCTGAGTCAAGGCTACAAAATGATGTCCTACATCCTCTGTGGGTGCAAATTAGTATTTCTTAAAGTGCATCAGAGTGGAGAGTTGGGGGAGGATAATTAGGTGGTGCTTAAAATAGAAAAAAATTTTAATTTATATATTTAAAAATTTTTTTAATTTTGAGAGAGAGCGGACAATTGGGGGAGGGGCAGAGAGAGAGGGAAACAGAGGGTCCAAGGCACAGAGCTCACTGTGGGGCTCGAACTCATGAACCAGGAGATCATGACCTGAGCCGAAGTTGGACGCTTAACCAACTGTGCCACTTAGATGCCCCAAACTGGAAATTTTTTATTCAAGGCCCTGCTCCATATATATGGAGTCAGAATCTCTGCAGCTGGGGCTCAGAAATCTGCGTTTTAACAATCTCTCCTCTCCATGGGACTCTCCTGTATAATAAACTTTAGAACCTGAGGCATGGACATTGACTGTTCCAGTTGAAGCTTCTCCACAAGGATGGGACCTTAGAAAGCAGCAAGAATTCCAGCTGGAGCAGGATTTGGGGCCATCATCCCTGAGACGCCGGCCACAGTCGATGTTCTTGTCTCTGACGCCACCTGCTGGTTGACGGTACACACAACCCCATCAAACTACACGTGTTTTCTCTAAGAGGCCCTGCAAGACTGGGTGCTGTGTGTTGGTGTTTGAATTCTAACCGCAACCAACAGTGTATCCAAAGCCCCAGGTATCAGGGAGGGGGGCACCGGCTTTTACATTCCTATCCCCTTTCCACTAGCGTCAGAAGAATCCCTAGATTCTTGAAGAATATTGTCCTTCAATTATCTTACATGTATCTTCGAATAGATATGATTTCATGCTCATCTGCAACACTGACAACTTTTGGACTTCCTGTGGAAGGATTTACTGAAACTTTGACTAAGGAACTTATTCCTTGTGGTTGCTTTAGAGAAATTGTGAGAAGCCAACTTTGATCTCTCACTGAAGACCCCAGGCAAGATAAAGTGTTTTAAGATATCTTAGCGCAATCGGTTCCTTTCCTTACTGAGCGCTACTCTGCCAGCCTTCTCAGGGGGCTCACCGTTGAGGGATGAAGAGGGGGTGGGTGTGGTCAGTGTCGTGCAAGAGTGTGTAATGTGTCGAATCAATGAGGGGGTAGAGGTGGAATCCAAGACGAAGATGAAGCCTGGGAGAAATTCATTCTTCCAAATCCTGCACAGAAGTTCCCAGAATAGAGACTGGTATGTACTACACCATACAGGTGTGAAACGGCGTTTGGGGTGTCTTCCCTGGGAGAAGGGTAACCTCCAATTTATTTGCTCTTCTGAAGAGCGAGTTTGCACGTGATGGGAGACGGGACCGAGGAGGCAGGCCAGGCCGCGCCCACCTGCAAGAAGGTTAGATTTCATCCTATTGGTGTGAGTGACCACTGAAAGGTTTAAACTTAAGATTTACTTTTTATCAGGTTATTTATTCCATTGAAATATCAGTACCCTAAGTACAGGACCTCCTTTTTATCTAATGGTGGTCAAGTCTGAGTCCAAATTCCTGATTAAGATTATATGTAGTTGAGAATTTTGAGCAGGTTCAACACAAGAAGTCCCAGTCCATTTGGAGAGTCCCCTAGCCTTCTGGTCATTGGGTTTGGCTTGTGTGCTGTCACACACGTGGCTGGATTTCTGGGCCTTTGATTTCGGAGCTTCTGCACGGCTTCCTCCTCCTGTCCTAATAGGGCCCCCCGTGCAGCCTTTCCTAGCACACGAAACCCAGGAGAATCCCACAGGTATGCTTTTTAGGACCAAAAGCTATCACTGTTTCATCTTCAGAGTCAGTGGTGTGAAATAATTCACTATTCTGTGCATTGTTTTTCACCTCTTAAAAATAACAGGTGAGAATGGATCTATTTCCTCCTGACAGATGGACAGGGTGGACATTGTTTCCCCTTCTCCCTGCTGTTCTGCCTTCAGCCACACTGTGAATATCCTTACACGTTTGGCCTGATCTAGCAGAAAAAGCATCAGACTTGGAAATCGATGGACTTGAATTTGAATTTTGCCTTCTCCCCGCCATTAGGTTGGCAAGTCACTTAATTTTTCCTCTTTTTTTTTTCTGTGCAAAAGTAGCTAATAATACCTTCTCTTGAGGATTCAGTGAGAAAAGTATGTATAAAATGATGGAGACCAGTGCCCAATACACAGCAGGTTCTAAATAAATGTTAGCTCCTTTCCTTTTTTTTTGTTTTCTTCCCTCGATAGCAATGAATCATCAAAAGACCAGGAAGCACACAGCCTTCAGCCTGCAGCAGTGGTAAGTGGCTATTAGTTCATGCTGTTCCGTGCTGTTCTATGGGGTTTACCTCTGAAACAGGTTAATTAAATAAGAGACCTTTTCTTAGCTTACAGATTTTCTGTCCCAATCTCTCTGTAAAGAATTTGAGCTCTTTCAAGTATGGAGTCTGACGGTCATTAACTAGCTGTTCTGAGAGGAATCTAGTTCCGTCAATATTTGCTCACCACTGGACATGGGCCATACTCTGATGTGACACCCAAAGCCAGGCTCTCCTGACCCATGGGTGGGGCTGCTCCGGCTGTGCCGATAAGCAGCTCATGCCTGACTGGCCCGGCCCCAAATCAGGAGAGGGTCTCTTAGCCACTTGTGCTGAAGTGTGACTTTCTTATTAACAGGTATTACCTAACAGACTGAGAGTTCTTGCTTATTAGCCAAGTCAACAGCCTAAAGGACATTACTCTCAAAGATTTGGTCCAAAGTTAATCTTTGACTTAAAGGGATAACATTTGCGGGGGATGGTTCCCCCAAATTGCATGTATTCTGTTCGTTGTACTCATCTAATGTACAGCATGAATGTACCTAATGCCCTGGAAATGCAGAGGTATGGGCAAATCGTGGCTGAGCAGAGTTTGGCAGGAAGCATGACAATCAAAAAAGAGCCAAGCGACAAAAGATCGAAAAGCCACCAAAGAAAAAGACTTAGAAGCCGAAGGATCCTCATGTTAGCATGCAGACTGATGTATGGTAAAATGTGCTCGTAGGCAGAGCTTCGGGGCTCCTGAATAGCACTAATCTAAACTATCCAAACACCTGCCCAAGCGTGGCTGCAGAGAAAGCGGTGACTGACATGGCGAGCTAATGAGAGACTCAAACACTCTGCTTTATTTTAGGATTTTAAAGCATGTTCAAAGCAGTTTTTATTTTAGAGTTTAATAAGCTCAAAGGGGTAGAAAGGAGAGTGTACCTTCCTGGTAGTTTTACAAAGGGAGTATCTTTCAGGAAAGACATAAGTCAGGAGAAAAAGCCTTTGGACAGACTGTATGTGTCTGTATGTGTTTGTATGTGATTGTATGTGTTTGTATGTGACTGCGTGTGTCTTTATGTGTCTGTATGTGTCTTTATGTGACTATATGTGACTGTATGTGTCTGCATGTGATGGTATATGACTGTATGTGTCTGCATGTGACTGTATGTGACTGTATGTGTCTGTATGTGACTGTATGTGTCTGCATGTGACTGTATGTGACTGTATGTGGCTGTATGTGACTGTATGTGACTGTATGTGTCTGCATGTGATGGTATATGACTGTATGTGTCTGCATGTGACT
>NC_043712.1:26175921-26202042 GCF_006229205.1 Suricata suricatta | reverse complement strand
TACCTTCTGACCCGTTCAGGGGTCCTCGTAGAAGGCGGCATGTTTCCATGACAGCTGGAGACCAGAATCTGGCGCCACGTGCCTTCCACAGGACACTCTGCTGTGCCGTTTGGACCAGCCGGGGCCTGTGCTGTCTGACGCCCATCAGTCATCTGCTCAGAGGCCGCTGTTGTCTGATACTATTCAGGACAAATGCCACGGTCCCCAGAGCCCCTTCCAATCCAGGATCCCTTGGTCTAGATGGAATGCATCCCACTGCCTGCAGCACCCCAGTGCTGTGATAGGAAGAGAGGGGAGACGTCAAATGTCCTGTTTAATCTCTTGTTAAATTCCAAAGAAGAAGGAGGCAGTCACAGAAACTTGATTAAATAAAAGTCATGGTTATCTATAACTTCTGTTATTTATGAAGTATTGGCCTCCTATTGGGAATGGAAAATTTAAACTATCACAACATTCTTAATGCGTCCTGAAGACAGAAACGTGTGCGTGGAGGCATCAGAGTGAAGTTACAAAGACTTTCACTAGGGATCATACATACCTCTTTTATACATCTGTTTCTTTTCTTCCCGAGTAAGGAAGTCTAAGTGTCAGAAAGCTGAGGTGATTATAGTCAATGTAATATTTATTTAAATAGCGTGGTCTAGATAGATCTTCTGTTGGGTTGCTTTGATATCCCACTAAGCAAAGAACTGTAAAAGCCCATTCAAAGACGCAGATGGATAGCACAGTGTTGGTATATAAAGAGCGTTCAGGGGATGCCTGGGTGGCTCGGTCAGCTGAGCATCTGACTCTTGATTTCAGTTCAGGTCTGTGATCCCAGGGTGTTGAGATCAAGCCCCGTGTCTGGCTTTATGCTGAGCACAGAGACTGCTTGGGATTCTCTCTCTCCCTCTCTCTCCCCCACTCTGCCCTTCTCCCCCTCATGCCCAGGTGCTCGCTCTCTCTCTCTCTCTCTCTCTAAAACAAAAACAAGTGTTCAGCAGATGTGGAATGAACTAACAAATACCTAGAGTTCCAGAGGTTTAACCACATCAGATATTTTAAAAAGACAGATGTTAAGCCTTTAAAAAATAATTTTATGTTAACTTATTTTCACTGTAAAACAATACCTGGGAATGGTTCCTCTGGTTTTCAAAAAAATGGCCTGATAAATAAACGCATTAATACTTTATGAATCAGATGTCCTAGTAAGTTACTTTGCTACAGGAACAGCCAGCATTTACTCAACGCTCACTAAGTGAAAGCTACTGCACTCTGGGCTTTATGTGCATTATTTCTTTAAATGCATATAAGAATCATGAGACATTGATTGTTCTCCATTTTATTTTATTTTATTTTATTTATTTAAAAAATTTTTTATGTTTTTTATTTATTTTTGAGAGACAGAGAGAGACAGCGCAAGCAGGGGAGGGTCAGAGAGAGAGGAAGATACAGCATCTGAAGCAGGGTCCAGGCTCTGAGCTGTCAGCACAGAGCCTGATGCGGGGCTCGAACTCATGAACTATGAGATCATGACCTCAGCCAAAGCTGGACGCTTAACCGACTGAGCCATCCAGACGCCCCTGAATTGTTCCCCATTTAAAAAATGAGAACACAATGACTCAGGTCAGAGGGACTCTAGCATGTTCCTTAAGTGTTAGAGCCACAGTCATTAACAGAGCTCTGAGTTATGGAGGTTTATATACTAGCCCATGTTCAGAGAAGAGAGCAACAACACTCATAATCCAGTCTTGTGTTAGGGCCACAATACTGCAGGAACCTTCCTGTAATTCCTTTGGTGCGTGGGTGCGTTCTCCTTATTTTCCAGCTTTGTATAGGGCCTGAGTCTTCCGATAGGTAGCAGCAAAGACAGTGTTGTGCAATGCTGAAATCTTTCACTAGGTGCCAGCTGAGAGAAGAATAGATAGTGTTGTTTGGTTGGACTCTCCAATCTAAGTTACAACAATAAGGATGCCCGCCAGTACCTTTTTTAAACTCAAGGTCAAAGTCAAATCTAGCAACTTAGGCGCTCAACCCAAGTAGTGTGAAATGTACTTCAAATAAAAGGGTGATGGCTGGCCCTAGAGCACAGAGGGTCCCCTGGCCTGACTCAGGGGCTCCTGCTCCATCCTCCAGACCCCTGGTGGAGGCGATCTTGCCACAAGGCCAGGTGAGGTGGTGTGGCCACTGGCTAAGAGTAAAATTTGCATCATATTTTAAAAGCTTGATGTAAAAGAATGCCTCGCAAATTATTGTTCCTTGGGGCAAAACCTGGTCTCCCTGTCCTATTTGTGGTCAGCACAAAGTTACCTTTTTTGCCACCAAATGTTTAGAGTGGCGTTACCCATCTAAAAGAAGGAATTTTAACTTATTTAGATTGCTATCCAAAGCTAAAGAAGAAGTTTGGGGCAGGATATCCAAGAGACTCAATTCAAAACGCTGTAGAGTCCTTCCATAGCTTTGCCTTCTCCCCAGTCGCCTCCCAGCCCCCACCAAGGAACAAAGCTAGATTTACCTCAGGCCCTGTGTGAGACATGGTAGGTATTTGACAAAATTTTCCTTACTAAATGGACAAAGGAGAAGTAGGAGGGAGAGAAGGAAAGAGGGAGGGAGGCTTAGAACTTCAGCATTCAAAATCTGCCCTGGTGTTAACGGTAGGAGGAAACAGCTATTTTAAAAGTTATTTGACAATGTGCACTAAAGGTCTCAAGCACGTTCACGTCCCTTAAGCAGGTAATTCTGTGTTTAGAAATTAAAGATGTTTGAAAAGATTTTGCTACAATCGGAGTATTGTTCCTAATTATAAAATATTGAAACCAACCTACAAGTCCCATACGAGGGAATCAGATCAACGGACTGCATGCAGACCTGTTCTTTCCCTGGTCTTTCTCAGCAAGTAGCACCGCTGTTAAACCAGTTTGTCAGGCTGGAAATCATTCTTACATTTCCCTCCATCTAGTTCAACCTGTCATTCCAAGTCCTATCATTTCCCGAAACATACAGGGAGTCATCCTACAGCCATCTTAGCTTAAGCAGCCAATAGATGGCATCAAGCCTAAAAGCCCATGTATAAAGCAGTTATGAATGCTTTCAAGGGTTTAGTTGTTGGGATACGGGGAAGTATACCGTTCCAATAGCTAGGTAAGTGGGTGTTGATGACTCCATTAATGTCATGTGGGATGAAATGAATTTGAGAGACCTAGAGAAACATGGACAAGGACAAATTAGAAAACAATGATATAGGGTCATTGTAAAACAGACACACAGCACTATACTTTATGGATGATTTATGAGATTTTTCGAAGTTAATTTTGACTAGATGCAATCAGTACCACCATGAGTGCCACTGAGCGTCAGGTCCTCACTCTTGCCCTCCTTTCCAGGACCCATTCATAGGGGAGAAAGTCCACAGAGCTGAAGGGACATGGCCATCCAAAGCCCACTTCCTCCCCCTGTGAGCACACGGAGGAAACTCGGGCCCCCAGAACACCTTCCTGCAAGACCCAAATAGATAGCTCTCTTCTCCAGGTGCCTCCTCCTGAGTGCGGATCCTGGCTGTGGCAGGTGGTGTGGATGGAGCTCAGACCAGTGGGCTCAGGAGTCTACCGGGGAGCATCAGAAGCCCCTTATGGTGAGGGCCGGAGCAGGGATGGGGAAAGAACGGGTGCAGGATCTCCCAGCTGAGCTCTTGCCTCAGACCCCACAAACACCACAGCCGTCCTGGGCAATGTTTACTGCCACCCCCACGGCCATGATATCTCACATCCACCTGTTACCCCCACACCATGTTAAGCCCTGTTCCCTCCTATTTGAATTATTGCTGTACTTCCCTAAATAGTTTTCCTGTCTTACCCTCCTGTCCCCCAATCCACTCTCCCGCACAGGGTAGGCAGAATGTGCTTTCTAAATCATGAATCAGTGCCAGCCACACATGCCGTCTTTCAGTTTCCAACATTTGAGAATGTCTCCACCTCAGGGCCTTCAAGCATGCTGCCTCCTCTGCCTGAAATGCAGCTGCTCATCTTCAACACGCCGTCTGCAGCCTTCAGGTCCAGGCTGACTCCCTCACTGCTCCCTCACTGCCTCAGACAGACCTTCTGCAACACTTGGTGCACCCTCCTATTTCCTTAGTATCCTCTTCTTTTCCTTGATGGCGTTTTCTCACAATTCAGCCATCTACGTTCATTTCTCCTGTTTGTTTAACATCTATTACCTCCATCAAATCCTAATCATCACGTTCAATAATATATATACCAGGGGCGCCTGGGTGGCTCAGTCAGTTAAAGCCTCTGACTTCGGCTCAGGTCATGATCTCATGTTCATGGGTTCAAGCCCCGCGTCAGGCTCTGTGCTGACAACTCAGAGCCTGGAGCCTGCTTCCGGTTCTGTGTCTCCCTCTCTCTCTCTGCCCCTCCCCACTCATGCTCTGTCTCTCTCTGTCTCAACAATAAATAAAACATTAAAATAATAATAATAATAATTATTATATATATACCAGAGCTTAGTACTGTGTACTACGTGTGCTATTTATTAATGTAAGTGAAGTACTATCTAGTCATAAAATAATGCTTAGAAAGTTGCACATGATGTAAATTAAAATGAAAAAAGCAGGTTAGGGGTGCCTGGCTGACTTGATGTGGAAAGCATGTGACGCTTGACCTCCAGGTTGTGAGTTAGAGCCCCACATTGAGTGTAGACATTACTTAAAAATAAAAGCTTTTTTAGGACACCTGGGTGGCTCAGTTGGTTGAGCATCTGATTCTTCATTTGGGCTCAGGTCATGATCTCCAGGTTCGTGAGTTCGAGCCCCACACTGAGCTCAGCACTGACAGCGCAGGGCCTCACTCTCTTCCTCTCTCTCTCTCTTCTCCTTCCCTGTGTGCACTCTCTCTCAAAATAAATAAATAAACTTTAGGAGTGGCTGGGTGGCTCAGCCAATTAAGCAAGTGACTCTTGGTTTTGGCTCAGGTCATGATCTGATAGTTTGTGAGTTTGAGCCCCATGTCGGACTCTGCACTATCAGTGCAGCACCTGCTTGGGATTCTCTCTCTCCTCTTTCTGTCCCTCCCCTGCTTGGCCTTTCTCTCTCTCAAAATAAATATTTAAAAATAAATAAATAAACTTTAAAATAAATAAAATCTTTTTTTTTTATTTGAGAGATAGAAAGAGCACAAGCAGTGGAGAGAGAGAGAGAGAGAGAGAGAGAGAGAGAGAGAGAGAGAGAGAATCTTAAGCAAGGTCCATACTCTGAGCAGAACCCAATGTGGGGCTCAATCCCACAACCTTACTGGAATCATGACCTGAGCCGAAATTGAGTCAGATACTTAACTGACTAGCCACGCAAGCATCCCAAAAGTAAAATCTTTTTTTAAAAGAGCAGGTTGGGGCATCTGGGTGGATTAATCAGTGAAGCATCTGACTCTTGGTATCAGCTCAGGTCATGATCTCGTGGTTTGTGGGTTCAAGCCCTGAATTGGACTCTGCCCTGGCAGTGAGGAGCCTGCTTGGGATTCTCTCTCTCTCTCTCTCTCTCTCTCTCTCTCTCTCTGTCCCTCCCCTGCTAGTGTGCCTTCTCTCTCAAAGTAAAGGAATAAACTAAAAAAAAAAAAAAAAGCAGGTTATAGAATAATATAGCCCTATTTTTGTTTAAAAATTTTGAATATATACTACATATATGTTTACATATATATTACATGTATATAATGTTAAAAAATCTGCAAGGTGTTACAGTGGTTTTCTGAGTCGCAAAATTATAAGTGTAATTTATTTTATTTTTGCTTATCTTTAAAATACTTAATGTGTAATATCTTCATTATAAGAACATATTTTGATTTTTATAACTAAATAAATACATTAATATCCACCTGTACAGAAACTATCCCAGCAAACTGACATTTTACTTGGAAGTCAATTACATGTTCAGCATTATGAGACTGTTGAGCCAAGGTATGGTGCATCGGTTCAGTAAAATGGTAGGCGGCCATTAAAAACTCATTGTAGAAAAACGCCACAGTATGGAAAATGCTAATGATAAGGTATTAGCTTAGAAATTTAAAAAGCAGGGGAGGCCTGGGTGGCTCACTCGGTTAAGTGTCCAACTCACCGGGGTCAGGTCATGATCTCCCGGTTTGTGGGTTTCAGCCCCACGTTGGGCTCTGTGCTGACAGCTCAGAGCCTGGAGCCCGCTTCCGGTTCTGTGTCTCCTCTCTCTCTCTCTCTCTCTCTCTCTCTCTCTCTCTCTCTGCCCCTTCCTCGCTCATACTCGGTCTCTCTCTCAAAAATAAATAAACATAAAAATATTTAAAAAGCGGGATAATATGATAAAAATAATTTTAAAATGATGTTATCACTTTGCAGGGTTGGAATTACGGTGATATTTTTTGTTCAGTAATCTCCCTGTAATATCACTTTCTACATTTCTACATAGAATGAACAATTTGTGTCTGACCTCATCTTGTGACATGTTAAGTTTTTTGGTAGGCGATTGTTGAATTTCCCCTTCCTATGTAAGTAACTTCAAAATAAAATCTCAAATTTCCTGGGATGTGAAATGCATCACTAGTTCCACTAGGTGGCAGTATCATGGTTGAGAGACTTGGCTGAGGTTACTCAGTGCACTGCATCATTCCTAACATTATTTCCTCTTATGCTTGACCTTTGATTTACATTGACATTTACATTCCTGTTAAGTCCTAGAAATGTAATATCTTCTATGGTTTTTATTTTTAAATTAGAAGGTAAAGAATTCTCCTAACTGGGAGAATGTGAAGGTCCCTGCCCACACATTTTTGGTTCTTTGCTACTTCTTTGCTTTCTCAATCTTTTTCATTTGTTAAAATAACAATTAAATAATGTAAACTGATATTTTTTGAAAACTTCTTATAGGTAAAGCATTGTGCTGAGTCTTTATATACATTATCTCATTTACTCTTGCACAGTGAATGGGAGACTAAGGGAAGATTGGGAATTTGCCCCAAGTCACAGTTATTTTTTGCCAGAGCCTGGATTCAAGCCCAGTCTCTGTAAAGAAATTGTTAAATGGATAAATTGAAAAATAAGCAAATAAATAAGTAAATGACTATCCATAAATAAATGAGAGACAGAGAGAGAGAGAGTGTGTGTGTGTATCTATTTACTATCTATCTAATTCAAATCACATTAAAAATAAAAGTTTACAGTAAATAAGATACATATTAGATAGTTTCTATTTTCTGTTTTTCCTTAACATAATATATGCGAATTTCCTCATGTTATTAAAACTTTCTTGCAAATAGGACTAATAGATTGAAAATGTTCTTTCACTTTGGGTACTATACTTTATTCAGTCTTTCTTCTATAATTGAACTTAGCAGTTCCTTCTCAAAATTAGAGGGTCATGAATAATGTTAAAATGATCACCTTTGGGGGCGCCTGGGTGGCTCAGTCGGCTGAGCGTCCAGCTTCGGCTCAGGTCATGATCTCACAGTTCATGGGTTCAAGCCCCGCGTCGGGCTCTGCTGATGGCTAGCTCAGAGCCTGGAGCCTGCTTCGGATTCTGTATCTCCCTCTCTTTCTGACCTTCCCCTGCTTGTGCTGTCTCTATCTGTCTCTCAAAAATAAATAAAAGATATTAAAAAATTTAAAAAATGATCACCTTTGTATAGAAATCTTTTCTTTATCTCTGACCATTATTAAGGATACATATTAAGGATACATTCCTGGAACTTGAATGACTTATTAGATGAAATGAACTTTTAAAAGGCTCTTGTTAAAAGTTATAACCTGATGATCAAAATAACACATTTTTCTTTTATTTTTTTATAATTTTTAAAGTTTTTATTTATTTATTTTGAGAGAGAGAGAGAATGGGAAGGGGAGGGGCAGAGAAAGAGGGAGAGAGAGAGAGAGAGAGAGAGAGAGAGAGAGAGAGAGAGAGAACCCCAAGCTGGCTCCATGATATCAGCACAGAGCCAGATGTGGGGCTCAAACTCATGAACCATGAGATCAAGACATAGTTGAAATCAAGAATTGGATGCTTAATCAATTGAGCCACCCAGGTGCGCCACACATTTTTGTTTTAATATATGTAGCAAATATTTCCAGAAAAGATAAAAACTATGCTGTACGCCCCTCACCAGAATAACTACATTTATGATTTTTTTATTTCTTGCTATGTTTAGATATATGTGTGTCTACAATATTTATCCGCATATGATCTCATTTTCACAGAGTTGGCAATAAAACATATACACATAAAAACTTTTAAATTTAACTCTATATAACATTATATATGTGTGTGTGTATATATACACACATGCAAACACATTTCAGATCATTACATGTTCTTCTGCAACATGACTTATAATAGTGGATTTATATTTCCTTATATTAATGTTATATTATTAAACTTTTAGATCATTTATAATCTTTTTATTGTAGAGATATATTTTTCCTACTGCTGATTAGTTCCTTAAGACAGACTTCTAGAAATAGTATACTGGATCAAAAGACAAAGGTACTTCTTTATGAATGTTGATACAAATTGCCAAATTGCTCTCTAGAAAGTTTCTATCAATTTACTAAAGTAAATATTTGCTGAGGTCTATGAATGTCCCTATTTTCTCACACCTGACAGATAACAGCTCTGATAACTCTAAAGGCAGAAGATGAATTAGACCCTCTTGTTTTTACTTGCATTTCTTTATTAGTGAATTAAATATTCTGCATTAATTTATCAGCCCTTTATATTTCCTCTTCTGTAAAGGCGCTATTCATGTGCTTTGCCCATTTTGCTATTGAGATATCATTGCTTTTCCTACCATTGGATAAAATATTTTATATTAGGGATTGTAGCACTTTTTCAGTCATATATTCATTGCAGATATTTTTCTTTCCAATAATTTGTCTTTTAATTTTGTTAGTGAGTTTTATCTGTGATTCAAATTTTTGTGATAGACAAATTAATTTATTTTGTGTTATTTTCCCAAGTTTTTGTTCAAGTCTTTCCTTAACCCCCAGTAAATCAGTAAAATACTTACATATATGTTCTTCAGGGGTGCCTGGGTGGCTCAGTTGGTTAAGCCTCCAACTTCGGCTCAGGTCAGATCTCATGTTCATGGGTTCGAGCCCCGTGTCGGGCTCTGTGCTGACACCTAGCTCAGAGCCTGGAGCCTGCTTCAGATTCTGTGTCTCCCTCTCTCTGCCCCTCCCCCTCTCATGCTCTGTCTCTCTCTGTATCAAAAATAAAAATTAAAAAAACATATATGTTCTTCAATTTTTTTCATTTTTTTAAATTAAGGTTTAAGGTATAATTTATGTTCTGCTTTTAGTGGTTTTATTTCTTTCATTTTTCATATTTATTAATAGCTGGAAATAATTTTGTGGTATAATATGAAATGAGGCCCATATTGAATATTTAACAAATCTCCAACAGATCATTTATTAAATAATCCACCGCCTCCCCCACTGGTTTATAAAGATGTTGTATCATATGTAGGAGACCCCTTAATATTTCAAGAAGTATAGTAGCGAAGAGTTTGGACTTTGTGACCAACCACATCTGCGTTCAGATTCTGGCTCTGCTATTTTTTTGGTTTGGAGGAAATTACTTAGCCCATCTGATCCTAAGTTTCCCTATCAATGAAAGAGGGATTGTAGAGAGCACCTCTATCAGATGGTGAGTGTTGAGCATTAAGCATGAGGTGTATCACCTCAGAAACATGCCAGAGAGGACATAATAGCTACTACGATTATGACTATTATATTGGTAAAGTTATTCCATATTTTAATACATCTCGATGTTCTTGAAGGGGGTAGATGTAGAAAGCTTTAATCAGTTGCTGGGGATCTGAAAAACAAAACAAAGCTGCACTTGTTTTAACCTAAAATGAGTTACTGGGAATTTGATTAAAAAATAAAACAAAGCTGCATACATATCCCCACAGTGGACATTAGCTAGTCTCACTCAAAACTAAGTGATAAACTTCCACATCCACAGGGCACACAAGTCATATTATGCCTTAGAAGGAAGACTTGAAAGAAAAAAAAAAAAAAAACCGAAGACTACCTCAAAAGACTTGAGGATGCAGTTTTCTGTATTACTTAATTTCTTTGACAAAAATTATGTATATTGAGACAGAACAACAAAGAAGTTCCCATTGGAAAAACTGCATGGCTGAACAAAGTTAGATTAATCATCCCCCAAGATTTAGAGCTCACTGGAAATAGTAAAAACATCAATGCTTAAATCTGTAGATGCAGAGAACCTTGTAGGAACTGTTTGAAGGTATATTTCTTGTTTCATCGATCTCTCTGGTTTCCTGTGTCAGTTATGTTTATTGTAGTTTTAGATTGCACTTTCATATCTGTAATGCCAATTCCCTACCTTAATCTTTATTTGAAATTTATCAGTGCTTGCCCATTATTCTTCCAGATGAAATGTAGGTTCACTTTTAAGCCTTTCCAATTGCCTACCTGCCATCTCCTCTTGAGTTTCTAATCAGCCTGTCAAATGTAACATTCCCAGACCAAATCTCTCAGCAGATGACAACTCTGCCCTTGCATTTGCCGAGAACAAACACTGTAAATCATCCTTGACCATGCGTTTTCTCTCACGCCCTACACCCAGTCAGTCCATTAGTAAATCCTGTCGACTCCCTTTTTCCACGGAGAGCCATAATACAATCATTCTCACCTCCTCCGTTGCCGCCACCCTTTATCTCTTGCCTGGAAAATTGCTACAGGTTCCTCACTCATCTTCCTGCTCCCAGCCTTGCCTCTCTGCATATTATTCTCAACACAGGAGTCTGAGTGATCCTTTTAAAATGTAAGTCAGATCTCACCAGTCCTCTGCTCAAAATTCTCCAAAGGCTCGCCATCACACTCAGAATAAGTTTCAAAGTCCCTACATGATTCACCTCCCCCCGCCTGCACGCACTCACCCACCTGCCGCTGCTCTAAAATCATTTCCTATCACTCTCCTTTCACTCCCTCTGCTCCAGCCATGAGGCCCCCTCTTGCACCTTGCTGTTCTTTGTATAACCAGATACAGCTCAGGCCTTTGTACTTACTTCCACGTGATTCATGCCCTCACTTGCTTCAGGTCTCAGTACAAATGTTACCTTATCAGTAAGGCCTTCCTTGAACGACTTACAGAAAATAGTAACGCCACCACACATTCCCTGTCTGGTTAATATCCTTTAATTTTCTATACGGCACTCATTATCCTTTGATATATAAAATCACTTAAGAATTATTTACTGTCTGTCAAAAAAGTCTCTGCAAGTTTTTTAAAAGTCTCTGCAATTTTAATTAGAAGACTACTAGATTTACAAATTACTTCGGGGGTGCCTGGGTGGCTCAGTCAGCTAAGCGTCTGACTTCAGCTCAGGCCATGATCTCACAGCTTGTGGGTTTGAGCCCCATGTCAAGCTCTGTGCTGACAGCTCAGAGACTGGAGCCTGCTTCGGATTCTGTGTCTCCCTGTCTCTCTGTCCCTCCCTTGCTTATGCTCTGTCTCTCTGTCTCTCAAAAATAAATAAACATTTAAAAAAACTTTATAAATTACTTTGGAAAACATTATTTTTAAGCTATTATTCTTCCCATTCAAAACTGTACCTGAAAAGAGAGGGAGTACATGTAACTCTATTTCCAAGAGCCTCCTAGAGACAAATGGACAAATGAGACCCAAATTCCAGTCCACACAGTATGACTAAAAGAATTTGAAGACTGGTCAGTTCTAGGCAGGCGTATCATATGTCTATCCTAGCACCCTCAAGTTCATCTGATAAATATTTATTGAGCTCCTATTCCATACTAGGCACCATAAACCAGATTTGATTGAAGACTTCTCTTTCTGGCACACTTCTGACATTTTTCAAGGTTCCCCAAAACAGTGAGTTGACTATATTAAATTTCATTTTTTGGGGCACCTGGGTGGCTCAGTCGGTTAAGCCTCCAACTTCGGCTCAGGTCAGATCTCACGTTCATGGGTTCGAGCCCCGCGTCAGGCTCTGTGCTGACAGCTGGCTCAGAGCCTGGAGCCTGCTTTCGGTTCTGTGTCTCCTTCTCTCTCTGCCCCTCCCACTCTCATGCTTTGTCTCTCTCTGTATCACAAATAAATAAAACATTTAAAAAAAAGTAAAAAAATTATCATTTTTCATAGGTTAAAAACAGTTAAATGGTGACTCGGATTTTTGAACGGTTTCTTTAAAGGCCTTCCGTTTGTCAATAATTATCTTGTAAGTCAACTATCTGTTCAGACTACTCCTTGTTAGAAGTAATAAAACCCTATCACTGGGTGTAATAGAAGGCTTGGCTATCTGTTCACTTTGTGGAAGGCAGTTGCGGGGAGGCACCTGCAGGGTTGAAGGAAACTTATCCAAGATGATATCATGTTATTAATAAGCAAGGGAGAAGGAGTGAGGGCAGAGGCAATGATTCTGTGGGCCTGGAAGTTTTGTCCTCTCTTTAGGGGCCAAAGCTTTGTTGTAATGTGGTGTAGTGTCCTAGAGTGTCATGGTGTACAGCTTGTGTCTGATAATATTCAGTCATGATGACAGTTGGAAAAAGAGTCATAACCCTGAACTTTGGAGCAAAGATGACTGTCTACTAAGCACATGTTTTATTACAGTGTATTGCAGTGAACCCAGAAAGAGGGGCCTGAGTTTTTTGAATAAAATTTTTCTTTTATAAATTGCTTAAAATTGAGCCCTATATTTTCCATAATGAAAAGTAAGAACTTATGTTCATCAAAATACACTAGTAAAAAAGGGGGCGCCTGGGTGGCTCAGTCAGTTAAGCATCTGACTCTTGATTTCAGCTCAGGTGATGATCTCACAGTTCATGAGTTTGAGCCTCACACTGGGCTCTATGATGACAGTGCACAACCTGCTTGGGATTCTCTCTCTGCGCCTCCTCCGCTTGTGTATGAGCTCTCACTCTCTCTTATAATAAATAAATAAACAGAAAAAGAGAGAGAAGAGACAAGCCACAGACTGGAAAAAATGACATTTTCAAAACACATTTGATAAGCATTCCTATCCAAAATTTATAAGGAATTTCTACAAATGAATAAGAAAAAGACAAGCCAAATGGATAAAAGGTTTGAACGGACACTTCCCAAAAGAGGACAGTTAATGCCCAGTGAGCACATAAATGGTGCTTAACATCTTCAGTTATCTGGGCATGAAAATTAAAACCACAATGTGAAACTACACCCCGCCCACCAGAATGGCTACAATTTAAAGTGTTGGCTAGATGGTAGAGCCGTTGGAGCTCTCCTTCACTGTGAATGGGAAAATAAATTGGTGCAAGCACGTTGGAAACTTATTGGCTATATTATTAAAGCTAAACATAACGTCCTAAGATCCAGCAAGTTCACACCTGTGTATGTACCTGATGGAAATGCATGCATATGATATGTTTAAATCTTCATGGGTAGATGATTCGTAAGAGTCGAAACTGGAAAAAAACTCTTTGTCAACTATACTTCAATTTAAAAAATAATAAAAGCTAGAAATAATTCAAGTGTCTATAGTAGTCAAGTGGATTAATAAATTGTGATATATTTAAACAACAGCATTTTACACAGAAATGAAAAAAGTGAGTGGCAGCTAACTTGAAACAACATGAACCAGTCACACAGATACAATGTGGAGCGAAAAGCTATACACAAAAGAGTACATATAATGTGATTTCATTTAAACGAACCTTAAGAACAGGCAAGAGTCATCTATGACAAAATAGAACTGAACAATGGTTACTTTGGGAAGTGCTTTGACCAAGAGGGTACATGAAGGAGTCTTCTTGGGTGCTGGAAATATTCTATATGTCAGTCTGAATCATGTTACATGGATACAGACACATAGGAAAATGCCGTTATGCTTAAGATTTTTATATTAAAAATATTTGTGTACTTTATTATATTAAGTTATAAATACGATTTTTAAAAGTATATTGAAAGGGGCACCTGGGTAGTTAAGCACATGAGTCTTGATTCCGGCTCAGGTCATGATCCCAGGGTTGCAGGTTTGAGCTCTGTTTTGGGCTCCGCACTGAATCTGAATACTTAAAGAGAGGACCTGAGGCCTTCTTCCCACTCATAGCTCCCAGAATTCAAGCAAATGCGCCTTCACCAACAAAGCAGGAAATTGGAAAATTATTCTCTGGGGAGTCTGACTAGGCCAAGAAAAAATACCTAAAGAAGCCACCATGACTTCTCCAACTAAAAGACTCCACCAGCAGCGCCTGGGCGGCTCAGTCAGGTAAGCATCTGACTTCTGATTTCGGCTCAGGTCATAATCTCATGGTTTGTGAGATCAAGCCCTGCGTTGGGCTCCTTACTGACAGCATGAAGCCTGCTGGGACTTCTCTCTCTCCTTCTCTCTCTTGTCCTCCCCTGGTCATGTGCCTGTGCTCTCTTTCTCTTTCTCTTTCAAAATGAATAAATAAGCTTAAATAAAATAAGATAAAATAAAAGGCTCAGCCAAATCACCATTAGTGAAGCCAGTGACAAAATCTTCCCACAAATGAAAACCTTCAACTAGTTTTTCACGCCCCATTCTTAAATAAGAATTACCAGACCCTTGAGGGAAGTCTCTATGGTAAGAAAGAGACCAAGACCAAGACAAAACAAAAGAATGATTTGGAGGAAACAGACTTAGGATAAAAGAAAACATCTTAAAAAGTGCTAAATTCAGATGGAAATGGAGAAGATTATACAGCGAAAATAGCTTGTTATTTAAAAGATTCAGGGGGAAAACAGCTCCAAAAGTTAACAATAGAACAAAAATGTAAAATTCATTAGAAAAGGTAGAAGATGAATTTGAGAACCTCCTTCAGAAAGTAGGACAAAAACAAGGTGGAAAAGATAACATTCGACATTCATTCCAGGGGATTCTACATCCAAATTATAGGCACTCTAGAGAGACTGCAGGGGCAGTGGCGGGGAGAGAAAGGGAGGGGAGAGGGGAGAGATGTTATACATAGAAAAGTGATCAAGAATCAGAATGGCAATGGCTTTCTCAACACAGCACTGGGAACTACAGAAAAAAGGAGTGACCTTTTCACAATTCTGAAGGAAAGTCGTTTCCATTGTAGAGTTCTCTACCTATACAAACTGTGAAATAAATGTGAGGGTAGAATAAAGACATTTCAGATATGCAAGGGATTCACATGGAGTCATACCAATTATACCAGATCATAATCAGACAGTTAACCACTCTAAACGTTTTCTACATAAAAAGAAATAATAATCATGACCAACTCTTTCGATTTCAAGGAGACGGGATGGGAAAAAAACAAAATCAGAAGAAAGCAGGGTGATAAAAATGAAAATGAGAGTAAAACTTGAAACCATTTAAAATTCCCTTTTTTTTCCTGACAAATATGTACCTAGTGCCTACTTTTTGCCAGCACTGTTTTAAATGCTGAAGATACAGTGGTGTAAACAGACAAAAGTCTTTGCCCTCATGAAGCACATTAGGAAATTATTTATACATCTACTTAATGAAATGTTACCCTTAAAAAGATACATGAATATCAGAGACATAGGAAATGTTTATAATATAATGTGAGACAAAAAGAACACAGAGTTGGCCAAAAACGAAAGGGAAGTCATGAACCTGAAATAGTTAGGCCACAGTGGGGAAATTATGAATAAATTTCTCTTTTTCAAAAATTCATTTTATTTTTATATTGGGTTTTCAAACAGATTAGAAAATATCAAAAATTAAAAAAAAAATAACTGGTAAAAATCCTTTGTCGGATGTTTAAATTCTGTGCCAAGCATTTCAGTTGGAAAGAGCTGCTATTAAATATGTTTGTTATCTGAAATCTTTGCTAGTAGGATACTATTTGCTAGCAGGATACTAAAGGGTACTGTAAATAAGTTCAGGTACCATCTAAGAAACTCTTCTACAAAGGGGTATTATTTCTCTTCCCTAAGAAAGAGAAATTACCCACTCCTGGTGGGGAAAATATGAGTTAGAAGTCAAGAGTCAGATGCTTTAGCAACTGAGCCATCCAGGCACCCCAACCTGAAACTATTCTAAAATCAAAAAGTACATTTAAGTTGAAAAAATGGGAAGAAAGATCTCAATCTCAGACAAATTACAACTGGCCAAAGCCAAGCGCTCGGACCACAAGACCGTAACAAAACATGAACCACCATTGAATGTCAGTCTAATCATAGGCTCTGTGACTTTCAATGACAGGAAGAAAAATCATGAAAGTTGAAACTCCAAATGAAAATATGTGAAATCATAAAACATGAAACTGATGAGACAGCAAAGTTTAGAAAAAATGTTGTGGAAACTAGGAAAGTATTGTAATGTCTTGAGTGAGGGACTTGATGTAGTGAGAACAATGACTTTAAGGATTTATTCTGTCAGCAGTTTGCAAAATGGGTTGAAAATGGGGAGGAATCTGTGGCCAGGGATCAGCAAAAAGGCAGTAACTGGCATGTGAAACAAACGTCTCAAGACTAAAGCTCTAAAATGAAAACTCAAGGCAAGGAGGGCAAGAGTTTCAAGCAATGGTATTCTTTTTTTTTTTCCAGTTTATTTTACTTTATTTTTTAAATATAATTTATTGTCAAGTTAGTTAACATACAGTGTATATAGTGTGATCTTGGTTTTGGGGGTAGACTCCCGTGGTTCATTGCTTACATGCAACACCCAGTGCTCATCCCAACAAGTGCCCTCCTCAATGCCCATCACCCATTTCCCCTTTCCCCTGTCCCCCACAGCAACCCTGTTTGTTCTCTGTATTTAAGAGTCTCTTATGGTTTGCCTCACTCTCTGTTAGAAACTATTTTTTTCCATTTCCCTTCCCCCATGGTCTTCTGTTAAGTTTCTCAAGTTCCACTTATGAGAAAAAACATGATATCTGTCTTTCTCTGATAGACTTATTTAACTTAGCATAGTACCCTCCAGTTCCATCCATGTTGTTGCAAATGGCAGGATTTTGTTCTTTCTCATTGCCAAGTAGTATTCCATTGTATATATAAACCACATCTTCTTTATACATTCATCAGTTCATGGACATTTGGGCTCTTTCCATAATTTGGCTATTGCCGATAGCACTGTTATCAACATTGGGGTACATGTGCCCCTCTGATTCAGTACTCCTGTATCCTATGGATAAATTCCTAGTAGTGCTCTTGCTGGGTTGTAAGGTAGTTCTATTTTTAAGTTTTGAGGAACCTCCACAATGTTTTCTAGAGCGTCTGCACCAGTTTGCATTCCCACCAACAGTGCAAGAGGTCTCCTCTTTCTCCACATCCTCACCAACATCTATTGTTTCCTGAGTTGTTAATTTTAGCCACTCTGACTCGTGTGAGGTGGAATCTCAGTGTGGTTTGGATTTTTATTCCCCTGATGATGAGTGATGTTGGGCATCTTTTCATGTGTCTGTTGGCCATCAACAGTATTCTTAGTGCCATATACAACTTGGTTTTGGCACCTGGGAACAAGCAGAGCTTACTGGGGAGATGTGTATCAGGGTGATCCTAGCCTGTCTCTCTGAGAACATTTGTATCCTAGGACTACTTTATGTCCCCTTATTCAAGTCCAAGATCTCCTGGCATCTTGTCAGGACTGTATCTTATTACCTCTGCTTGTCCTTGTGGCAGACCTGTGCTTGTTTGATAGTAGATCTGGAGTTAATGTTTCTTTTCTATTTTTAGCCCACCCTAATGGGTTTTAAAAAAGCATTTTATTTGGAAAATATTTCAAACTTATAGAAAAGCTGCAAGGATAAGAATAGTACATAGAACACTATAGACTCTTGTTACACCTACTCTTCTTTCTCATTGCCAAGTAGTATTCCATTGTATATATAAACCACATTGTTTATTGTTCTACATCTCTCTATATATACATGTATAATATATACATAAAATATGTGTATATCCAATATTTTTGAACCATGTGAGAATAACTTGCATACATCATGGTCCTTTGTTCCTAATGGCTTAATTGTGTATTTCCTAAGAATAAGGATATCCTTTTATAAAACTACAGTATAGGGGCGCCTGGGTGACTCAGTCGGTTAAGCCTCCGACTTCGGCTCAGGTCAGATCTCACGTTTGTGGGTTCAAGCCCCTCATCAGGCTCTGTGCTGACAGCTAGCTCATAGCCTGGAGCCTGCTTCCGGTTCTGTGTCTCCTTCTCTCTCTGCCCCTCCCCCTCTCATGCTCTGTCTCTGTCTTTATCCAAAATAAATAAAACATTAAAAAAAACCACTACAGTATAGTTGCTAAGTTCCATACATTTACTCAGTCATTGTTTCTTGAATTGAACTGAATTATGGGAACACCCATTATCCTGGTTTAACCTGTACTACTGCTGAGTCATGGGCATGAAAAATCTAAAGCCTCAATTGAATTACAGGTTTGGGTCTTTGAGAATATTACAGATTCAGCTTTTTCAGATTACTTTTGCATTTGATTCATTATGTTGTTGTTGTTGTTGTTTTCTGATTCTGTGGTTCAGCTATTCTGAAAACCTCTTTCTCAGAGAATAATGCTGATACCAACACTGGCGGACACTAACTGGACATTCATTATTAGTTTAGGCACTGTTCTGAGCACTCCGTACTGATTAATGAATCCTCACAACAGTGGTAAAGGAACACACCAGGATTATCTTCATTTTGTGCATGAGGAAGTGTAGGCATGGAAATCAAATAGCGTAACCATAAATATATAGCCTGATAAAGGTATAAAATCAAGATTTGAACCCAGGCTCTCAGATGCCTTTCTTATTTGTTAATCTAAGTGCTTGTGTATGTGTGTGTGCACACGCGTGTGTATTTAGCCTTCTTATATTTCACAGTGTCTTCTCTACAGATGATCCCATGCTATTTCTTGTTATTGATTGATTCTCACTGTGTCGTGTTCCCCTAGGAGAGAAGCATTCATTTTCTTGATGTGTTTATTTTTCAGCTGAAGCGAAGGTGACTGGTCCCATGAGCCCGGAAGAATGAGCTCTGAAGAGACTGTTTACATGAGGATCTCCCACTCACCAGCTGTTGAGAGTCTGTGGATGAAGGGCAGGATCTTATTACCTCAATGGAAGTGTGCTACCATGTTCCCGAACCAGCAGCAAAGTGGATTTGGTACAGTGGGGCTGCCTAATAAATGATTCATCAGAAGTACTTGATACAAATCTATCTTGTAGCAGTGTCTTCAAATTTAGTGTTGCCTTCTTATCTGACCTCATGTATGTTTGTGTGATCTCTGCTGCTTCTCTCTCCAGGGCCACCCTTGGCCTGAAGGCCCAACCCACAGTGGAATTCTCTTCATTCAGGCTATTTATAGAGGCAGTGTGGGTTCCTAACTATTTATTGAGTGCCTGTTCCATGTCAATCATTATTAGGCTGGATGCTTTAAAACATTTAATCTTCACAAAAATCCTATAAGGTTGCACCCACTATCTCCATTTTGCCCACGAGGAAAACGAGGCTCAGAGAGGTTGTGCACTACGTGTAAGGTCACACGGCTGGCAGAGCCAGGGCACGAATCTAGATCTAGATGCAAAGGCTCTTCACTTTAACACGTTGCTTTGCCTATCACTACTGCAGGGATAATTAGCCCATCCTATCATCACTGGTATTCCTCTCATAAATGGGGGGGGGGGGCGCCTGGGTGGTTCAGTTGGCTAAGCATCCATCTCTCGATTACAGCTCAGGTCATGTCGTAGTTTGTGACTTCCGAGCTCTGCCCTGATAGCTCGGAGCCTGCTTGGGATTCTCTCCTTCTCTCTCTCTCTCTGCCCCTACACCACTTGCCCTCTCTCTCTCTTTCTCTCTTCCTCAAAATAAATAAACTTAAAAAAATTGCCGTGAGGATGGTGGCGCATGTGTATGGTTAGTGTCTGGGGGGAGGGGCGCCAGGGAGAATTTAAAGGCACTGAAGAATCACAGAATTCTCAAAGGACATGGTGTTCTTTTACATTAAAGGTTGATAAACTATGGCCTGTGTGTCAGATCCAGCTCCCAACCTCTTTTTGTAAATAAAGTTTTATGGAACACAGCCGTCTCCAATCCTGTACAGATCGTCTATCTCTGCTCTCCCCACAATGTCACAGTTGCATAGTTGCGGCAGAGATTGTATGGCCTGAAAGGCCTAAAATATAGATCCTGGTTTTAGGCGTTTTAAGAAGAAAGCCAACGGTTTTCATTAAGACCGATTTGTTATTTTTTCCATTGGGCCGAAAAATTACTTAAAGGTTTATAATTCTGAGATAATCGCTATATTCTAATGGCGGTGGTGGTGGTAGAGTGAGGGGTGGGAGTGGGGGTGAGGAGGGGCATTTGTGGGATCTGACCTGCGAAGGTGAAGGGACAGGGGGTAGAAGGCAGAGGTCTGGCCTGTGGGTCCCTAGTCAATTCCTCACCCCAGACTCATCTCACTCATGTCCTTCCTATTCCTCCTGCCAAGTCAAGTTTCCTAAAATAACCCTTTGCTCATAAACTTGTAAGTGGCTTCCCACTTACAACATGCTCAAATCCCAACACCCCAGCCTGGAATTTAGAGACCATAACAATCTGACCCCTACTAATCTCTGTCCACCCTCGTCTTTTTTTTTTTTTTTTTTAATCATGAAGAAGTCATGCAAAATTTGAGTTTATATTTCAAAGCCAATTTATTTGTCTTTGGCTCACTTTTTTTTTTTAGCTTTTTAATGTTAATTCCAGTATAATTAACATACAGTATTACATTAGTTTTAGGTATACAATATAGTGATTCAACAATTCTATACTTCACTCAGAGCTCATCATGATAAGTGTAATCTTTAATCCCTATCACCTAGTTCAACCATCCCCCACCCTGTCTTTACTTTTATGTAAGCAGAAAAGTAAACATGTAAAAGTAGTTGATAACAGGAAAACAGGCTGAGCTTTCCTATATGAGGCCACTGCACCTGAGCTAAAACTTATAAAGAAAAATTTGTAAAGGTGTTATATACCTTTCTACAGTAAACATTAACCATTTATATTTTGAAAAAAAATGCTCTAGCTAAAATTTTTGTTTTGTTTTTAAATTGTAATATAAGCTTTTCCCCAGGAGTGCCTGGGTGGCTCAGTCAGTTGAGTGTCCAACTCTTGATTTTGGCTCAGGTCTTTATCTTGTGGTTTGTGAGTTTGAGCCTGATGTCTTGCTCCACACTGACAGTGTGGGCCCTGCCTGGGATCCTCTCTCTATGCCCCCCTCCTCTGCCCCCCCACCAAAGATAGATAAACAAGCTTTAAAAATAAAAAAACCTTCTCTCATATTGCTGTGTATTTTTCAGAAAGATAATTTTTCATGCTGTAGAATATTCCATCTCTTTTTCAAAATGTTTTCTTAATGTTTATTTTTGAGAGACAGAGAGAGACAGAGTGCCAGTCACGGAGGGGGCAGAGAGGAGACACAGAATCCGAAGCAGGCTCCAGGCTCTGAGCTTTTAGCACAGAGCCCCACGTGGGCTTTGAACTCACAAACCATGAGATCAGGACCTGAGCCGAATTTGGATGCTTGACTGGGCCACCCAGGTGCCTCCAAGTAGAATATTCCAATATTTTCCTAATACTTGGCTAGTATTAAGGCATTGAGGGTTCCTATTTCCATTAATTTCATTTCCTATCTCCTGGAGTTGTTCTCATCATTTCCCACCTTTGCTCAGGCTGTTTCTTTGACTTGGAAAGGGTCCTATCTTCCTCTAATGTCTGCTTGTCTTAAGGTCCCCATTCCAGCCTCACTTGTGTCACCTTCCCTCTTCAAACTCTGATTGCTAGGGAAAAGTTACGATTGTCCTTCAGAAGGAGAGATGGATTTCAAAAGACTTATTTCCATAGGAAGAGTTGATGTAGTGCCATCTGAACTGGACAACAATAGCACTGCAGAATCAAAGCGTTCACAGACACCATTATTTCCTGGTGCTGTGCTCAGGAGAATGGTTTATTCTGGAAAATAATAAATTGATAGCTACCATATATTATGTACTTTCCAGTAACTGGGCATTATTCTAAGTAAGCACTTTACATACGTCGTCATTTATCTTCATGACACCCCTTTCAAGTGAGTATTGTTAATACTCTCATTTTACAAATAAGAACATTGAGGCACAGAGAGGTTACCAAATCACCCAAGGCGACACAACTGGTAAGTGGTAGACTTGGCCTTTGAATTCAGACAGTGTGGTATCAGCGTCTGGCTGCTTGGCTGATGAAATAGAAGTGTGGTCAATTCACTGTGGCCCTTTATCTCCCTAGTCTCATTCACTCAGTCTCAAACTGGCCCACATCGTTCTCAGATTATATGCAGAGAAAGTATACTGCTGAGCAATGTTCTCACTAGGCACAGGGACCCGGTTACTCTGTGTTGGAGAGACCTGAGGGGTGGGGTGGGGGTGGGCTGCATCCTTTTACAATGAAGAGATCAACAGACAGATAAGTTTGCTTTGTCCTCGATCATTCTCTAGACTAGATGAGTCCAGAGCATTTTGAGAGCCAAGGCAGGAGGTAATGGAGACACCTGTTTCTTCCAGCCCTCGCTCATTTCAGCGTCTCCAGGGCCTCGCATAAAGCAAGCCATCATGCATAGAGAAGGTATTGTGACATAGCAACATCATAATGGTTACTCCCATCAAATGGCTCCTCCCACCTGCCCTATCCCAGGAAGTAGAGGGGCCTCTTGCAATGGAGCATATGAGAGTGGGGGTGGGGAGAAGAGCTTTAGAGTACATTCCAGAGGTGAGTACAATTGCAAAGCTGAGTCAGAAAGGGAATGAATAGTTACTGGCCTTGAATTTGCAGAATGATAGAACCTCAGGGTTCAGACAGGTGTTAAGAGTTATCTCTGCCATCTACCCATTTCACTGCCTGATCCCCCTAGGCAAGCTCTGCCAAGCAAATGCCTAGCCCCTGCTTGGATAGCTCCACTGATGGGGACCTTACCACCAAAGTCCATTCCAGCTCTGTATGGCTATTAGAAAGTTAGACTTTTTGTTGATTGGAAATCTATCTTCCTGTAGCTTACACTAATTGGGTCTAATTCTGTCTGTGGGATGCTAGAGAACAAATCAGCACCCTCATCCCCACAACAGTCCTAGAGAGTTTTGAAGTAAATGATCATGTCCTCTCTGACACGAGAAATGTTCTTTTTCAGGCTAAATCCCCACAGGTACTTTGATTGTGTCTCTTTCACATAGTTTTCAGGCCCTTTCTCCTGTTTGTGTACACCGATTGCTTCCCACTTTGCTGAGAGCTCTTCAAATACAGAGCTAGACCACCCCACACAGCGCCAGCTCACATCAGAACAGAATCATCCTTTCGCACCTCTGAGAATGTAAACATATACAGTGAGTTCCTAGGATCAGAAATTAGTACTCTGAGTTCAAGGGGGTCCAGGACTTTTGGCTGAGTTTGTTTTTAGTCAGAAGGAGACAGGGGAAAGAAAAGAATTAGGTTTCTAATATTTTTTGAATACTTACTAGATGACAGATGCTGCTAAACATAGAACATAAATTACCTCATTTAATCAACTAAAATACCCTTGTAAGTGGTACTATTATGATGCCTCTTTCACAACTGAAGAAACTAAGGCTTAGAGGAACTCTGAGTTTTCCTGGGCTTGGTGGAGGCTAAGATGCAGGCCAGATATGAACAGGGAGAGATGGTTAGAGATTTGGGGCTTCAACAAAGAGCCACACATGGACTGTGATTAGGCTTCAGAAAAGCTAAGGATAGCAATGAAAATGGGAGTTAGGGGTGAAAATAGGGCTTCTAAGGCCCTAAAGACAGAGAGGGAAAAAGCCATCCAAGGGTGGCACAGAAGGATATGATGTACAGGGGAGTAATAATAGTAATAGCCATGCATTTGTTAAATGCATACTAGACTTGGCACCCTGCATGGGTAATCTCCTTTCATCCCCACAACAACTGTAACTGGGAATTACTACTATTATCATCATTATGTTACAGATGAGGAAATTGAGGTTTATCATAGTTAAAAGACTCACTGAAGGCTACACAGCTGGTAGGTGGCAGTGTCAGGCTTTAAATTCAGACTTGCTGAATCCAGGCCCCCCCCCCCATACTGACTCCCAAAGGGGAGCCCTGCTGGCACCACTTAAGGGAAGGAACTTTCTCTCCCAAGAGAGAGGGGAATCCCAGTACTCAGGCTGCAGGGGTAATGCCTGGCAAGAGGGGATAGAGAACCTGTTCCAGAAGAGAAATTTTGCCAGACACTTCACATCAGTAGTGCCAATCCTGAAGTTATTCTAATTTGATGTTTCTTCAGAAAGGCATTTCTGGAGGCCCAGGAACCTCAGTAAATACCTATGACTAGATATGCTACCTCAGAATTGAAACCTAAGGGTTAAATCGTCATCTGTTTTTATGCCTCTGAGTTTTTCCCGTGTGTGTGTGTGTGTGTGTGTGTGTGTGTGTGTGAACAATTTGCTCTCTCTTAGTTCAGTGGTTCTCAAGCTTTAGTGTGCATCAATCACCTGGAGGACTTGTCACAACACAGATTTCCGCACCCTCATGCCAGAGTTTCTGGTTACGTTAGTCTGGGGATGAAGGCCGAGAATTTGCCATTCTGACAAGTTACCAGGTGGTGTTATGCAGCTGGTCTGGGGATTACATTTGAGAACAGCGGCTTTACTTTATTAGTAAAGCTACTTTTGAAAATACCCTAACTGACTTGGCTGTGAAAAGGCAAGTACAGAAAAGGCAGAGGACTTGCCCCTAGTCCAGAAGCAGTGGGAGTGGGTTGGGGTGCAGACTTAGTGCCCGGCCAGATGGGTACTGCTGCCAGAGAGCCTGTATGGGCTGGGGAAGATAGAAATCACAGCCAGAAGGGACAGGAACGTGAGCAGGCAGAAGGCCCAGGTGAGCTGGGCACGGAAGTCAGAAGGCCTAAAGAAACAGAGATCTGGCAAGGGCAGAAGTCAAATTGGGCAGAACTCTTGTCAAAAGCTGCAGGCTGCTGGCTGGGCCGCAGGGAAAGAACTAGAGGAGTGAGGAGGCAAGGAGCCAGGAGTGAGCTCTGGGGATATGACCTGTGACAGAATTCTGGCGATCATATTTCAGCTGCAACTTGCTGTCTCCAAAGCCTCTTTCTGTCTCCTCTTGTGCTTATACCCATCAGTCATAAAGTGCCCAGGAGTTGCTCTCTGAAGTTAAATCCTTGCAGCAAGAGAACTGAGGACAGTGCTAAATGTTGGTTTTTTTTTCCCCCTTAGTGATGCATCCCACAGCGGAAGGCAGGGTCACGGCCAGAGAGCTCACAGTTGGGCAGTTTGACCTCTAAAGCTCTCTGATCCCTAGGCTGCATTTCTCCCTTATGGGAAACTGACTCAGCTGCAGTGAGTCCGCAGTGCGGAGAAGAGCCTTCATGCACTAGAGGCTGGGTGCTTGGCTGCTCTCACTGCCCCTCATGGAATTGGGGCGGCTTGCATGGGAGGCACCTTTCCTTGATGCCAAGAGAGGGAGCATCTCTCTGCAAGTTTGCACACCATTACTCCTTTCAGCTGCAGCAGCAAAACTGTGCATATAGGCCCTCCCTGAACCCTGGCCTTCAGGAACTACCCACCTAGTTTGAGCCAAGTCCCTGTTTACCCTTTGTGCTCTTCATCCCATTTCTTTTACATGTCTATCCAGTTAAAAAAAAAAAAAAGGATTAAGGATTTACTGAGTGAAGACTAGATGGCAGGACCCGTGCTGGGGATACAGATATGAGTAAAAGAAATTTCGACCTTCATGGAAGTCATAGTACAGAGTATAATTGCATAGAGGCAATTAGAGCCTTGTAGGATAAATGCTGTTTCTTAAATAGAGCTCACGCCCTCTCAGAGCCTTTGTATTTGCTGTTCCTTCTATCTAGAATGCTTTTCCCCAGATCTTTGTATGACTCATTCTCTCACTTCATACAGATCACTTCTGAGAGAGGCCTTCCCTGAACTTCTTATGGTAAATGAAGTCCTCATAATTCTCTGAGTGCATTTACCTCATATAATTTTTATATAGATATCTTCATTCATATATATTAACATTCATATGTTAATAAACATATATTTATAGTGCTTCTATAGTATGCATATAAAAATATATATTTACATTATATATGTGTGTGTATATATATATATATATATATATATATTTTTTTTTTTTTTT
>NC_043712.1:26174674-26175821 GCF_006229205.1 Suricata suricatta | reverse complement strand
GCGGTTGCCAGGGTGAAAGGGCGGCCCGCAGGAGGGAGGGAAGCCCGGAGCGCCCCGCGCATGCGCGCTGCCGCGGGCCGGGCCGGAGTGGAAGGTGTCGGATGCTGGGTGGGAGGGGCAGAAACTGGTGATGCTGCGGGGCCATTGACCAAGCCTTTCCTCCCTTACCGCATCCTTTTTCCTCCAGGGCTCGCGATCGCTGCAGGCGTGGGAATGGGCCTCTGGGCCTCCAGCAGCCGAGCCCAAGAGAAGGGCTGGGGAAGGATAGCTCTGGCCCTTGAGATAGATCAACTCCCTCTCCATCCTGCACGCATCTAAAGCACCCCTGACGTTGGCCGCCGCTGATGGGCAGCCAGGCTAGACCAAGCCCACTGTCCAGTGAGAAGGAAAGGGGTGGGGTGAGGGATGTTGTGGAAACATGGGAAAGGCCTGGAGGAACGTGATAGAAACATGGGTAGACGGTGGAGCCTGGTAGACCTTTCCCAGAGTATCCTGGGTATCCTGCTGTGATTTTTGAGCAAGTTACTCTCCTTGAGCGTATTTCATCTTTTATAAAATAAGAGTAATAAGGATGACTTTGTAGAGCATGGTGAGGATTAAATAATGTATTTAAAATGCCCAGTACGTAGTTAGTGGCCAGTAAATTAAAGTTATTGGTGGGGGGCTAGAACCTGCCCAGTCTGGTCTGAAAGAACCTTGCAGACTGTAAAAAGCTTGGGTAAGTAGGCTTGAAAATGTTTTTCTCATGCAGAAAGGCCTCATCTTCCGTTTTGATGACTCTGGATTGGCTCAGAAAAGTTCCAACTAGGTAATCACTCATGACGAATGAACAGAAGGGAAATATATATTGAATATCCTTTGTGTACCATTTCTCTGAACTGAGAATTCAGCAGTGACAAGGCCCTGCTCTCACTTGCAGAGCTTACAATCTAGTATGGGAGGCAGACCAAAAAAAAAAAAAAATATATATATATATATATATATATATACACACACATATATAATGTAAATATATATTTTTATATGCATACTATAGAAGCACTATAAATATATGTTTATTAACATATGAATGTTAATATATATGAATGAAGATATCTATATAAAAATTATATGAGGTAAATGCACTCAGAGAATTATGAGGACTTCA
>NC_043712.1:26172958-26174574 GCF_006229205.1 Suricata suricatta | reverse complement strand
AAGTGTCTGGTATTAATGCCTTTAATCAATTTAGTGCTATGAATTTGAGCATTTTTTTCCCTCATGAATTACTACAGAATCACTTATATACCTCAACTAATAATGGACTAAACTGTATATTTCTTTCTTTCTAAGTACACGCCTGGCCTGATTTTTCTTCCCCATTATAAAATGTTACAATAAAAATAGTATCAGGGATGGTACTTTAGTTATTGTAAGGAAAATGGTGAGGATGGCTTGAATATATACCTGTTAGTTAGGCACTGGGGTTTGAGGTTTAAATGATCAGAGGATGGCTTTGGAGCCAGGTCTCCCGTCCTGCTCCTCCTATCTCTGAATTGAAGGAGTGTGGATAATTTGCTGTCTCTTTTTTCTCATCTATAAAATAGAGGTAACAGTTGCATATACCTCAAAGGGTTATTGTGAGGATCACATTAATCTTTAAAAATCCTTGATGCCTAGCATATAGGAGGACTCCTAGCTCTTGTTATGAAATTCATAATCCCAACTTCAAAATAACTCTCCTCTTTTGCTAATAATTTGTACAACTTTTTCTAATCTAGTCTACCATTTTTAACCTTTGTCCTTAAGTTTTAAAATATGTTTTCTGTTTTTATGTCTCTAATAAGTGATTTCAAATGGTGGTGTCAAAGAAGAGTTGTTAAATCCTAATTGAAAGAGGATTGGGAGTTCTGACTCATGCAGTCTGACAATAGAGGTTAAGTTAGCTGGACAGTCTTACAGAAGCTTGATGGTGGCTAGTCAGCAGATGGATTAGCTTGACCAGCTGCTTTTTTGTCTGTGAAAATAACTTGGACTTCAGTGTTGTGTTAGCAACAGATGCTCTGTTTGAGTAGAGGAAGAAAACATAATTGCCTTGGGTATGTAAGGCATACTGTTGGATACAGAAAACCACAGTATTATCTCCTAGAAATAAACAGAAGGATTTTGTTTATATCGAGTTTCTGGGACACTTTCGTGAACAGGATGTGTTATGGATAGGTGGCTTTGTTTGATACTCAGACCTTTTGATTATATCCTTAAGTGGTTTTAAGATAAAATCCCAAAGGTTTCTGTACTTGAGTAAATGTGTATGTTCAAAGAAACCATTGAAACAAAAAGACAGTTACACCTTTCTAGAGTCTTGGTGCTTAGAATTTGATAGTTAGGTTTTTGCACAGGAGATCTGTTTATATTCATAGGGATTGCTGTTTCTAAGAAAGGTGCATACTGTAGGAATAATAAAGGTGGAGAGGCAGGGGGTCCTGGTTGAAAGATGTTGCCAAGAGTATACACTGTAAATTGCTTGGTTTTTTTTCCTGCTTATTCTTTACTTTCGACTTGGAAAGTGGTAGTGACAGGCAAGGGTTGAGTGTGCAACATTGGACAAACCTAGATTGGGGAGATTGAACTGAGTAGAGGAGTTTTAAAGGATGACATTCAGTAGCATGTAGTATGTCTAGATGTGGCTTCCTGATCCCAGTTTCCTCCTCTACCCTGGCATTTGCTATTCTTTTCCTTCATATTGTACTTTAGCAATTCAGAGACCTCCACCATATCCAGATAACCAACCATCTCGTGTTCCAAAATTACTTCCTCTTCTTGGTCAAAAAATA
>NC_043712.1:26171236-26172858 GCF_006229205.1 Suricata suricatta | reverse complement strand
TATTTTTTGACCAAGAAGAGGAAGTAATTTTGGAACACGAGATGGTTGGTTATCTGGATATGGTGGAGGTCTCTGAATTGCTAAAGTACAATATGAAGGAAAAGAATAGCAAATGCCAGGGTAGAGGAGGAAACTGGGATCAGGAAGCCACATCTAGACATATTACATGCTACTGAATGTCATCCTTTAAAACTCCTCTACTCAGTTCAATCTCCCCAATCTAGGTCTGTCCAATGTTGCACACTCAACCCTTGCCTGTCACTACCACTTTCCAAGTCGAAAGTAAAGAATAAGCAGGAAAAAAAACCAACCAATTTACAGTGTATACTCTTGGCAACATCTTTCAACCAGGACCCCCTGCCTCTCCACCTTTATTATTCCTACAGTATGCACCTTTCTTAGAAACAGCAATCCCTATGAATATAAACAGATCTCCTGTGCAAAAACCTAACTATCAAATTCTAAGCACCAAGACTCTAGAAAGGTGTAACTGTCTTTTTGTTTCAATGGTTTCTTTGAACATACACATTTACTCAAGTACAGAAACCTTTGGGATTTTATCTTAAAACCACTTAAGGATATAATCAAAAGGTCTGAGTATCAAACAAAGCCACCTATCCATAACACATCCTGTTCACAAAAGTGTCCCAGAAACTCGATATAAACAAAATCCTTCTGTTTATTTCTAGGAGATAATACTGTGGTTTTCTGTATCCAACAGTATGCCTTACATACCCAAGGCAATTATGTTTTCTTCCTCTACTCAAACAGAGCATCTGTTGCTAACACAACACTGAAGTCCAAGTTATTTTCACAGACAAAAAAGCAGCTGGTCAAGCTAATCCATCTGCTGACTAGCCACCATCAAGCTTCTGTAAGACTGTCCAGCTAACTTAACCTCTATTGTCAGACTGCATGAGTCAGAACTCCCAATCCTCTTTCAATTAGGATTTAACAACTCTTCTTTGACACCACCATTTGATATTTATGTCACTTATTAGAGACATAAAAACAGAAAACATATTTTAAAACTTAAGGACAAAGGTTAAAAATGGTAGACTAGATTAGAAAAAGTTGTACAAATTATTAGCAAAAGAGGAGAGTTATTTTGAAGTTGGGATTATGAATTTCATAACAAGAGCTAGGAGTCCTCCTATATGCTAGGCATCAAGGATTTTTAAAGATTAATGTGATCCTCACAATAACCCTTTGAGGTAAATACAACTGTTACCTCTATTTTATAGATGAGAAAAAAGAGACAGCAAATTATCCACACTCCTTCAATTCAGAGATAGGAGGAGCAGGACGGGAGACCTGGCTCCAAAGCCATCCTCTGATCATTTAAACCTCAAACCCCAGTGCCTAACTAACAGGTATATATTCAAGCCATCCTCACCATTTTCCTTACAATAACTAAAGTACCATCCCTGATACTATTTTTATTGTAACATTTTATAATGGGGAAGAAAAATCAGGCCAGGCGTGTACTTAGAAAGAAAGAAATATACAGTTTAGTTCATTATTAGTTGAGGTATGTAAGTGATTCTGTAGTAATTCATGAGGGAAAAAAATGCTCAAATTCATAGCACTAAATTGATTAAAGGCATTAATACCAGACACTT
>NC_043712.1:26156324-26171136 GCF_006229205.1 Suricata suricatta | reverse complement strand
GAGGTACCCTCTTCAAAGAACCATATTGACATAGTCATGATCACTATATTTAAAAAGATATATTCAGGGGCACTTAGGTGGCTTAGTTGATTGAGTGTCTGACTTTGGCTCAGGTCATGATCTTACAGCTCGTGAGTTTGAACCCCACATGGGGCTCTGTGCTGACAGCTCAGAGTCTGCTTTGGATTTGGTCTCTCTCTCTCTCAGTCTCTCTCTCTACCTCTCCCCCACTCATGTTCTGTCTCTTTCTCAAAAAAATATAAACATTAAAAAATATTAAGATATATTCATTTTTTATTGAACTTGGCATTTCTAAAAATTTGGAAATAGTATTGATCTTTGAATAATACAGGGGTTAGGGGTACCAACATGCCCCCACCATAGTTGAAAATATGCATATAACTTTTGATTCCCTCAAAACTTAACTACTAATAGCCTACTATTGATGGAAATAGTAAACTGGAAGTCTTATGATAACATAAGCAGTTGTTTGGCACCTATTTTGTGTTATATGTATCATATACTGTATTCTTAGAATAAAGTAAGCTAGAGAAAAGAAAATGATAAGAAAATTGTAAGAAAGGGAAAATATATATACAGTACTGAGCTATAAAAAAATCTTTTTATAAGTGGACCTGTACGTCCAACCCAGGCATTTCAAGGGTCAGTAATGAAGCAGATTTTTTCTTTTTTCTTTTAAAATTTTAATACAATGCTTCTTTGCAATGCCTGGCTGAATGTAAGCAGGATTATTCATGCAGTAAACACGTATTGAATGCTTACCATGGTGATAGATGGTCTGTTCCAACCTAGGGTGGACAACATTTTTAAGTAGGTAGATTTTTTTTTCCATCTTCCTTTTTGTATGTTTTTTTGCCCTCAATTGGCACTCTTCCCAGCCACAAGGTTCCAATAGAATCTGATTTTAGTTATTGACATGTGTTGATTGGTAGCTAATTATATTTTGAGCTGATTTATAATAAAGTGTTAGCATAACCAGCCTGTGCACTTTTATAAATATAAGTAACATAAACTTACTGTAGGAAAATAGGAAATATAGGTAAATGAAAATTACCCATTATCCTGCCACCCAGACATAACCTCTTTTAACATTTGTACATATTATGTTCCAGCTTTTTAAAATGTATATAGAAACTTAAAAAGACTATGGTAATACTGCTTTATAGTTTGCTTTTCACTTAATATATTATGAATCTTTTACCATGTTAATATCATTCTACAATACTTAATTCAGAATTCTTTTGTGTGGATGTACTATTTGATTTTTAATCAGTACTCTTTGTTGGTCCCAACCTTCTAGTGTTATAAGTAATGCTGAAATGAACGGCCTTGTAGCCAAGTCTCTGCTTATACCATTATTTACTTAGAATAAATTTGGTAGAATGGAATTACTGAGTCAGTGTGTGTATACTTTAAAAAATCTTTGACGTGTATTGCCAGGTTGCTCTTCAGAAGGGTTGTTAGTTTATACCACTACCGGCAGTACCTGAGTGTGCCCTTATCTTCCTCCCCATTGCACCTCCCTCTGTTAGACCTATGGTTTCCTTGGCTGAATATGAGCTGTGTAGACTTCAGAGACTGGAACAGCCGATTCCGAGGTCACTGCACATGGATAAGGCTTCTTTAGCTTCCGATGCACTGGATTTCAAATCCTATGTGAGGGAGTACCTCTTCTTGCCTAGTTGGGCTTAGAGTAGAAAGGCAGCATTCTCCACCAGGTCTTTTATTAGATTTTTTTTTCCTTTGGATTATCTCAGTTGCCTTTGTAGACAGGTAGTGTTCCTAACTGTTTTGCTGTTAAGAAGAGGACATGGCTTTCTATCAGTTAGCTATTTATGATGATCTGATTCCTGAATTCCTCAACAATATATAGCCTTCTTTTTCACCTCTTCACATCACATCTGAGCACAGTACTCGTTTTTGTGTTACCAGAGCTGTGGTCAACCGGTGAGATTCTGGTTGTCGAACTTACCAGCTGAATATAGCTTTCTGGATTTCAACTCTTGTTACCTAATTCAGAGGAGAAGTCTATGTTGTAGCGTGATGCAAGTCCCGTCATTCCTGGTGGCATCAGGATAGTTTCCAGAAACGCTATATCCTGGTTTCGTTGATCCCTTGGCTCTGATTGCAGGAACCCTATGCTTGTTTTGTTCAGTGCCTGGCAGTGTAAGCAGCCTAGGTTAGTTCAAACAGGATCTGGAAGCAGCTTCCTAGATTTGAATTGTGACTGCCACTCGATAGCTATGTGATCTAAGACAATTTCTTAACTTCTCTAACCTTCCTTTTCTTCAACTGTGAAATGCAATGACATACTTTTCATTTTTTATTATTTTTTTGGATCATACAGTAGTTTAATTTTTAATTTATATCTAAGTTACTTAGCATATAGTACAGCAATGATTTCAGGAGTAGTTTCCTTAATGCCCATTACCCATTTACCACCCCCCACAACCTCTTCAGTAACCCTGTTTGTTCTCTGTATTTAAGATCCTCTTATGTTTTGTCCCCCTCCCAGTTTTTATATTATTTTTACTTCCCTTTCTTTATGTTCACCTGTTCTGTGTCTTAAAGTCCTCATATAAGTGAAGTCATATGATATTTGTCTTTCTCTGACTAATTTCGCTTAGCATAATACGTTACTTCTAGTTTCTAGTTGCAAATGGTGAGAGTTCAATTCTTTTTGATTGCTGAGTAATATTCCATTGTGTGTATATATACCACAACCACACTTCTTTATCCATTCATCCATTGATGGACATTTGGGCTCTTTCCATACTTTGGCTATTGTCTGCAATGCTGCTATAAACATTGGGGTGCATGTGCCCCATTGAACCAGCATACCTGTATCCCTTGGATAAACACCTAATAGTGCAAATGCTGTGGTGCAAGGTAGTTCTCTTTTTAGTTTTTTGGGGAACCTCCACACTGTTTTCCAGAGTGGCTGCACCAGTTTGCATTCCCACCAGCAGTGCAAAAGAGATCCTCTTTCTCCATATCCTTGCCAACATCTGTTGTTGCCTAAGTTGTTAATGTTAGCCATTCTGACAGGTGTGAGGTGGTATCTCATTGTAGTTTTGATTTGTATTTCCCTGATGATGAGTGACGTTGAGCATTTTTTCATGTGTTGGTTGGCCATCTGGCTGTCTTCTTTGGAGAAGTGTCTATTCATGAAAGACTGATACTTTTTAAAAATCTGTTTTGATGATTAGAAAGATATGCCATGTTAACAGCTTAGCACGGGGCCTGGAGCATAGAAAGTGATTAGTAAATACTACTGAATGGCCCTAATACTATTGTGACACTCTTAAATTGTAGATTTAAATTGTAGATCAACTAATGATATTTGCAGTGGTTCTAGATTTGTGTATCTCAACGGTCTGGAAAACTAATGTAGAATTTGAATCAGGAATCTTCTCTTGGTGTGAGTAGATGCTGATGGAAAACTCATAGCAAAATGTTCTTATGACTATTTGGTTATTGAGGTCCTCAGATTCAGACCCAGCATATGAACCTGGGTGTAATGATTTTCTGCCACCAGTTCTAAGAACAGGAAGTTTCTGAATCATATCAGGGGCTTATTACATTGGATAGTTTCCAAGCAAGTAGCCCAGGTTAGCAGTTTTTTTGTTGGATGCAGAAAAATTAAGATTCAACATATGAATTTGTCATCTTCACATATATTAAGCTAAAACTAGTAGACCCTTGCCACTTCAAATGTTGAAAGTCATCATGTTCTCAGACTTACAAGATGATATGCTTGTGTGTAGGAAAGGCAATGTTTTTGTTGCCCTTGTATCTGGCATGTTACAACCTTTTGATTAGCTTAAGTTTTTTTCAGTGTTGAAATAAAATCTTAGTGTTTTTGGTGCCCTTAGGTATTGTTTTCATGTACCTCTGATCTTTACTTTCAGGTAGTACGGTGTACAAATTAATCTCACAGACTCAGGAGTTAGACTGTCTTAGTTTGAATCTGGGATCTGACACATATTAGCTCTGAGATCCTGGGTGAGCTATTACTTAACCTCTATACCTCAGTTTCTGAATTGGAAAATGATGATAGTAATAGTGTCCTACTTTTTAGGATTCTTGAGAGGATTAAATGAGTTAATATATGAAAAGAGCTTAAAATGGTGCTAGGCACTTAAGAGTCTAGAAGTGTTATTTATTATTTTGCTCAGAGACTATTGATTGTGCTTTTACTTCTCATGGTTTATAGTGATGATAAGCATAACTTTAAGCTCTGCTCCTTTGAAGAAGGTACCTCATGCCTTGTATATCCCAGATTTTTGATCCATTCTATGGGAATGATTACAGTTGAACTTGGCTGTGGTGTGTAAAACCCCTTCTTTTGTTGTTAGCATAACACTTAGTCTATTTCCCTAATCTAGTAATTGAGAGGCTTAATCCTGATATAGTAGTTTTACTTTTGAGGTCTTGGTGTTTGTGGTTCTTGACCAAAGGCTAAGATTGCCTTTGCATACTTCCTTTGGAGACATACGTCCTATATATATATGTGTGTCTTTTTAACTTTCTTTTTAAGTTTAGTTATGTATTTTGAGAGAGAGAGAGAGAGAGAGAGAATGAGAGGGGAATGACACAGAAGGAGACAGACAGTGCATAGGCTGATGTGGGGCTTGATCTCACAACTGTGTCTTCAGATCTATATCACCTACAATTCTTAGTCAACCTGAAGTCTTGAAAAATATAATTCTTTTGGAAAGTAATGGAAGACTTGAGATCTGAGATAAAATCTGAGACCCTTGTAGGCATCCGTTCAGATTGATAGAGTCCCACAGAGCAGAAGAAAGATGTCTTTGCCCTCATCATCATCAGGGTTTGATAATAAAAGAGGCAATATATATCACAGTGAGCTCATTCTATACCTTTTTGAAACTTAACATATACATAGTGTATTTGTTTTAGAACAGTGTTTATAGGCAGAGGGATTGATAGGTGTGAGGGCTCCCAGGTGGGAAACAAGACGTGTTAGAGAAACTCACAGCAGGCTCCCGCAGCTGGTATGCAGCAAGGAACAGGAAGTCTGGTATGAGTTGAAGCAGGAGAGGTAGGCAGTGGGAAGATCATGCAGGATTTTACAGATTATGTAGGATCATGTTAATAGGTCATATTAAAAGACTTTTAGTTTCACCCAAGGACCAATGGGAAGCTGTTGAAGACTGGGAAGAGTGATGCTATCATATTATTCTAGCTGCAGTATATAGAACTGATTATTTGGGAGAAAGAATGGATCAGGAGACAGTTAAGTTTTGCAAAAGTGTTAAGTTGAGATACGATGTTGACTTGTACTAAGATAGTGATTACAGAGCTATTTAGGAGGTAAAAATCCACATAACTTGGTGACTACATGTAGAACACAAATGAGAGGGGTGGATGTTATGATGGCCTAGGTTTCTGATTTTGTAGCTAATACCACCATTTGCAGAGGTAGAACAAACACTATAGGAGGACTCAGGTTTGTTGGGGACATTATGGGGACATTTTTTAAATGTCTGTTTTGAGAGAGAAGGAACACGTGTGGGAGCGAGGGAGGACCAGAGAGAAAATCCCAAGCTGGCTCTGCACTCAGCCCAGGAGCCTGATGTGGGTCTCAATCTCACAACTGTGAGATCATGACCTGAGCTGAGATCAAGAGTCCAATGGATGTTTAACTGATCAAGCCACCCAGGCACCCCATATATTGAATTTTAAAGTGCTTGGGCAACAGCCAAATAGAGATTCCAAGTAAGCAGTTGGATGAAAATAGCTGCAGCTCAGAGGGGAGGCTTTGTATCTAATGGTGCTCTGTTTGTGCACAATTCATTGAAGTTTGGGGCTTTGTACTTCCTCCTCAACTTCTTTATCAATTGCTGTGTCTCCATCATCAAGCTATTGATTAATTGTGGAGGCCCTAGAGGGATAAAGTGGGGTAGAAAATTCAAAGCATTATGGTATCTTTTAACTCTTTTCTGTCACTTTCTCTGTTTCTGACTACAAAATATATAGATATTCTGCCCTAGCATGTTGCGTGCCATATTTAGAAAACACTTAAAAAATTTATACTGGATTTGGTACCCATTTAGCCAGCCTTCTATTGCATACCTCTTATATTAGGCATACACTAACCCTGTATACAACTCTTCTCTGATTCTTACCACCTAGAAAAAACTAGCCTCATGTCACATACACAAGCTAGAATTAAGTTTCAGAACCCAGTTCATGTAATCCTCTTCCTTTAGTTTTTATAAGTGTTGGTATTGGTGGTAGTACTTGTCTTAAATATTTTGGTTACTTGTTTGTTTTCCAGTTCTTCTGCGCTCCAAGTTCCTTAGTTCTTTTTGTCTTCATGCCATTTTCACCCATAGTCTAGCCAGTTGTTATTGTGATGACCAGAATGGTTGAAACCCTGGTCCCCTTGATAATTCATTTCTCAGCCCTTCCTGATGGACTTCCACTATGGAAGAATACTAATTGTGACTTCTTGATTACAGTTTTTTACGTTTGCTCATCCTTTCCAGATTAAAGGGCAGGTAGCTTTAGAGGTTCTGGAGCCCTTCCGCAGCCTATCCTTGAAGAACTTCCAGGTTACTGCTTTTTTTTTTCTTCTAAGCTTAGGTTAGAGGCAGCACTTTTATCTTTATTAGATTATTACCAAGATCACATTGGTTGCTTTGGGTTCTGACTCTTATGCATCTGGATGATTGCTTCTTCTGCAGCCATGTTTACTAATGAATTTGGTAGTGGTTAAAGTACAGGTCATCTTAAATGCTGAGGCTCCAAAGCCCTCTACAGCATAGCATCTCAGTGGTGTGTATTACAGCAAAGGCTCCAAAGCCTCTCCCTATCTAGAGTCTGGAGTCGCACCGCCTGAGAATCTCAGACTTCAGTCTTTGCTACTTTGGCCGTAAGGTCAGATGTCTTCCTCCGGATAAAGGCCTTTTATTTAGGACTTCTGTGATAGACTCTCATTCTGTATTAAAAATCCCAGTGCAGTGCAAAATGTGAGCCATAAAGCATTCTCTCTTCAAAGAATGAGATGATGTTTCCCTGAAATACTATATCAGCCCTTTTTAAAAATAATTTTTTAATGTTTACTTATTTTTGTGAGAGAGATACAGAGTACAAGCAGGGGAGGGGCAGAGAGAGAGGAAGATACCGAATCTGAAGCAGGCTCCAGGCTCTGAGCTGTCAGCACAGGGACTGACATGGCGCTCAGCCTTACAAACCGTGAGATCATGACCTGAGCCAGAGTCAGATGCTTAGCCCACTGAGCCACCCAGGCACCCCTATATTAGCCTTTAAAGGCTTTTCCTTCCCAATTATTTTCTGGGAGAGTATGGTATTTTTAAAGCCTTAGGTAATTTGTAAAGAATACCACTTCCCTAAGAGCTTTAACACACAGATCATAGGGTTTCTTTCCAGAAGTACTGCTATTAACACTTCATGGGCTGATAAAGATTTAGAAAGTTCATTTTTCATTTTCTGGGCATAGCAGAATTTTTAATGAATTAAAAGAGAGTAATCTTTACCATTAGAATTTTTATGGTCTTTACTATAAGATTAACTGTAATCTCAGGATATGATCCTGGAGGTATGGCGCAGAACCATAAACAACAATTATCCTGATGATTCTTTGAGTTTGTATAGCTTACGTGTCAGGTATCTTCAGGTGCAGTTTTGTTTTTGTCAGACGCCAGTATTTTCATGGATGTTTAAGTTTTCTCCAACCAAAGCTAATCAGCAGTTTAAGTATTACGGAAGAGAAGAGTGTATTTCTCTTGTTATGGTTTTAGAGGGATCCCCAAAGAAGAGCTGCTTATGCACCATTTTTTTGAGAGTGGTAATATTAGAATACTACTTTTCCATTTCTAAAGGTAATATTTACATAAATAAAAACTGAGAAATAATGAAATTCTGGTAAAGGTTGTAACATTTTAGCTTATATTCATGTACAGGTTTTATAATTGAATTTGGCATATGTTAAGCATATATAGAAATTGTGGTAGTCCAAGAAAAATTCAGAAAGCTTTTAAGTTTTTTAGTATTAACTGCAAAGTAAGCAGATTTGCCCTATCCTCACTCTTAGAACTACATGGACTCTTTGTATGATTTAGGCCTCTAAAGCTGTGTTGTCCAGTATGGTAGCCTTCTAGCTCCGTATGGTTGTTGAGCACTGGAAATGTGACTAATTTGAATGAGATGTGCTGTAACTGTAAAGTACATGTCACATTTTGAAGACCTCTACCAAAAAGGAAGGAAAAAAGGAACTCAGTAATTGTTAACTTTTGATTACATGTTGAAATAATATTTTGGATCACTTTGGTTAAGTAAAATAAAAAATTAATTTTACCTGTTTTACTTTTTTGATGTGACTACTATTTGGCTCTCATTGTATTTCTATTGAATATTGTCATTGGTAAAGGCTGTATTCTTCCCTCTAACATCGCTGTGACAACAGAGTCTATTAACTTTTAGTAGTCCGGTAACTCTTAATTAAAAGTATAAAGGATTTATCTTGAAAACTTAACACATATTAGAGCATTTAGATGTCTTTGACTATATTCAGTAAAGAGCAGGGAGCTTTAGAAAGGTAGGGAGGCTTCTCATTAAAATCCTTGGAGCTTAGGGCTTACCTAGCAGGGGCAGTATTCTGCTATCTCCAAAGAATTTTTCCTTCAAAATTCCCTAAATACAGAATTTGCTGCTCTACTTAGACAAAAAATAAAAGTTGGAAAACTGTTTTGTACTAGGGAGATTTCTTTTTTGGCTCTGAACTAGGTCTGCCCTTTTTTATATACCAGTGTGTCAGTTTTTTTGTGAAATTTCCTTCAGTTTTTATTGCACTCACATATATCCTGGTGATGAAAGTTTGTTATTGGGTTGAATTCATTGGTCCTCACTCCTCCTTTTCATGGGAGAAGTCTCTTCTAGAAGACTCTTAATCTTTACCATGAAGTTCACCAGTATGCTTAGCAGTGGGCAGAGCTAAACCTCAAGCAGTGATTCTCTACTATGAAAATTCTAGCACTTTTATATGTCATTGAAGAGTCTTAGCAAACAAAAATTTTAAAAGAATATGTAATTTATTGTGTGGATATTTCATATGATGGGCAAATTGGTTAGACTGAGAGACAGTGTTCTAAAGTGGTAAACAGCTTTGACTTTGGAGACAGACTGAACATAATATTTACCTTACTCGCAGTTACTACCATTTTGTCATCTGTACAGTGTGGAAGTAGCCCTGCCATGAGGGGTGATAAAAGGGGAGGCAATTACAGTCCATTTACCAGAAGAGCCCAGTCTTAACTGAAGCTCATTCTACACAGTCCAGTGATTGTGCAGAATCATTTTTACCCTTCCATTGTGTTGTTTTTACATGTATATGGAACCTATCTTGGATGAATAACTGGAAGACTCTTAAGTCCTCTGCACTCCTTTTCTACATCTCTGTATTACTATTCTCACTCCTACGCCTGTCCTGCACCCTTCCCCCAAGTCCTGGCTTCATTCTGCCACTCTGCTGGTTGTCTTTGTATTCAGATCTTGGTGTATGTACCCATTTCTGGGAGGAAGACCAACAGGAGAAACAGCTAACTCTTGGTGTTGATCTTCTTTCATAGCATAACTTCATTATGTTATTATACTAAAATACCACCAGCGGTGAGGATGGGAAGAAATAGTACAGGCAAGTGAATACAGATAGCAGAGAGCCCTAGGCAGCCTCAGGCATGGTGATAATACCTCCTTGTTTCCAGGGATTCTGGTGAGAATTAAATGGTAACTGTTATGATTGTTTTTTAATTTTTCACTATTAGAATGCTTTATGAATGTTTATATAAAATATTATCCCTTTATCAATTTATTTCTTGAGCTCTTTATATGTAGCCCTTTATCAATATCTGATTTTGAGGAGAACCTTTATTACAAAGTCTTATAGGGCATTATTAAAACATTTACACTTGTAGATTCTTATAGAAACAAGGCTTGTGCTTCTGGGAAGATTATGTAGTAAAAGTACTTGCATTTGATTTCTGCTGAGAATACAAGTACCTTGTTTGGATTTTGCTGTTACTGCTCATGAAGAGTTACTGAACACCTAGCCCTGCACTGTCCACTATGATAGTACTTGTCACATGCGGCTATAAAAAGTGAAAATAATTAAAGGTAAAAAAATAATAAACTTATTCCTCAGTTGTTCTGTCTACATTTCAAGAGCTCATTAGCTCCATAAAGCTATTGAGTACCATATGGGACAGCACATGTGTAGGACATGTTGATCATAGCGTAAGATTTTATTGTACAGTACTGACCTAGAGAATATGAAAGATTGAATGCCAAGTGTTTTATTTAAATAGGAAGCATTATCAAAAAGTATGATTTGTTACTAAAATTTATTGCTAAATTACTTATTTATTATGGTTTTACAGCACCTATAAACACTGCAGTGAATATAATTTTAACTGCAAATTTATTATCATTTTTATATTCCTAAAATGTTTTTATTTTTATAAATAAATAAAATGTCAAATTTTATTTCCTCTTTGCTTTTATTCCTCATACCTGTACTCTTATTAAAAAGTTCCATGTTTTTGCAGCATTTAAGGATTTGGTTCTATTCCTTGCCCATGGCCCTACGACCTTAAATAATACTGTTGATCATCTTTAGTGTGAAAGGTGTGGTGGTGATTAAGTTGTACACTAGGAATTAGAGTTTTAAAACAGTATAAATACATAGCTCATCTTTTATAATTTTAGACCTTTGGAAATTTAACAATGAGAAGCTTTACATAGCTCCTCTTATATATGGCTTATTTAGATAATTATTGTTATGATTTATAATTCATTAAAATATAATGTTATGTGTTTTTGTTTGTTTATTTTAATTGTAGGAAGCTCTACAAAGGATCATTTCAACTCTGGCAAATAAAAATGATGAAATTCAGAACTTTATTGATACACTAAATCAAACACTAAAAGGAGTTCAGGTATGACTCTTTGAAAAATGTTTGTGTTAATATATCACAATGAATGATTGTTGGGCCAAACAATATAAATATGTATACTCCATCAACTCTAGATTATGAACTAAAGGAGGTGAGAGCAGGGTTTTTAAATGGCAGATAATTTGGTTTATGACATTACATTAGATTGTTACGTATTAGTTCTCTTAATTGGTACCGATCCTCTTAATGGAATGATTCATCTAAATTGACAAATGCCTAAGATAATTTCTTCTATCTCATAATTACTGCAAGTGTGGATATTGCTTATTTAGAGATTTCACAGATATTTTAAATTATTGTTGAAATAGTAGCATCTTGCTTAATGAGACGGTGAGGAACGCTGGGAAATTAATAGGTTTGATAGGCTTTATTGATTCTGCCACTGGTAACTACTTGTGTGGCTTTGGGCAAAGTTACTTTTCTGTATTTTAATTCCTAAGATTTAGGAGTTTGACTACAAATTCTAGTCAGAAGATGACTTCTGAGGTTCCTTCAAGCACTAAAATTCAATGTTTGATAAACCTCTTAGGATCCAATAAGGAATTGCTTGGTTTTTTAAATTCTGTATGTCATATGTAAAGGCACTGTTTTAGACAACCTGAAAGATTTTAAGATTTACAAAAAATTAGTCCCATCCCTGTATGCTCAGATTTCTCTTCAGTTACAGAATCAAAATCTGTGATTTATTTTATTAAAATATTTCATTGATAATGCTGATGCATGACACACATTGTCGACCACTGACTTAGGGTCTGCCTTGGAACCTGACAAAAGTCTGGACAAAGTTGGAGACCTTAAAACAACCTTTAACATTGTCCTGTGGCAACATTGCTCTAAAAGATGAAGAAGGTGTAGGCTAGTCCATAAACCGCTGCTTAACTCCTCGCCTAACTGAGAGAGTGCTCTCAGCATTAGCAGCCATCCTCTCGTATTTACCTGTTCTTAAAGCCTGGGCCAAATACTGGAAGTTTGTTGTTTCTATGATGTTAGGCTGAGATAGTTTATAATATGAATCCGTTCTCTGGTAAGTATTAGTTTTGATATGTTTGACACCTCTTCAGTAAAATCATTGTTTTGTTTATTAAACAGGAAAATTCTTCTAACATACTTTCAGAGCTAGATGAAGAATTTGATAGTTTATATTCTATTTTGGATGAGGTGAAAGAAAGTATGGTCACCACCATCAAGCAGGAGCAGGCTCGTAAATCACAAGAGTTACAGGTGAGATCATACAACGTATATAACTTTGAGTACTTTCATCTATTTAGTATGGCAAAAATCAGTGAATTTCTGTGAATAACTGCTTTTATGTTGTAGAAGAATGATTGTTAACTTTGTTTTGGTCATAGATATCTTGTTTTATCTTTTTTTTAGTGTTAATTTTTGGGGTACCTGGGGGCTCATTTGGTTGAGTGTCAGACTTCATCTCAGATCGTGGTCTTACAGTTCTTGAGTTCGAGCCCTGCATTAGGCTCACTGCTGTCAGCACAGAGCCTACTTCTTTGAATCCTCTGTCCCCCCCTCTCTCTCTCTCTCTTTGCCCCTCCCCTGCTCACTCTCTTTCTCTCAAAAAATAAACATTAAAATATAAATGTCACTTAATTTTGAGAGAGAGAGCAAGTGGGGGAGGGACAGAGAGAGAGGGAGACAGAGTATCTGAAGCAGTCTCTGTGAGGTCAGTGCAGAGCCCAGTGTGGGGCTTGAACTCACAAACTGTGAAATCATGACCTGAGCTGAAATTAAGAATCGAATGCTTAACAAACTGACCCACCAAGGTGTGTCTCTTTTCATTTCTTAATTGTGATAAAAATCTAAGATTTATCCTCTTAACTACTTTTATTTATTTTTGAAAGAGAGAGAGAGAAAAAGATTGAGGGTGGTCTGGGAAGAGAATGAAGGTGACGGGGGGGCAAGGGCAGAGAGAGAGTTGGAGAGAGAGAATCCCAAGTAGGATTTGCTGTCAGAAACCAGCCCGATGCAGGACAGGATCCCACAAACTGTGAGATCATGACCATGATCCGAAATCAAGAGTCAGATATTTAACTGACCAAACCACCAGGCACCACTCTATTTTATTATTTTTATTACTATCATTTTTTATTTTGAGATGTGACCTATAACATTTTATTAGTTTTAGGTGTACAACATAATAATTTGCTATTTATACATATTACAAAATGACCACCACAGTAAGTCTAGTTGACAGCCATCACTACACATAATTACAGACTTTTTTTTCTTGCAATAAGAACTTTTAAGTGCTAAGTACTCTCTTAGCAGTGTTTAAATACACAGTACAGTAGGGGCGCCTGGCTGGCTCAGTTGGTAGAACCTGCAGCTCTTGATCTTGGGGTCGTGAGTTTGAGACCCATGTTTGGGGCCTCAGAAATGTGGAATTATTAATTGTATTCACCATACTGTACATTACATTGCCAGAACTTTATAACTGGAAATTTTTATCTTTTGACCATCATCACCCATTCATCCATATTTTAAATATTTTTTGATAGTAGCCATCTTTATTTTTTAATGTTTTTTTTTTTTTTTTTTGAGAGAGAGAGAGACAGAGAGCAAGCAGGGGAGGGGTAGAGAAAGGGGGAAACTTAGAATCCAAAGCAGGGTCCCGGCTCTGAGCTGTCAGAACAGAACCTGTTGCGGGGCTCGAACTCATGTGAGATCATGACCTGAGCCAAAGTTGGATAATTAACCAACTGAGTCACCCAGGCACCCCGGTAGTAGCCATCTTAATGGATGTGAGATGATATCTTATTGTAGTTTTTTTTTTCAATCGTTTATTGTCAAATTGGTTTCCATATAACACTCAGTGCTCTTCTCCATAAGTGCCCTCCTCCATCACCACCACCTCTCTTCAGCCCTCAGTTCGTTTTCAGTATTTGTTTTTTAATTTTTTAAGTGCTTTATTTATTTTTGAGAGAGAGACAGAGAGTGAGCATGAGCAGGGGACGGGCAGAGAGAGAGGGAGACACAGAATCTGAAGCAGGCTCCAGGCTCTGAGCTGTCAGCACAGAGCCCAACGCGAGGCTCGAACCCACGAACTGTGAGATCATGACCTGAGCCAAAGTTGGACGCTCAACCGACTGAGCCACCCAGGCGCCCCCATTTTCAGTATTCAGTTGTCTCTCAGGTTTTGCGTCCCTCTCTCTACCCAGCTCTCTTTCCCTCTTCCCCTCCCCATGGTCCTCCATTAGGTTTCTTCTATTCTCCTGTTAGACCTATGTGAGTGCAAACATATGGTATTTGTCCTTCTCTGCCTGACTTATTTCACTTAGCATGACACCCTCGAGGTCCATCTGCTTTGCTACAAATGGCCATATTTCATTCTTTCTCATTGCCATGTAATACTCCATTGTATATATAAACCACATCTTCTTGATCCACTCATCAGGTGATGGACATCGCTTCTCGGCCTCTTGGCTAAGATCAAATGTAGCATCAGGTGATGGACAGTTAGGCTCTTTCCATGATTTGGCTATTGTTGACAGTGCTGCTGTGAACATTGGGGTACATGTGTTCCTATGCATCAGCACTTCTGTATCCCTTGGGTAAATCCCTAGCAGGGCTATTGCTGGGTCATAAGGGAGTTCTATGGATAGAGTTTTTGAGGAACTTCCACACTGTTTTCCAGAGCGGCTGCACCAGTTTACATTCCCACCAACAGTGTAGGAGGGTGCCCGTCTCTCCACACCCTCGCCAGCATCTATAGTCTCTTGATTTGTTCATTTTAGCCACGCTGACTGGTGTGAAGTGGTATCTCAGGGTGGTTTTGATTT
>NC_043712.1:26139750-26156224 GCF_006229205.1 Suricata suricatta | reverse complement strand
GGAGTTTGGTGAGTTCCTTGTAGATTTTGGATACTAGCCCTTTATCTGATGTGTCATTTGCAACTATCTTTTTCCATTCTGTCAGTTGCCTATTAGTATTCTTGATTGTTTCCTTTGCCGTGCAGAAGCTTTTTATCTTGATGAGGTCCCAATAGTTCATTTTTGCTTTCATTTCCCTTGCCTTTGGGGATGTGTCGGGTAGGAAATTGCTGTGGTTGAGGTCAAGGAGGTTGTTTCCTACTTTCTCCCCAAGGGTTTTGATGGTTTCCTGTCTTACATTCAGGTCCTTCAGCCATTTTGAGTTTATTTTTGTGTGTGGTGTAAGAAAGTGGTCTAGTTTCATTCTTTTGCATATTGCTGTCCAGTTCTCCCAGCACCACCTGCTAAAGAGGCAGTCTTTTTTCCATTGGATACTCTTTTTCTGCTTTGTCAAAAATTAATTGGCCATACATTTGTGGGCCCAGTTCTGGGTTCTCTATTCTATTCCATTGGTCTATGTGTCTGTTTTTGTGCCATCTCATTGTAGTTTTGATTTGCATCTCTAATGATTAATGATATTGAGCATCTTTTCATAATATTTGTTGCTCATTTGTATGACTTCTTTGGAGAAATGTTTATTCAGGCCTCTTGCTTATTTTTCAATATTTGTTGTTGTTGTTGTTGAATTGTATGAGTTCTTTATATATTCTGGATATTAATCCTTTGTCAGATGTAGAACTTATAATTATTTTCTACCATTCCAAAGGTTGCCTTTTCCCTGTGTTGATTATTTCCTTTAATATGGAGAAAATTCTAAATTTGGTATACACCCATTTGTCTCTTTTTGCTTTTGGTTTCATAGCCAAGAAATCATTGCAAATCCTAGTGTCATGAAGCTTTTCCTCTGTTTTTGTTATGTAGTGTCAGGTAATGGTCTAAATCCATTCTTTTGCATGTGAGTATCCAGCTTCTCCAGCACTGTTTGTCTAAAAAGATTCTGTAGTTGTTTCATTGTGTGGTTTGACACTCTTATCAAAGATCATTTAACTGGGTATGTGAGGGATTCTTTCTGGGTTCTGTATTGTTCCATTGGTCAGATGTCTGTCTCTATGCCAGTACCACACTGTCCTGATTACTGTAGCTTTGTAGTAAGTTTTAAGATCAGGAAGTGTGAGTGAGGTCTCCAGCTTGGTTCTTCTCTTTCACGATTGTTTGGCACTTTGGGGTTCCTTGGGAATCCATGTGAATTTTAACTTTTTTTTTAATTTTTAAGAGAGAGAGAGAGAGAGAGAGAGAGACAGCATGAGCATAAAAATAAAATATGTCTTTAGACTTCCAAAAGAAGTGGGATATTTTAATTTCTGAACCTATTTTCTGACAATCTTATCCAGAGCTGGATATATGTGTGTACACATAAAATCTACAGTGCTCTTCTTAGAACAGGCTGCATTCATTGCACTTGTTAACTATTGAATTTCTATGTCTAGTTGTTGACTAAATTGCCAGCAATACAAAATTGGTATTATATAAATATATTTAAACTCTTTTTCTTGTAGTCTCAGATGAACTTTGTTTACTTTGGATTTTGTGAATCTTAATTACTTGATAATGAATAGGATTTTTTTTTTTTTGCAACGGATCTGATTCACGGAAGTCTTCCATTAAATTTACATTTAGGCTCTTTTTAAAAGGGATGATTTTACTCTAATTTTTCTGTCAAGTATTCTATCAAATTCATCACTGACTGTTGAGTAACGATGGAGAATTCAGAACATTGCAAGAAAATCAAAGCAGAATTCCAAATACTGTTTCAAAGTGGTAACTACAAGGATGTCAGACCATTTTTCTCTTCCTGTATATCATCACTTGAGAACCTTATTTTTTATGGAAATTCTATTGTGTTTTTTTTTCTTTTTTTAATCTTACACCTGATTATCCTTTGTAACTCTTAATATTTGCTATTCCTCAATGCCACAAAAATTTTAGCAATTTTTTTCATAGGAATAGTGATCTAGGGGAGATCAAGAAATATTGAGGGGACAATAACGTATAAATAAGACTGAGAAAAAAAAGACCGAGTTGTTGAAATATAAGCTTAGTGAACAGAACTTCATTCTTGAGTATCTTTTTGTGTTATGATTCAAAGTAAAAGTTATGATGATATCAGCCTAATGGTAATTCAAATCATAAAAGGTTTATAAAAAGCAAACATTAAAAAGAATCACAACTTAGCTACTGATGCCATTTCCTTCTCTAGTTGAAGACAGTAGAGCATTTCTGTTTTTCCTTTGGGTTCACAAACTCAATAATATGTGATACTCTGGTTTCTCTTCAGATCGTATAAATCTTTTGCCTTTTACAAACTTAATAATATGTTGTTTTCATTAAGATTTTATTAATTCCTGTAAATAACTGATAAGTTTGCTCTTTAAATTGAATTCTTTGTACTTCTTTTTAACTTTCCCTCTTGACTTGAAAGTGAATTCATAACATTTTCTTAGAATAAGATATTTTATCTTAAACTTTGACCTCAGATTTGATTCTTTTATTTTAATAGTTCCTTGAGATATATTCCTTGAGTTATTCTTTTTGCTATTTCTTACTTTAAAACTACATCAACCTAGTCTGTCCTAGTGATTCTGTGTGGACCATTTATAGCTACTATTTTATTCTCCGTGATTTTTGCTTAACTCTTTCATAAAGCTTTCCTACAATTGAGATATTTCAAATGGTGGTTTGTTAATTATTTCTTGGAACTCAGAAGAGTTTTCCTCATAGGAGGAGCAGTATTTTTAGGAGATTGTGGTTGGGTTCTTAGAATAACACATGAAACCGTATGGTAAAACTACTCTACTTTTCCAAAGCTAAAATATAACACATCTAGAAACTAAGAAAATGAGCCATAGTTTATCTTTAAGGGAAACCTAAGTAGATTTGAATATGGAATAGATAGTAATAAAGAGATATTAATATTCTCAAGAAGAATCTTGGTTGGGTACATTAAAAACTTAGATATATGTCTGTTTCTTTGTTTAAAGGGGTCACTAACAATAGTTTTTCATGACGGGGCTTAGTTTTAGATTACAGATGATAGGGTGGAAGAGAACTGACTAAGAAAGACTGGTACTTGAAATTAGTACATCACCATAACAGAGCACACCACTTTAACAGTTACCATCTTTTGTTCCTCTTTATTCATTTTGAGATCTTGCCAATTGCATTTGTGATTCCTGTGTTACCCAATTTTGGAAACTATAAATTAGTTTTATGGTAGTATGTATTATTTGAGTAATGTGATAAATGGAATATTAAAATTGTGTTCAACTGAATGTACCTATAACTTGATTCATAAACTTTAGTTTAAATTATTAAATATCATCAAGAAATTTAGTCTTAATTTATAGAGGATATTGTCTACAGATGGATTATTTTGATATTTTAATTTAATTGTTGATAGTTTTCTGATTACCCTGGTTGAGAAGAATCTTTAAATTGGAACCCAACTTTTTATAACTGCTTTATTTTCTTTTGTGTTTTTAAAAAATGAATATATCTATATCTGTAGGCAATTAAGCTATTTTGGGCAAATTATGGAAAGATTTTAAATACAATATATTAAAATTATTAAAATTTCTTATATATGTGACTAGTGATATGTTGCTTTAATAGCTCTAAAATATTTTTGTTCAATTTTTGCTATTAAAATTGTAAGTTCATTATAACAATATATAGTTAAGATTTTCATGGAAATAGGAAATATATTTTAAAGATTTACTTTTATTATTTTTTAGAGTCAGCTCAGTCAATGTAATAATGCCTTGGAGAACTCAGAAGAACTGCTAGAATTTGCAACACGGTCATTAGATCTAAAGGAACCTGAAGAATTTTCAAAGGTACCAAAAAACCAGCCCCCAAACTAAACCAGTTAAATAGAAAGTTTTGTTTAAAATTGTTTCAATTTTGGATTTATTCAGTTATTTCTAATTCTAAAAAAGTCTTTGTGGAGGGCACCTGGGTGGCTAAATCAGTTGAACATCTGACTCTTAATTTCAGCTCAGGTCATGATCCCAGGGTCATGGGACTGAACTCAGTGTTGTGCTTTGCTGATCCTGGAGCCTGCTTGGGATTTTCTCTCTCCCTCTGCCCCTCTCTTCTACTCACATGCTCTCTTTCTTGCTCGAAAAAAAAAAAAAAAAGTAAATAAATAAATAGGCTTGGAATTTCTTAAGTAAATTGCTGTGTATTTATGTATTCCAAAGTGAACACGTAGATGTGTCTTTGGAGTCAAGAACAAATTATTTTATTTCTGTTTAATGCTGTATTCAGATGAATCAAGTTTTTTTCTTTTTACTTACATCCCTATTGGTTATTTATTTTAAAGGTACTTGTGTTTTTTAGCTGAATCATACTTTTGTTATAAGTATTTTTTGACTTAGGAGACATTAATATCGCTATTAATATTCTTAAAAATCTAGTTTTGTATTCCTTCTGTGAGATGATTAGGAAAACCTTGATGCAGATGAGCATCATAAATTTCACTGTAACCTAGTGAAATTCATTATTAAATCTATTATTAAATTCTCACTTAGTGTAATTGTTTGAATGTTTTGTTAAAATATGAAATATATAGATTCTTGTTTTTAAGTTTACTTATTTTTTTAGAGAGAGAGCATGCACACTGGAGCAGGGGAGGGGCAGAGAGAGAGAGAGAATCCCAAGCAGTCTCTGCACTGTCTGTGTGGAGTTCAGTGTGGGGCTCGAATTCACAAACCTGTGAAATCAGGACCTGAGCTGAAATCGAGTTGAACACTTAACTGACTGATCCACCCAGGTGTCCCCAAAATATAGGGTTTTATTTGAAGGGTATGTTTGGTATTAAATATAAAAAGTAGAATAATAAAACTATTAATATTTTAACCTAGATCCTGGTATTTAAGATATTCTGAATTCTATATTCTAATTTTTATTTTAAGTTGGGTCATTTATAAATGATTACCAATTTACCAATTCAAATACACTCTATTTGATATAGAATATATTTTTAAAAGGTGTGAGAAAAGTGGGAACTTGAACTACAAATTAGTAAAATATATACTATGTAGTAATCTTATCAAGATAAGATCTTTGAATTTGATATTATTTTCTTGGTCTTTGTGGAATATAAGTGAACTGCATTATTGCAGTTTTATAATCCGTTTTTATCCATCTAATATTTTAATTTCATGATTTTTCTCTGAACTTGAAGGTCAAAAAAACTTCCTTGAGAAGGTAACATTTTGGTGGCTCACATCCTTTGCATTTTGAAAATGAATTTTAAAAGTGGATTAATTACTTTTAATGAATTAAAAATTCTTTTGCTATAAATTTGTGAATTACTTAATTCTTGAATTTGGAGGTAGATTGTAAGTAGGTTCATCTTTGCATTTTGTAGGACTTGCTATATCAAGGAATTATGAGGGAAATGTACCATACCTTAAAGTACTTTAAAAGTATATATACATCACATATCCAGAGGATGTTTATGAGATAATCTCAAATATGTAGAACATAGCTAAAAAATATACAGATAGCAAAAATATCTGAGTCATCAAAATCACTGTCATGGAGTTCATGGACAGGAATTAATATTCTTTTTCATGATAGCTTCTTAGAATCTGGTGACTTTTTTATACATGGTGCTAGTGAATTTTTAGTCTTTCCTTCAGTTTCCTAGTTATTAACAGTCCTCTTCTAGTGGAGTGGGGTAGCTGTTAATGACAAACATAATCATAGCAGCAAGAACTAACAGCCTGAGAGTGAGAAAGAAGATAGGAAAACAATAAAAGACAGACAAAAGTACTCAAAACCAGCGTGAACCTAGCTGCATTTAAGTAGGGACAGACACTTGGGAAAACTGTGATCAAGTGTGTTTCTTCCAAGTTTCTCTTTCCGCTGTTTTCTGAGTCCTTTCCCCTTGCTCTCAAAAGCTGTTTTCTCTTTTTTTGCTTTGTCCTTTCTAACTTTTTCAAAACTTATTCCCAGCTGATTGTAAATTGGAAAGATTCTGATAAATTATATTGTGATTTAAACATTATTTCTTAGTGTTCCATGTTGCTTCTTATTTTATTATTTTTTTCAGCATTGGACAGTACTGCTTAATTGCTTATTAAACCATTTGGAAATGTGGTGAAATAACTTATTTGTCATTGTTTCCTACCTAGAAATATGAGTTTATTGTTCAAGAGAAATGCTTAACTGAGAGTTGCTTGTGATTATTTTCTTAGTACATCGAAATAGTATCCAAATAATAGTTTGATTCCAAGTCACAAAGCAAGTCCACTTTTCTAGCCAGCTGTGTGGACTGTAGATAGGCTTGCCTCAAGCACCTAATTGCTGACAGAAGAGGGAAGATGACTTAGAAGATGAATTATTGGGTTGCAGTATTACATATTTGCAAAAATAAATTCTTTTAAGGTATACTGTTTATGAATATCCCATATGAAAGTGATTAAATCAGATTAATTTGAATAGCTCATGGGCACAAAAAATCATAGGCTGACATCTAGCCCCTGAGTCTAATTTTTAGACTTCATTATCTTCAAAAACAGTACTCTAAGTACTAATATTTAAATGATCATGTTGCAGTACTTCAGCAGGAGAATTGAATATGAAGCTATGCTATTTGCCAGCATTAGGCAATTTGAAAATGAGTGAGTAAAAATGGCACAAACGCAAAAGGATATTGGAACATACTTTCATTAAGTTTTTAAAATTTGGTATTACAAATTTGTTTTCACTAATTTTTTTAAATTGTTATAAGTTTGGTTGATTGTAAGTATATGAAGCAGGATCACAAGCAGATGAGTTTTGGATCATTTACTTTATTTCTGGATGGGCAAGTAGCCAAAACCCCACCAAACCTGACTTCTCCGCTAATAGCAGGTCTGCAGAGCATTGCATGGATCCTTTGACAAAATTAATATTTCTATTCCCCCATCTCTGAATTTAGAACTTGAATTCTACTTATGAAAAGAGCCAAGTCTGTGGGGCAGTTTCCAAGTCACTAACCATCCAGTTCATTATCTTGCCACACCTAACCCAGTTGTCAGACTAGAAGGGAGGGAATGGGTGCCTGTACACGGAACCTTCAGTGGAATAAAAAGTACAGGGTGGAGTGAAAGGGGACCAGTATCTTCTGCATTTGATCATAGATGAAAAGGGAGAATGGGTTCTGTGTATTTCCCACTTCAGACTCACAGTAACTCCCCATTGTCATACTGTTCAATCAATGTCAGCCTCTGACCACTGGACAAAGCAAATAAGGCGATGGGTAGAAGCTCACTGTTTTCAAGAGAACAGGAGTATTAGCAGAAGTGCTTTCTGTGTGTTGAAGTCAGGAATGCTAAGAGAGGAGAGAACCTTTACCAAAAGCATGACTGTTTCAGTTACAAAGACAGTTTACAACAAATATAAATATTTGTTAAGAATAGCTCAAATTGGGGGCACCTGGGTGGCTTAGTTGTTACACATCTAGCTCTTGATCTCAGCTCAGGTCTTGGTCTCAGGGTCATGAGTTTAAGCCTTGCCTTGGGCTTCACACTGGGCATGAGGCCTACTTTAAAACAATTTTCAAAAAGAATAACCCAAACTGTAATTTTTCACATTATTTCATTTGTGGGCATTTATGTCATATAGGTATATAGTCTCCTATTATATAAATGTGCTTAGCCATAGAATAGAGGTATGCAGTACTGTATTCAAAGTGTATTTCAAGTTATTTACTATAGCTTTGTGAAGAAGGCTTAAATGATCATATTTTAGTTCTTAATATAAACAGGTAAGTATATATATTGAAAATATAAAACTTTTAATATAGGGATTCAACTGATATGCAGCAGCTTTGGTTTTTGATGTTTTTTTTTAAGCTGGTATTTTTGCCTCAAGGAAAACAGCATTTTGGAGCCATCTCCTTTTCATTTTCTTGGAGTCCCTTTCATTTCCCAAGCTATTCCTTAATATGGTATTTTTGGGGTGAGGATAGGAGTCTCAATTATATATTATAAAAAATATTGGGAAAGTATTAAATGTTTGCCCCTTAGTCATTTTCAAATTGTCTCAAGGAAACATTACAAAATAATCTTTCCCAAATCTAATGGGAAAATCTGAAGTACAAAACAATGTGAACATATAGACAAGACTTGAAAAGTTTCTTAGTGTTGTGTGGCATTCATAGTGTTACTAGGAACTCTGTTGGACTCTATTGCAAATCAAAATAAAGATAAATCCTCTCAGGCAATGCCAAGTTTGAAATCTAGCTTTTGCTAGATTCATTTTGACAGCATGAGTGTATTTTTCTCTGTTGCTATTCAGAAACAGATCTACAGTTGGCCCTTAAACAACATGGGGGTTATGAGCACTGACCCCCATAGTTTAAAATCCATGTATAACCCAAAAAACTACTCATCACCTACTGTTGACCAGAACCTATACCTATAACATAGTTGGTTAATGTGTATTTTGTGTGTTATGTGTATTATGTGCTGAATTCTTAAAGTAACCTAGAGAAAAGAAAATGTTACTAAGAAAATCATAAGGAAAAGAAAACACATTTACAGCACTATGCTGTAAAAAAACCATGTATATAAGTGAGCTATATAGTTCAAACCTGTGTTGTTACAGGGTCAACTGTATTCTTATTTTTGTTGCTTTTTATTAATGCTCTGATTTTAACTAACTTTTCCCTGGTGGCGTCTTCATTTTAGTCTGTATTTCAGAGAATTCGATTGTTGAAGTCTTTAATTTAGATAAGTTTTAAAAGTTGTTATGTGAAAATAAGATGGCTTAGGATGGACTTTTGGGGTTCAAAAAGAGTTAAGTGACTTGCTGGTTAATGTGGTGTGAAACTCAGATAAACCTTGGTCTCATGCTCCATATTTTTTGCTGATGAGTTTCAAAACTTGCTGATTGGGAAGAAATTTTGAAATCTCAGATTTTGTTCTTTTTAGGTAAATTCATTGAGTACAATAAGCAGGATCTAAAACTTTTATTATTATTCCCATTTTAACTTTAGAAAATACTATTCAGTTAGCTGCTATACAGCTTAATTATTTTAGGGTACTTTGTGTCTAACATCTTCCTATAAAAGTAGAAAAATGGAGATATTAAAAAGAAATATAGGAACAATAAGATCTTAACTTTCAGAGTGCTGGATAAATTTATGGAAGAAAATAGTTTCTGGGTGTACTTACAGCAGATTAAAACCAAGAGAGATTGGGAAAGATCTGGTTTAACTTCTTTATATTTAATTGGTAATTATGAAGAACATTGCAGTTACTCCTACTTATACTTTTATTACAATTCTGTTTAAGGAAGTTTGATCTCAGGTGACAGATTCCTATAACTGATAAAGGATCAGAATTGTAAGATGTATTTTGAAAACAATTGAGAGATAGAGGAAAAGAATGAGAGAGAAAGGAGCCCTCTCTGATGGTACTAAAGATAAATGAAGCATTGACAAATAGGATTTTAGTAGAAGATTGAAATAGAAATAGTTATTGAAGTTGAAATAGAAAACAGTGGTATTGAGCAAGGTAATATGGCTAATCCTTCTTGAAGGCTTTCTAATAATATACAGTGGCATTACCCAAAAATCTAAAGATTCACTGAGGCCTGTTCATAATTCACTAAGTGGAATTATGTAGATGCAAATAAATATGTTAGAGAGAGAGCAATGGTAAATTAGGAAATCATTTAGTACTTGGTAAGCAGACGTTTAATTGACAGAATGCATCACTCTTGAAATTAAAACTTAGAGGAATTAAGCAACATAGTAATGTCTGTCTTCTGGATAGATTTCTACTTTGGGAGGAGAAATTACAGAAAAAATTAAAACAATTTATTTCTAATTTAAGATGTTTCTTGAAATTGGGCCCTTCTAAGTGTCTTCAGGATTTGAGACTTTCTACCCTTTTATCATTGCACAGAGTAACTTTCTCAACCCCTTCTGCATTTACACAGTGTATGTATTGTTAAATTCAAACCTAAACCTAAATCTAAATTAAAGAGGAATTGCTAAGTTTTCAGTTTGATCATCTGGGTATGTTTATGTAGAAATATACAAGACAACAATTTTTCCAACATTATTTGGCTTTTTATCTATTACTTTTCTGGTTTGTCACAAGCAGCTTAAATGATAAGAAAGCTTTACATGTATGTGCTCATGCACCCACTTGCACAGAGACACACTAAAAAATGGCACCATTTCTAAATTCAGTAACTCTAGGCACAAAATTGAATCACTATCGTCAGAGAGAGAGAGAGAGAGAGAGAGAGAGAGAGAGAGAGAGAGCGAGTGAGAGAGAGCGAGTGAGCATGGGCACGAGTTGGGGAGAATCTTAAGCAGGCTCCAGGCTGTGAGCTGTCAGTCCAGAGCCCGATGTGGGGCTTGAACTGACAGTGAGATCATGACCTGAGCTAAAGTCAGACACTCAACCAACTGAGCCACCCAGGTGCTGTCACTATGGTCAGTTTAAAAGACACAGTATTGTCCATGTCACTGACCATAGCGATTCAATTGATAATACATAATTTGCAAAGATTAACCTCAAAACAATCATCTATTTAGATATGCTTTTGTAAAAAGTAAATATATTAGCAGCATTTCTACTTTTTTCTGCAATCACATGACTTACAGACTTGCAGACTAACTCTGGATCTATTTGCAGTGATGTAGTGAGTTGCCTGCATTTCAAACACCAAAACCCTCCTGGCAGCTTGGGGGTTCTTTTTATTTCATTATTATAAAATAACTGAAAAATAAAAAAAGACCTTAATTTCTACACCTATAAGAAAAAACAAGTTTTTGCTTTTACCTAACATTTGATTGTTTAAACAAATTTCAGTTTTTAGTCCTCACCAAAGAAAGATAAAATGACAGAGCATAGTGCCTTTTGCTTCTGTTCTCACATTTTACAAAGGTTTTTTTCTTTTTTCATTTGTTTTAAATTTTAGTGTTTAACACTATTCAAGAAATAGAGCATGCTCAGTAGAGCATGGGAATCTTAATCTCAGACTAGTGAGTTTGAGCCCCACTTTGGGCATAGAGTTTACTTAAAAAAAAGTTGTAGTGAAATTAAACATACATATCATACAGCATTTCTTGCAAGATGAAAGAAAATCTTGGTTTATTAGAAGAAAAAGATAGTAATGGTCTTCAGGATTGTTGGGTTCTTTGAGAGTGACTGGTAAGTAACATTCCTCTAAACAAGTTCTAAACCAGTTGGGAAATAAGGTAAAACAGTAAAGCTGATAAGTCAAAGACCAATAAAATGATACTGAAAATTTTGGCTTATATCAATGGGCGAGCTTTCTAATACTGAATCCTGGAATTAGACTTGTGCACCCAGGTGCAGTCAGTACAAGACTACTACCTCAGTTGTGTGTGTGTGAGAGAGAGCCTGTTTCTGTAAAACTTCCTATGTAGAGGGAAAGAACAGAATATACGGTCTCAGTAGGCAAGCAAGCTGTCAGAAAGAGGGAAAATATAGCTGAGCTTCTTATTTCTAGTTTCTCCTTTCAAACTCATATCAAATTAAGTTTTTCACCTCGCTGGAGAAATGAAGGAATAAAGGGAGGTGGGGGTAATGCTAGTGGCATTTCTTCATATTTAAAGAGACAGAGGCGTCTCCTCTGCTAAAGGGAAGAGAATGGTTAGTATACAGGTCTCACAGCTGATTATGATAGTGCTGGTGATGTGTCATATGCTGATGTGCTAAATGTTAGTTCTGTTTTTTTGTGTAGAAAGATACTCAGACCAGGATATTTTGGATGAGTATAAAAATGACCTATACCAAATAAAAACAGTATCAGAACTGAAGAGGAGAGGCAACATAAGCATTGCTATATACATTAAATTAATTTTCAATTAAATTTAATAATTATTAGTATTACCATGGCCAGGCTTTATGCAAAGCCTAGGTATAGAGTGTAAAACAAAACAGCCACAGTTTACATTGGATGTATCATTAATTTTGGTGGTTAGTTTGGGGGGAAAAACACTTTTGTTAAATATATTACATTGTATGTAAATGTGAAGGGGACAGCAGTTTTGTGTTTTTCTGTGTACTCTATAGACCAAGTGTAGCCCTTTCCTAAACTTGTGCTAGCATCCTACACACACACACACACACACACACACACACACACACACACACACAAAGATATCTCATGCAGAGTTGCAGAGTAGATTTAATTTAGCAGCTTCTGTGTCATCTCAGTGAAAGACCCTATTGCTACAAGTATTTCTCTGGTTTTTCCTTGTCTGAATTTTTGTCATTATAACTTTACTCTTTGGGGTAAAGGATTGTAGAACTGCAGCCCAGTTTCATGTGTTAGCAGGCAAGCTCTCAAAACACAGTCTTTGCCCAGGGAAGGCATATAGAGAAAATTTGGAACAGTCATGATGAAATGGTGAAAGAGATCACTGAAGAAAGATTGGAGAACAGATTTGACATGTATAAGAAAACCATTAGATTGCATAGAAATGTGTGCCCCATGAAGGAGATTGATTGTTCTAGTTGAAGAGTGTCAGGCTGAATGGAAGTGGAGGTGTACTTTGATAATCTTAAGGTAAGGAAAAACATTTATAGTCATCCGGAATTAGTGTGAAGTGTTAAATTTTCTCCTTTTAAGGTGACTTATATGGGGTCTGGATTTTTTTTTTTTACTATACTTCTAACATTACGTTATGCAAGCTGATTATGAACTGTACAAATTTCCTGTAATTCATGTTTTGATGACTGTGAAACTAATCTGTTCCAGGGTTTATATCCTAACTTTTCTTGCATGTCACTGCCATTGAAACTTGCATGAAAAACACTAACTGCCTTCTTTCTCTTCTCCCTGATTTGCTTCAAGGCTGCCAGACAGATCAAGGATAGGTATGGTATACAACCTACATTTTTATATGTGTCAATATTGAAGTCAGAAATGAAATTCAAGAACAGTTTCTTACTAGACTTTCGTTGGTTAAAATAAAGATACCTAATAGCCAAGTATAAAAAAAGGAAATGTCTTCTGCATATCTTCTGAAATAAACAGTATATCAGCAAGATTAAAAAAAATAGTTGTGGACAATTATGTACTTCTAAAAGAATTTCATTTCTGGTATAATATAGTTAGTTTTAGTACAGTTCTTTAATTAGCTATGAATGGATGGGACCGATTTTGGATAATTAAAATATATACATATATGTATTTTTTTGTTGTTCATAAATTTTATAGTTATGTCTTATTTCCTGAGAAGTCATAGCATTTTTTAATAGTCCTCAAGAGCTAAAGCTCTCCTACTTCACTGCTCTCCTGTTTAACACCTTTGTATTCTCATTCCATCCTGTTCCTGGTGCCATCTCTTTCTATTTCTCATGCCACTTTTATCCATGAGAAAAATGAAAATGATGACTTTAAGAGGTCTTTCTCATTGGTGGAGCTAGGATTAAGAAAGGTAATTTAGTACTTGCAGTAATGAGTACACCAAAGGGCTAAAAGAGCTGCTGGCGGTTCTGGATTGGGTTACCACAGAAGGGATGGTTTTGCTCTTTCTGGCTAATCACTGCACATCGACTGTGGTGAGATTATCACTTAAGGATTCTTCCTTTGAGGATTATGAAATTTGCTGAAAGGCGTAGTTCTTTAAAGCACCACATTGAACCCTATATTAAATTATTCTTCATTAGATAATTCACAAAATTATCATCATGGATTGTGTGAAAACCAGTGTGTCTGTTGTTAATCTGGGGGAGGTCTTCAGTTCTGTTTCTCTGATGGCTGTTATTTGACTAGAGGCAAGGCTCACATGGCAGTCTGAGGTTTGTTGTGGATTTCTGGTTCTTGAAAGAAAGGGATCACGAAAGCATGGGTCAAGTTAATTAGGTGGACGCTTTGAGGAGATTGAAAGTGTTCATGCAGATGTCTTGCAGTTATTTTGTCTTCGTAAAAATAAAACTAAGGGTAAAGGATCCGTGTATTGAGCTTGTATTATAGGAGATAAACCAAGAAAGTCAAGGTGAATTAAAGCAGTCCAGACAGCATGGATCCTGTAAGGCAGAGCATTATCTAAGGATTTAGATTGTTGGTTTGGGCTTTCAGACACAATTGTCTAAATTTATTCAGTTTAAAAATAAAAAATTCATTCAGTCTTTTGAAAGATTATAGCATTATTGTACATCTTTGTTGATTTATGGAGACCGAAATCTTCATTGACTAGAAAATAACGGTTATTAGTCTCATTTTTTAGGTTTTGATAGACCTTTCTAATGTACTTTTGGGGGACATTCTTTTTCTTTGAGGCCTGATAAAGTTTCATATTTAAATTCCCTAAATACTTTCAGACATTTTTTTTTAACAGTTCTCAACAAACATTTAAATAGGTTTAGAAGCATCCACATAGGTTCAAACCCATTTATTGATTCAGTGGTCATTTACTAAGTACCTATCTAAATATAGCTTTTTCAGAAGTCTTCAAATAGGAAGATACTTGGGGCTATAGAGAACAACCTAAGTGGGGCACCTGGGTGGCTCAGTCGATTCTTGATTTTGGCTCGTGTCATCTCCCAGTCGTAGGGTTGAGCCCCTGTCAGGATCTGCGCTGGGCATGGATCCCACCTCAGATTCTTTCTTTCTCCCTCTGCCCTTCCCACTCACTCACATGCATACATTCTCTCTAAAAAAATAAAAGAACAAAGTAAGACTGAGCCTTTGTTCCTAACTTGAAATTGATATAATATGAAATTTAATTATTGAGAACCAACAGCTTAAAGTAATGTGTGTGGAATAGTCAGCATTATGCTTGGTTTTCAGTGAGTTCCCTTCCCAATAAATTATATTTCACTATAGCAGAATCTTCTTAATCAATAGATCAGCTGTCATTGTTAGTAACAAAGTGGTTACCTTCCTAGTTTTAAAATGAAATAAAGTAACTGAATTACAGCATCAGTTTGACATTGTTTATCCCCAAATAACTGAAGATTACAAGTTTGATATCTTTCATACTACATATCTTGGTAGGTTTGGCAGATTTGGATGACTAGGCCTAGTATTCCCTTTGTTCCTCAGCTCCATTTACTTTTACTTTTTTACTCCCAAAAAGTGTACTAGCAGGACATTATCCACGATAAAGGATCATTGTATAATTGTATCATTCTTTGACCAAAGATAATAAGCGGTGTTACTTTGTGATACTTGTGGAAACTTACTGTAATATAAAAAATTGAAATTTGAGATAAAATGACAATTAAGAGAACATGAGAATTTCTTTTAATCTCCACTTTTAATTGACAGAACAGTTCTCCCATACTTTGGGTAAAGTGAGGTCTGGTCTGGCCTTTTTCTTTTTTTGTTTTGTTTTTTTATACCATATTCATCTAATAAATATTTGTTGGACTGTTATGTCCATGGCGTATGGTTTCACAAGGCTGTTTCCCCTTGTGTCCTTCTGTGTGGCTGGTGTTGATATATCAGGGTGACACCTGCTAGCATAGTTTTCAGAATCGTGATTTTACTTCGCTCCTTTCTCATCTATGGCCCAATTTTAGCAGCTACCAGGCTGTACAATATTTGGTCAGTGTACCTTTATTTGAGGATTCATGGAGTAGCTCTGACTACTAAGGAGAATGTACAGTTCATGATCTGGCACATGAAAAGGAGTGAGGTTGGCATCAGGAAGTGAGTGAGATTGAGTGTACAGAGGTACAGATGCCTGTTTGGTCTGCTAACAATGATTTTATATGGGGTGTTTTCTCTTGAGCGATTTTTATTTGTGTGCAATTTTATAAAGCTGGCTGGAGGAGATTTGCTTTAAGTTATATTTGAATGTCTAAAATTAAAAACATTTTAGTTTTTAATTTAATTTTCAAAAACAACAAATTTCTTTTTAGGTTTGTTACCTTTGTTAAATCACTAAAGTGAAATAAATTATGTATTTTCATTTATAAATTAAATATGGTATAATCCCCATACTTTTATTTTTAAAAGTACATTTTTGTTTACCGTAGAGTAACAATGGCTTCAGCCTTTCGTCTTTCATTGAAACCAAAGGTCAGTGACAACATGACTCATTTAATGGTGGATTTTTCTCAGGAAAGACAGATGCTGCAAACTTTAAAGTTTTTGCCAGGTAAGTATGTACATATATATAAGGTGGGTAATGAACTTTGAAATGTAAATATTAAAGAAGTATAGTGTGGCTTTTTTTCTTTAATCAGTGAAGGAATCATTGAATTTGTTAATCTTTATTTTTAGAGAATTATTTCACTGGTAGTAAAAATTCTGTTTTGAGAATCCATCAAAGGGATATTTTTTTTTTTCTATAACATTTACAGGACATTTCAGAAAAGTGGTGTAACAAACTTTTTTTTTTTTTTGCAGATGGCATCAGATTTCATAATTTTTTTTACAGTGTAAAAATATTAAAAAAAGGAAAACCCTCTCACATGCATAAATGAAAGATTGCACACAAAGA
>NC_043712.1:26095140-26139650 GCF_006229205.1 Suricata suricatta | reverse complement strand
GGTTTGCCCAAGCTAAGATGAAACCACATCATGAATCAATAAGCATTTTGCATTTTCTTTCATTATCTACTCAAAGTCATGCCTACTGCACCTCTAAACATTTCATTAAATCCAATGATACAGCAAACACTCCCAAAATAAACTTAGATTGTATTGCAGTTTCACTTAACAGTATATAAAATGCTGTGTTGTGACAGGTGTCAACTATCCATTAGATACTCAATCAATTTTTCTTAAGCACTACTAACTGCTTGCTTTTCTTGAAGCTAGATCATTCTGAAAGTTTCCTGTTAGACCTATGAGTGCAAACATATGGTATCTGTCCTTCTCTGCCTGACTTATTTTGCTTAGCAAGACACCCTCAAGGTCCATCCACTTTCCTACAAATGGCCAGATTTCATTCTTTCTCATTGCCATGTAGTACTCCATTGTGCTTTTATTGCAAGTTTGGCAGAGAGAAACAATAACACCATGATAGTTAACAGTGGGTTTTAGGGCCAGACTTAGATTTGAATCCTGGCTGCTATTTACTTACTGTGAACCTTCGGCAAATTATTTAACTTTGCTTCATTTTTTTCATCTTTAAAGTGTGATGGTATTCTTCTAGGGTTTGTGTAAGGATTAAATTAATTGAAATCTCTAACTTACTTGAAAATAGTACCTGGCACATAGTAAACATTTAATGCATATTAACTGTTGTCATTACCAGGATAGTTGTGGTTGTTGGCTCGGATGAAATTTTCTTTCCAGTAATAATATGTTAACATTGGTTTATTAGAATATTAGTATGAGGGTGTTTCAGTAGCCAAAACCATTTTAAATTGAGTCTCAGATTATTTTCCACATGTGTGAGAGAGCCAGCTAAGGACCTTTTGGTTAGTATTCTCTTTTTAGCTAACATCAAGTAACGGTGTTAGACCGATAGCTAAAACAGTTTGCACATGGTAGGTTGAAGGGGCAAGTGCTTTTTAATTTACTTACAAATGCTTTTTACATACAGATTCTAGCCAGAACTGGGCTTTATTTTTTGGAGGTTAGCTGTTTTTGAATAGAGAATATTGATCATATAAAACCATTCTCAATATTTGGTCAGGGACTTTAAAATATGATTGGGAAAAAGATTAGTAGTTATGAAACTATAATGGAACTAATAAGGATAGCATACATGACAGTAGAAGCTTGGATTGTCAGTAACTTGTTCTCTGAGTGTTCTGGAAACAAGCAAAGATTTCTAATAGATTTTAATTGGTAAACTTAAAGTTAAGTGATATCTTGCAATACGAATAATACGTGACACCAAATGTCACATGATCACAACTGAGCCAATGATTCTTGAAATTTGCCTTGACTACAAGTGTTTTAGATTACAAGCATGTTTCTGGAACAAATTATGCTTGCAAACCAAGGGTTTACTGTATTCACTTGTGTGAGACAAGTCACAAGTTCTAAGGAAGTTTATAGAAGGAAAAGATGAGAGAAGGAGCCATATAGGTGTAGAGTAGAGGAAAAAAGTATACTTGTCAATGGATATCTACCTGTAAATTGGCCTTTCAGAATTACTGTCATTCATGCTGCTTTTTTTAATTAAAAAATTTTTTTAATGTTTATTTTTGACAGAGAGCGAGCGTGAGTTGGGGAGGGGCAGAGAGAGAGGTGACACAGAATCTGCAGCAGGCTCCAGGGTCTTAGCTGTCATCACAGAGCCTGATGCAGGGCTCGAACTCACAAATCGTGAGATCGTGACCTGAGCTGAGGTCAGACACTTAACTGACTGAGCCACCCAGGTGTCCCAGCATACTACTTCTAAATTCAGAAGGAGAGTCAAGAGTGGTGGATTGTGAATGTACACATGAGTATTTTATTTTTTGGAAAAAAAAACTACTAAAAAGCAATCTTCTCACCATTACTTTCCTCTCCTTGGGTTTTCTATAGTGGCTTAACAGACCACGGCCATGTTACTGTACAGCCAAGTGGAGTGTATGCACAGTTAGGATTTCCTCTTTTGGCAAACTGTTCAGACAGTCTAAAACAATGAGGTATAATAAAAAAATAAAAATCCTTTTGTGGTGGAGTTTCATCTCTAAGGAAAAATGTAGGTTATTAAAATTTATGAAAGATGAATTCATATCACTAATTTTTATTCTGCTACAGCATAAAAATTGCCCATAAGGTGGAATCAGATTAACTAGAAAACAAATATCTCATCTGTTAATAATCTATTCCATAAACACCACAAAAATCAACTCTACACTGTATTATGTATAGTAGCATGAGTTGTGGACTTACTGGAGTTTGAAAAATGGAAATGATGATGGATGATAATAATTACAGTCATTTTCTTCTACTCTAAACTATTTTTTGTACATCAAAACTTAAGGATTTATATTCTCTCTGAGCTACAGAGAGAAGATTGTGGCAATGTTGATGCCACTTGTCCTTTTATATTCACATGCGGAGAAAAACTTAGTAAAATTATTGATCTACTTTCCACACTGTTGCCAGTTAACTGTTACTTTATGGAAATTGCTTTGAATTGTTCTGCATTCTCATTTCCAAAGAGAGTTTTGCATTTCCTAAGTAATATTTTATGTTACAAGTCTACAACTCTTCATCTTCCCCTGATGTCTTATGCCTTATTTGATGAATGTTTTTCTTCTGTATGGAATCTTGGATGAACTTTCCACATATTAGATCCACGTCAACTTTAATTTGACATGCCACTCATCAATTATCTAAATTTTCTTTCTCTTTCCAAGTATCAATCACCGCTGTCTTGGATTTTTTGCCACTTTCAGCAGTTTGCTCTCTTTTGGGGGCCTTTTTTCAAAGAAAGAATTATCTACTTGCCAGTACATTCTTACTGTGATGGTAGCTGAATTAAGATATAGATAGTAAGGAGTCAACTGGGCCCACTTACAAGTTAAATGATTCTTGCTTTATATCAGCCTCTTGGAACTTTAAGTACTAAGTACAGGTATTTGATTCACCAAAATCATGAAATTGCTACATGCCATAGGCCTTTACATTTCCTCACATGTAGGCAGCACAGAGCATATTAAATTCATAAATGCCTGTGGTTTATTTTCTTGACAATGACTGGTAGTCTATATTGTTTATGTTCTAGTAATAGAGATTAACATCTGTTATGCATTATAGAGACAAGAACCCTACAAAATAAATGAAGGAAATTGACCATAATGGCAGATGTTAAATACTTACTTGAATGTCTTTTGTCTTACTAATAAGATATATCAGATTCCAAATATTTATTGTACAATTACATACATACAAGAGTTGAACTTTGGAGACTATAATTAATAGAGATCAGCTGTCTCACTTCTTGCTCTCTCCCCTTTTTTACTAGTTAGGTTGCGTATTTAAAATTTACATCAAAATGTTAAAAAAATTTTTTTAATGTTTATTTATTTTTGAGAGAGAGAGTGAGCAGCAGGGGAGGTGCAGAGAGAGAGGTAGACACAGAATCTGAAGAAGGCTGCAGGCTCTGAGCTAGCTGTCAGCGCAGAGCCCAATGGGGGCTTGAACCCATGAACCGTAAGATTGTGACCTGAGACGAAGTCAGATGCCACCCAAGCACCCCTGCAATCCTTTTATAAACAAGATTTAAAAAATGCATAGAAAATATCTTAAATTAATACAAACATTGGATTCAAAGGAAGTTATTCTATTTTGTCAATAGTGATTTAATCTATATTCTACAGCTGTTTGAAGTAGCAGATTAAAAAATATGTGTTGAGAAGTAACAAGTCATTGTTGATTCTTTATCCTTAGCATCTTTGAATTGCTTTTTGTCAGATAGGATTTTAATAAACTCTGAACACGTCTGTGAAAGAACTTTGAAACATGAATTTTTAAACAAAACTTTGAAAAATAGTTATTTAGCATTTATAGGGTATCCTTTCTCTTAGTCTGATTCAATGGAACCATTCAAAAGCAACTTGAAAACAGCAGTTTGAATGACACACATGAATATTGGATTAGTACTGTAATAACTGAGAAATGAGGCTGCTTTTTTCTTTCAGTTCCTAAAGCTCCAGAGATAGATCCAGTAGAGTGTTTGGTGGCTGACAATTCTGTAACCGTGGCTTGGAGAATGCCAGAAGAAGATAAAAAAATTGATCATTTTATACTGGAACATCGGAAAACTAATTTTGACGGACTTCCACGTGTAAAGGATGAGCGATGCTGGGAGATAATTGATAATATCAAGGGTACTGAGTATACACTATCAGGTAAGTGACTGCATTTCATGAATTTCATTCTCAGAAAGTGAATGTAATTGTGAAAAATGTTTTGAGTTACTTAAATTTTTTTTTTTAAGTTTTACTTATCTTTTTGAGAGGGCAGGAGAGCACGCGTAAGCTCATGGGAGGGGAGGAGCAGGAATCCCAAGCAGGCCCCGTGCTGTTAGTGTGGAGCCTGATGCAGGGCTCAAACCTGCAAACCTTAGCTGGAAGCAAGAGTAGGGCGCTTAACCAGCTGAGCTACCCAGGGCGCCCCTTGAGGTCCTTTAAAAGATATAATTAAGTTTCTTCAGCCAAACTTTTTCTGTATTCATTATAGAAGTGAATGTCTTTTAATATATCAAGAAAACTTTCATTTTAATTACTTCCTGCTATTTGCTTTTTGATAAAATTGTGTATGTAAAACAAACATGAAGGATTGTTCTGGAAACAATATTTCAGAATAACATTAATTTTAACCTTGTTTTTTAACAATAAAGCTGTTAGTTATTTAGGTGTACACACTACTCCTGCATTTCAATGGTTCAATAAATAGTTGCTTTTACCTTTTTATGATTATCTTTACAGTAATACTTATAAAGCTGTGAGTTGGTATTAGAAATTTGTGTGTTAGCCTTTTCTTTCAAAAGATGTCTCTGTGTATAGGGGACTTTGGGTATTTGAAATAGCCAGATATTTCTGGAGTTGTTCAGTACTTGTTATGCATGAGCAGTAACATAACCATTATTGAGCACTTAACATTTGTCAGGAGCTCGGCTGAAGTATATTACACAGTATGTCTCATTTAATCAGTATAGTACATCTCATTTAATCTTTATAATTATGAGGTTGATTTTATCATTTTTATTTTACAGATACAAAAACTGGTTCTGTCAAGTTGACAGACCTTTAGCTAGTAATTTTTGAACTGAGGTTTTAAAGATTTTATTATTTATTTTTATTTATTTTTTTATTTTTAAAACTTTTTTTTCTGTTTTTTATTTATTTTTGAGAGACTGAGAGAGAGCGCATGAACAGGGGAGGGTCAGAGAGACAGGGAGACACAGCATCTGAAACAGGCTCCAGGCTCTGAGCTAGGTGTCAGCACAGAGCCCGACATGGGGCTTGAACCCACCAACCGTGAGATCATGGCCTGAGCTGAAGCTGGACGCCTAACCGACTGAGCCACCCAGGCGCCCCTTTATCATTTTTTTAAAGTAAACACTACACCCAGTGTGGGGCTTGAGCTTATAACCCCGAGAACCAGAGTCATGCTCTACTGATTGAGCCAGCCAGGCCCCTCATGGATGGACTAAGATTTTAATCTAATTTCAGAGTTTTACTGTTAATCCCTATGCTTTACTTTCCCTTTAAATTCATTTTTCACATTAAAAAAAAGTGTTTCATAAATATAAAATTCTTTAAGCTGTCTTCTTTCCAGAAATTGAATATGTTACTTTAAATTGTAGGGGCACCTGTGTGGCTCAGTGTGGGGTAAACGTCTGACTTTGGCTCAGGTCATGATCTCATAGTTCATGGGTTTGAGCTCCATGTCCAGCTCTGTGCTGACAACTCAGAGCCTGGAGCCTGCTTCAGATTCTTTGTCTCCCTCTCTCTTTGCCGCTCCCCTGCTCATGCTCCGTCTCTCTCAAAAATAAATAAAACATTTGAAAACAAATTATAACATTTCTCCTCGAATGAAACATTACTTTTAACTTGAGAATACCTTTTTTATCACTAGGTTAAAAAAATGCTCATTGATTAAACTATTATTTATTTCTTTTGAAGAAAGTAAGAAATAAATCATAATTGCTCTCAGGCATTATCACTGTTTTAACATAAATTTATCCCCTTCTGGAGTAAAGAGACAATTCTAAAGAGGGAATATGTCTGTTTGAAGGTTCATACTCTTACTTTGGGAGTAGATTCCTTTAATTTTCATATCTGAAACCCATTTTCAATTTTTTCAGGCTTAAAGTTTGATTCAAAGTATATGAATTTCAGAGTACGAGCTTGTAACAAAGCTGTAGCTGGAGAGTATTCTGATCCAGTGACTCTAGAGACCAAAGGTAAGATTGTAGACATTTATACAGCATAAAACGAAACTTAAAGTCTGAAGTTATCCAAGACTGTGACAGGAAGCATTACACATATGGTAGCATTTCTTCCTCACAGTGCATGAGTGCACATACATACTTGGAATTTTCTGTAGTAGGAATTTTAAGATGGGAGAATTAGGACTATACTATTAGTTTTTACTAGTTCTTCTTTTATGATGGTATGCAAATGGGTAAAATAGCCTGAGATGAAGGCATCGTACTCTGTGGTGGGGTGCTTTACAAATCGCGGTCTAGTATAAATACATGGGCATCAGTGAGATTTGCCCACAGATAATGCGGAAGTACCATTTCAGTTTAGTTCATGTACTCTCTGTGTTCTTAAACTTTCCTGTAGAAAGTAACGTTTGTTTATCTTATTAATGTTTACAAAGCACTCTCACACTTGTCTATTTGATCATTAAAACCATCTTGAGAGATCAGTAGTTTAAATATTACTGATACCCAGATGAAGAAAGTTTACATATGTTAAATGACTTGCCCACAATCCCTAGAACTAACTTGGGAAGGTGTAAAGAATCTGTTTCCAAATTCTGTGCCAACCCTTATTGTTTAGTTAAAACTCTCTAGAATAACACATTTCAACATGGAAGATTTTTGAGGTATTTACCATTTGGAAGGCCATAATGGTAGAGATCTGTCAGTTGTGAGATGATAATTGACTGGATTTACCTCAAGAAATAGATTCTACACACTGTTGAGGTACTTGGGCCTTCAAGTGTTCCACTGAACTTTATTAGTTCATATCGCATTTGAATAGGTTTGCATGCCAGAGTTTGATGTGATTTCAAAGTGATATAAAAATATTCTATCAGATTAAAACAAAATATGAGGCCTATAAGTTATTGACAAGGCAAATTCAAAAGACAGTGTTTGCGTCACAAAGGTAAAAAAAAACTAAATTGAGTAATTTTTTTGGATTAATGTTTTTATTGTAGAGCTGTGGATAACGTAGCCAAGAAATGGTTACTTTGTATTACTTGTTATTAAACTGAGATGTGACTGATTTCTTTAGCGATTTTAACCATTTTGAAGTATAGTTAAGGTAGATAATCTTTTCTACACAACCTGAACTATTTTGAGCCTTTGGCAGGTAAAACTGCATTATTACTATTATTCTCCCTCAGGACTACTGTATCTTTTTATTTCTTTTGTTCCTTCTCCTTTACCCCTTATATTTAGTCCCCAAACTTGGACCTGTACATTTCTACACAAAGTCTACAGATTCAGGAGAAGGAATAGCTGGTTTTAAGTTCCTGGGCAGGCTGGTCCAGTTGGCAGTGTTTGGATCTTAGTAGTCAAATTCTTGGTCTTAGTGTTTATAGAGTTGATTTTAATCTTTTCAAGAGTTCTCACTGTGGGGTAAACCCCCTGGGGTGGGGATAGACTGAAACTCAACCCTGAGCCCCACTAAACATTTAATTCTGACCTTCAGGGAGATCCAGAATAAAATTCGTCTCTTAATTGGCTATCGGTCACAGCTTCTCTAAGGGTTATTCCATACCATTGGAGTGGTAACTGATGAGGGCAAGAGCTCTAGAGGAAACGTGTGGATTTTTAAAAAATGACATGTTGAACAATTGCTTACTCTTTTTTTGGCTTGCTGTAGTGCTTTTTGACCAACCATAGAAATACAGGTATGGAGCAGAGAACTGGAGGAAAGGGGAGAGAGATGGAAATTAAATAGTTAAAGCCTACCAGCATTTGATATCCTGCCTCTTAATGGTGCTTGATGTGGGAAATAGTGAACATTAGTAATTTCTGGCTCCAATGTATGTCGCACTGTTCCTTGTGATTGGAATTATCACATATGATGAGTAATCTGAGTTATAATTAATAGAATTTTTATGTGGTTTATCCCTTCCTTGTAAAGGTAAATGATTAAGATACTAATCACGAATTCCTCTCTAGTTTCAAATGATAGTGGCTATGATATAATTTTGGAGTACCAAGAAAGCAGCCGCCGATACAAATACATGAAACATAGTGGTACTTTGATTTTTTTGGTACTTGTTTTCACAGACTTTTAAAGATACGGAAACTAATTCCAAGTTCTATTACAGAGATGATACAAGAGGCAGGACTGATATTTGAGGCCTCACTTTTGAGGACTGATGTTTTTGGTTTTTAAACTACACAGTATCCCTGTTAGCTTAGAAAGGTTCTGTGGCTTCGTTGAGGTCCCAGAAAGGGGGTAGTGTCTAAAACAAACAAAAAGGGAGAGCGAGATTAAAGATTGTATCCCTGGGATGGAAGCCCATGCCTGTCTGCATGCTGTGGTATTTAGTAAGTCTAGTCTCAGGTGGCTTGGAGGGGCACCTTTTCTAGCCACTCATGACCCCACCCTTCCTCTATCATATTGAACATTAGGGGACAGCCTTAGGATTTTTTTTTTTTTTAAAGCCTTAGGAATTTAACAAGTAGCTGAGAATTGAGAGAGCCTTAGACTTATAATTCACTTTTTCTTTCTGTCCAGAGGAGGTACCCTTACATGTATTACCTAATAGCTAATATAGAGGTTAATTAACCCTGTCTTTTAATTATTTTGTTTTAGTGTTCTCTACACCCAACGTGGGGTTCAAACTCACAACCCCAAGATTCAGTCTCATGCTTTTCTCACTGAACCAGCCATGTGCCCCAACCCTTTTTTTTTTTTTTTTTTTTTGAGAGAGTGCATGAGCACATGTAGGGGGGGGGCAGAGAGAGAGAGAGAGAGAGAGAGAGAGAGAGAGAGAGAGAATTCCAAGCAGGCTCTGCATTGTCAGGGTGGAGCCCAGTGTGGGGCTTGAACTCATGAACCTTGAGATCATGACCTAAGCTGAAATCAGGAATCAGATTCTTAACTAAGTGAGACACCCAGACACCACAGCCCAACCTTCTTTTCTTAAGGCACATCATTCTTGGTAGTGTATGATTTCAGGTTTGCTTAATCTTAACTTTTTAGTAATCTACCTATGAAGTAACTATTAAGTGCCTATTTAGTAACCTGTTTATTATTGAATTTTATTTCCATTTTTACTGAAAGACTGTATTTTTTTCTGTAAGTTCATTTGAACTTAACAGATTTGAACTTTTGAAGGAAAATAGAAGTAAGAGAAGCAGATTAATTGTTAACTATGTAGCAGATGATACTTTGCTTAAAGCCTCAGAGAGTCTAGGAATTGTATTTTAGAGTATGAGGAGTTCCGCATTACTCAGCTTAATCCATACATTTTAATGATTTACCTTCTATTTCCAAAGAGAGAAGGTAATACCTTGTTACACTGATTTCCTAAACTAGCAATTCTGAGTAAGTTGCCTGAGTGGGATAGAATACCAAAATACCCAAACTACCAAATAATTTGAAAAGCATAGTTTTGTTTCCCTTTTTAAAATTATTTTTAAAATTTGAGTACAGTTGGCACAATGTGACATTAGTTTCATGGGTACAACATAGTGATTCAACTTCTTTGTAGTTCCCCTAAGTATAGCTACTATCTATCATCATATAATCCTATTCCAGTCTGAGTGACTATATTCTTTATGCTGTTCCTTTTCTCCCATGACTGTTTCATGTATTTTGATTGTTGTCATTTAAGTAGTCTTTTCCCCATCTCTTTGCCATGTAAGTCATCTCTAGCTCTATCACCTGGGTTGGTTTCCTTGCTTCTGTGCCTGTTTCTTTGTGCCTTTTTTTTTTTAATGTTTATTTCTTTGAGAGAGAGAGAGAGAGAGACAGAATGTGAATGGGGGAGGGGCAGAGAGACAGGAGACACAGAATCTGAAGCAGGCCCCAGGCTCTGAGCTGTCAGCTCGAACGTCACGAACCATGAGATCTTGACCTGAGCTGAAGGCAGAGGATAAACCAACTGAGCCACCCAGGTGCCCCTCTCTGTGCTTTTTAATTCAAAACTACTGAGTTTAAATATTAAACTATTAAGTAATAGAGAACAATGATGAGAAATAAAAAGAGGAGTTAGTAAATTACAGCCTTATCTTTGGGGACTTTAAATGCCAGCTAGCATTAGGAGTTTTAACTTTATTCTATATCTACAGTGTTGAATAAACTAAGTAGGAAAATAATGTGATGATAGTTGTGCTTCAGAATGTGGAGATGTTCTATATTTTTAACAAATTGACATTTTTTTTGGATAGCACTGAACTTCAATTTGGATAACTCATCATCTCATTTGAATCTGAGAGTTGAAGATACCTGTGTGGAGTGGGATCCTACAGGAGGAAAAGGCCAAGAAAGTAAAATGAAAGGAAAAGAGAATAAGGGCAGGTAAGCTAGGTTATTCAATGTTATGTGGACACATACTTGTACATCGATTCTTGACAATAACTTATGATGAAATTCTTATTCTGTATATCAGTATAATTTCTGATATGCTAGTAACATCAAAGTGAAGAATATAATACTGTTTATTGGTACTTGAATTTGTTATGACATTTTTCATTACTTTTTTCTCTAATCTTCTTTTTACACATTTTATTTCAGTATTCCATTTCCTTAAAGTTGTATCTGCATAACTTGAACTGCTTAAGAGAGAAGTTCCTGAATTTTTAGATTTATAGATCACCTGTCTTATCTGAAGGTCTGCATTAAATGACAACTTTTAGCATGTACATCCCCATTTTCTTGCCCCTCATTAGCAATCTTTTGAACCAAAGAGGAAGGCTTGGGACCTTCTGTTGTCAGTCTTATTTAGACAGTCTCAAAGCATGCCTTTTTTTAACAGAGGAAAATTTTACTCAGACTGAAAGTAATATCACTGGGAGTTACAACAGTGGATCAAAAATTTTTTTCTCAGCAGGCTTTTGATCTAATTTTATTATAAGCTGTTAAATTTAGGTTGTAAAGCAGTCTCTTAACAGTTGCCTATTTTTATCTAACAGTGTCCATGTTACTTCACTGAAGAAGCATACAAGGTGATGATCTGTGTGTGTCTGGTTCTAGGACTTAGTATATCTAGCTTGGCTGAATAACTTTAATTTTTCTTTTAACCAATAAGCAGAAGCCATTGCAGCAGCCTTCATAGGCTAAAATACTGCTCTGTGCAGACTGTCTGTATTAGTAGCTTATGTTTTGAATTTACAGCACTGTAGTATGCTGCGTACTGTTTGGATTATATTGTCTATGGTAACAAAACAGTAAGCTCTGCTTTTAAAGCCTTTCTTGAGTTATTTCCCCTCATCTGATTTTTTTCTGCCTTTACTTATACCTGGCATCTTTCTTGTGCTATATTCGGGACATCTAACATTACAACTTTGCTGTTATTTGTATTTGACACAAGTCAGGTTTGAAGTGTTCTGTATTGTATAATAACTATGCAGTTTCAAAAGCATTGAGGATGAGAAATAAAGCTCATTACTGAAGTTATTAAGACAGTGCCCAGAAAGATGATTCGGTTCAAATTGCATGGTTAATAATGTGCTAATTTGAAGATACTACATATCTTTACCAGAAACCAGAAGTGGTCCCTTTTCAAAATTATCTTCTTTTGTTTTTTCTAGTTTATTTGCTCATTATTAGTGAAAGTGACTTGAAGGTTGGTATATTATAAATTGTAGAATGTTGCTGGATTTAATTGAGTGTATGAAGTTTCATTTGGTTCCTTGGAGATTTTTTAGAGTGTTTGTATTTAGCAGTTCAGATCCTATTCTCTTTCTCCTTTCCATTTTCCCCCTCCTCTCCTTTAAAGGGTATTTTATGTGTGTAGCAAATCTGGAATGTTACACACATTTATTCTTTCCATAAATATTTATTCACTGTAAGATGTTAGTTGGATGTGGTGGGGTTTACAGGGATAAACATTGTTTCTGTCTTTAAGAAATTTGCCCTAACTTTTGTGTATGAGATATAGATCTATATATAAATAACAATAATAATACATTACAATAATAGAGATTATGTGTAATGGTAAGTATAATGAAAGGAGTTTGAGAAGAAAGATGTCCTGAGCTCCCACGTGTTAAAGTGGTCAATTAGACAGTGAGCCAAACTGAAAGTCACAATCAGGCCTTTATTCCCTTACTATGGTATTATAAGCAAGAGACCACAAAGGAGAGGGCGCTAGCTCTCCTCAGTGTTCCGTTTTTCCCAGCAGAATAGCACTGGTGAGGGTCAGGTAAGTCAAAGCAGATTGCAGATGGTGGTTATCTGGAGGATCATCTCACTGCCAAGAGAGCCCCAAAGAGTGCTTTTCCTGTTGTTTTATGGACCTGCGGCCAAGAAGGAAGGAAAAGAGGAAAGTATGTAGATTGATGTAGAAAAGTATTGAGATTGAATGGAGAGAAGTGTCTTCAGACTACATCACCTCACACTGCCCCTTTAAGAAGGTCTACTCAGAAGCAGCTAAAAAAGTCTCAGCTGAAGACCCCTCTCCCATAAGGGGGTCTCTGAATAGAGGTGCCTAAGCTAGGAATGCAGATATGCATAGGAGCACTGAGTGGGGGTGGAGGAGGATTGCATCTTCCTTCAGAAACTGGTGAACTAACTATATACCAGTCTGGTTGGGAAAGGCAGCCCGCTCAGGTCTGTCATTTAAAGCCTTTTATAATTGTTTGGGGTTTGGCCTGAAAGATTACACATAGGATTTTGGCCTCGAGGTGGATTCCTCAGAAAACTTATTGAGCCTGGTAAGATCTGGAAGATCTTCATTAATGGACTAATATTTAGGCCAGTTCTCAAGTGGAAGAACACGTGCCCTTTGGGCTTGCATAAACCAGAGTAAAGGCACTGAAGCAGGTTGCCTGAGTTTAAGGAACACTCTGCTGCATTTAGCTGAATAGTGCTCTCTATGGGTGAGGCTAGAAAAGCAGACTGGGACCAAATCAAGAAGCACCTGAAATCCAAAGCTAAGCTGTTTGTAGGCAGTCAGGAAGTACTTGAAGATTTTAAGGTAGCAGTATCAGACTTAGGTTTCTGTGGTAACAGTGAACAAGATGAAGTAGGTGGGAAAGAGATTGTTTCAGAAGCCAGTAAAACAGTCTAGAGTGCAGGTAAACAAAGAGCCTTGATTTGCACAGTGGAGCTGCATATGTGTCTTTAAAGGGGTGAGGTGGGAGGGGATCATGTTTGGCCTCAGACAGTAATAGCTGTTATACCTTTTGCAAAATTGTACGTAGGGATGGCAGTCTTGAATGCTGCACTGGAAGAGTTCTTGTTTAACTTTCCTCTGAAATTTAAACTGCCATTCTTAATAGTTATGCCTGTTTGTCTTTTCTCCATGCTTGTCCCTTTATTTCTTTACTACTGGTAAGTTACAATTTTTTTTCTGTGTTTTGAATGCAGGGATGCAGTATAATTGAAATGTCATTTTTAAACATCTTTGGGTCTTGATTTATTTTGAGTTTTTGAGATGTAGGAAGGCCTGGTACTGTGGCATTTATCACATCCTATAAATTAGCATAAGGCACATCAGGTTGAATCTTATAGGAGAAATGCTTTATAATACTTGATACTATCCTGTGCATGACTTTGGGTGGGTATTTACTATTTCCCTTTTTAAGAAGAAAAGATCTAGAGCAGAAATACTTAGTGCTTATAAAAAGGTTATTTAGTTTTTATTATAATAAGCCTATTTCTGCCATTTTAAAATGTAAATTTAACTGCAAGAAGTGTAAGCTCTATAATCCATTATCTTTTTTGAGTGCTTTTTCCCCTTCAGTTCGTTTTCCTTTTTAACTTGTCTCATTTTGGCACTGTTTCTTATTTCAACTGTGTGCTCTTTGTATAAGCTTTGTTCAGTCTGCATGATATTAGTGTTCAGCCTGCTTTGTGTTGATGACTTCTTACATTTCAGTGTTTTTAATTGACAACTCTGTTTAGTAATAATTCAGATAAAATTAAATGGTGCTATTTGTGCAATGTAATTAAAACTTTTCAAAGTTTTCTTTCATGATTTGTAATTTTAGTTTGTGAGACATTTACAGCATAGCATATTTTTCTTTTTTTCCTTGTTTACATAGAAGTGGCACACCATCCCCCAAACGGACATCCATAGGCTCCAGGCCACCAGCAGTAAGAGGCAGCAGGGATCGTTTTACTGGGGAATCATACACGGTGCTGGGTACGATAAACATAGTCTTCATTGTGTCAGATTAAAGGCATCACAGTCACATTGCTGGGCTTTCCACCCACTTAGAGCTGGAGTGGCTGTTTCAAATGAATATTTGCCAGAGTTTCTCCCTCTTGAAGCCTAATTACTTTTGGCGAGTTTCAAATTGTCTAATTATTGATTTAAAATTTTATTTCATTTTACATAGTGCTCTAAGTATATGCATGTCTTTTGAGGAGATAGGAAGAAAAATTCTGAAGCTTTTTATAAATAAAGAAAAAACCAGTAAATATTCAAGTAAAGTTATAACAGATATTCTGCTTATAGTGTCTGTGTGTTAATATGGTTATTTTCCTGAATCAGATATTTTGTGCCCTTTCATGGGATGAGAGCTAAAAATCTATGTGACTTGTAAGGAAGAAGTAAGAGTCAAATTTATCTCTCTGATCTTTTGTAGGAGACACTGCTATTGAAAGTGGACAACATTATTGGGAGGTCAAGGCCCAGAAGGACTGTAAATCTTACAGTGTGGGAGTAGCATACAAGACTTTGGGGAAATTTGACCAATTAGGAAAGACCAACACTAGTTGGTGTATCCATGTCAACAACTGGCTGCAAAACACATTTGCAGCAAAGCATAATAATAAAGTCAAAGCCTTGGATGTTACTGTTCCTGAGAGAATAGGTGTATTTTGTGATTTTGATGGGGGTAAGTTTACTGATTTTTCTCATAAGTCATTTTGTTATTGTTGCTTATATTTCAGTACTTTTCATTGGTACTTATTTGTACAGAATTTTTATTAATATTGTAAGGGTGTTTTAAACTACTAGGATTCTATCACAAACATAATTTCAGATCTGGAATTGACTGGAAAGGTGCATGATGTTTGCCTGAAGCCTTAAAAAAGCACTTGTCTATAATATGCTTAATAGGTCTGAGAATGATTTTGTTAGTTTTAGTCTTAAGCATTAAAATTTTTTCTGTCCATTTTTATTCCTACCTGATCTGATTTTATTACCTATAAAGAGTGGTGGAGTCAGATTTTTCAAGTTGGACCGTACCTTAGAAATTACCCTGCCCATCTGCCACCCAGTATAAAATCCTTATTACTGTTATCTCTACGGGTAGTTGTCACTCCTGTGCTTGAAGAACTTTTTAATGTGAAGTTTATTGTTTTAGAAGGTAGCTTATTTCATTGTTGGATAGCACTTGGTAATAGAATTGACTCTTTGTGTTGACTGGTTTTGTTGTCCTGATACCTTCTGAGACTGCTATCCTTAAATATTGTCATCTGAAGGAGTACAGAATTATGTTTCCTAATTCACATTTACATGATAATCCTTATTTGCTTAAAAACAACTAACATTGCTTCTGGTGCTGGTTTTCCAGACTATGCATTCTCTGTATCACTGGCTGTTCCTCTTACAGTTTGATTTTCACAAAATTAAAGTATGGAGTTTTATACTATGTCAACATTATGTCCTAAAGATTGGTTATCAAAGTAGAACATGAAACTGCGGACCATCACAGGACATGTAATTTGGCAACAGTTTCTAGTACTGTGACTTATCAGCACTGCTGTGTATATTGAGCTTGTAGCCATCCAGTCCACTAGATCTTTTTTCATGGAATTCTAGCAAATTGTCTTGCCCCCCGCCCCCCATATATTAGGCAGTTTAGGGTTTTTTTGTTGTTTAAACTCAAGAATATTACATTTGTCCTTAAGTTTCAGTTTTTGTTCTTGTTTCAAATTGTTATTATGATAGTTAACATATAGTGTACTATTGGTTTTGGGCATAGAATTTAGTGATTCATCATTGACATGCTACACCCAGAGCTCATCCCAACAAGTGCCCTCCTTAATGCCCATCACCCATTTAGCTCATCTCCCACCCACCTCCCTCTATCAACCCTAAATTTGTTCTCTATAGTTAAGAGTCTCTTAATGGTTTCATCTTAATAACTTTGGCCAAGGTTTTTGAACATTTCTGTTAAAACCATCTAAAAAGTAACTTGATATTTATCTTTTGCAAAAGTTGCTTAAGCTTTTGAATTAGGTATTTGATAAGTATCTTCTCTACTGTCATCAAAATATTTATAAACATTTTGAAGATAACCCTATTGAACTAGGGAACAAAAGTAATTGCCTAGGTACTTCTAAGTTGACACTTTAAACAAATAAAACCCCATTGTACTATTTTAGTAATATTGTGTCCAAATAGTTTCTGAGCCTTCAACCTAGTTACTCAAAAGGAAACAGTTAATTTTGGCTTGATTTAATTTTAGTGACATGTTAGTTTTGCTGCATTCTTTTTACTTACTTACTTTGAATCAGGTAAGTTTCCTCAGGATACATATTAAATTTATTGGCACACATTTTTTTTTCTTTTTCAACTCTCAAGATAGCCTTTGCTTATCTTCTTCTGTCTGTTTTCTCATGCTTTGTGGTTCCTCAAAAATGGTAGTGAGAAGTATATTGTTTAGTCTAGAGCATAGGGTAGGAAGGAGTTGTAATATAAGATGGGATCATATGGGCCTTGAAAAATAAAAATAGGCTTGTCTTTTTTGGTATTTGAGGGAAAGGGATTTCTGTGCATTTTAGGAAACTATAGTCATACAATAATCTAGTTTTAGAAATATTGGAGAGTAAGTGGTTAAATATGGAAGAGATTGCAAACATATGGTTAAGACTCTTCAGGAGTCAGTCTTTAAGCAGTGTAGACAGGACCATGTTTATCTTGTTAAATATTATAACCTTATTGCCTGTCAAGGGCCTTTTACATCGTAAGCCCTTAATAAGTATTTGTTGAGTGATTATTAGTAACAAGGGCCTGACCAGGGGGGAATCAAGAGGAATGGATTTGATGGTATGAAAGTAGAATTCAGAGGACTCAATAACTTAAATGTGGATTGGAACATGAACAAAGAAGAGTTGAAGATGACTGAGATTCCAGCTGCTGTGGTCAAGAGGATGACATGTCATTGCAGCATGGGGAACCTAGTCCTGGGGAAAGATGAGGTGCCAACAGGACAACCATGTGGTATAGCGGGCTAATATTGAGAAATTTGCAGTGCTAGAACTCAGAAAAGAAGTAGAGCTGGAGCTGAATATTAGATATAGCATCACAAAGTGGCTACTGAAGATTGCAGAGAACAATTAAATATACTCCTGTGTTGTTTACTAACTTGGTGACCTTACATAGGGTGCTTAATGTTTTTAGGTAATTAAAAAAAAAGAGTCTAGTGCTTTAATAGTAGACAGAAATGCTAGTTTCTCTGTTTGGTGGCAGCTGAGTCATTAAGGAAACATTGTAGAGAGAAAAGAGAGCATGGACAAACCTCTACATTCAGAATAGGAGAAAAGGAGATAGAAGGTATCCTCAGAGCTAGGTACAAACCAAGAGAAGTCATGGGACAAGAATTTCAAGAAGTGATAACAGATGTAAGGAAGCCATCAGGTTGTACAGTTAGGAAAAAATCATTTTAGTTGCTTGATAACATTGAAAGACTGGGAAGGTATTTTAAAAATTAGCAAAACCAAAGCAGTGGTAACTACGATTTCAGAGACTGAAATGAGTATTGCTTCAAGTAGTTAGAAGACAAGATTTAATAGAATAAATCTTAAATGGTGATGGGAGTTGGGTAGAGAGGTTAGTTATAGTAAAAATGAGGAAAAAATAGCTTTGGTTTTTACTGAGTTAAGGAAACCTTTGTTAAATAATGATAAAATAGTCTATAGTTGAGTAAGTAGAATAGTGCCAGATTATGAAAGCACTATAGGGATCTTGAAAATCAGGAAAGAAAACTAGATTTGGGCCTTTTCTTTAAGCATGTATACTACTGATTTTCAAGTGAGAATTTCTAAGTCCAGTCCTTATAGTTTGTAAAACCAAAAAAAAGTCCCAAAATATGTATTTAGTTATTACTTTACCTATGATGATGTGTTAGATTTGATTGTTTTTGTATAATAAATTAGGCTTTTTTTTTCCTTTTAGGTCAACTTTCTTTCTATGATGCAAGCTCAAAACAGTTGTTGTATTCCTTTAAGACAAAGTTTACTCAGCCAGTACTACCTGGTTTCATGGTTAGTACCAAATTTCTATTTTACTTGGTTTGGCAACTTTATTGAGAACAGTCTGTGCTCTATATATTTGCGGAAGCCAAATAGCTTATTTTTTCTTCATATTCTATCCTCTTTCCTTAATCTACCTTTCCCAAATCTGTGATTGTATGTATATTTTTGGTATATTTTAGTGAAGTAAATATTATATAAAAGTATGCAAACCATAAGAATGCAGTGTGATGAATCTTCATGGTACACATTTTTGTAATCCGTATCTGGATCAAGAAGTGGAACCTTAATGGGGTACCTGGGTGGCTCAGCCAGTTAAGTGTCTGACTTTGGCTCAGGTCATGATCTCATGGATTGTGAGTTCAAGCCTCAAGTCAGGCTCTGTGCTGACAACTCAGAACCTGGAGCCTGCTTCAGATTCTGTGTCTCCCTCTCTCTCGGCCCCTCCCCCCCCACACTCTGTCTCTGTCTCTCTCAAAAATAAATAAACATTAAAAAATAAAGTGGAACCTTAACAGAGCCTCTTAGACCTCTTTGTGCCCATTTTTAGCCTCTACCAGCCTGCAAAGTAGTTAACCATCTTGAGTTTTAATACCATAAATTCATTTGGCCTCCCTTTCAACTTTGTATGCAGTATCTTTTTGGTTTAGCATTATGTTTGTGAGATTTATCCATGTTGTTCTATGTGGTGGTAGTTTACTCATTCTCATACAGTTCTATATTATATTTTTATGTATAGCTTTCCATTATATGACTATTTCATCATTTATATACATTCTAATTTAGTTGGATTCTTGCGTGGTTTCCCCTTGGGTACATTTACAAATAGAATAGTTATGAATCTTGTTCGTGCTTTTGTATATATTTCCATTGGGTGTATAACTAAGATTGGAGTTGCTAGAGAGGATGGTGTATGTATAATCAACTCTAGCAGGCTTTTTCAAAGTTGCCGGTTATACTAATCTATAGCTAGCAGTATACCTTTATCAACACTTGGCAGTATCTTTTTTAAGTTTTAGTTCTTCTAGTGGGTATGATATATTGAATTGTGGTTTTTCATTTGCACTACCTTGATGACTAGTGCTGTTGAACACTTTTTTTATGTTAATTTAGGTATACTCTTGTGAAATAGTCGCTCAAGTCTTTTGCCTATTTCTCTTGCGTTTTCTTCCTACTTCTTACTGATTGATTTGGACTTCTTTAAATAGCCTGAGTCTTTTACCAGATATATGTATTGCAAATTTCTTTTCCACTCTGGCTTTCCTTTTCCCTCTCTTGGTATCTTTTCATGAAAGAAGGTTGTTCATGTTGCTCAATTTATATATTTAAAAATTTATGGTTAGCACTTTTTGTGTTTTGTTTAAGAAATCTCTTTTCACCTCCAAGGTAATGAAAATATGCTGTTTTCTTCTAAAAGCTTTTCCTTGTACTTTTAGATATAGATTGCATTTACAATGGAAGTACATGTAGAATTGCTATGTTTTGTATGAAGTTGGGTCAACTTAATTAAATGTAAGGAATTCCTAAAATCCTTATGGCTATCTACTTATTCCATTACCATTTATTGAGAAGATAATCTTTTTTTCTGCTGCAGTTTAGTGTTGTCTTTGTAAAATATTAGGTTAACAGTCTTTGTGTGGTAGGCAGAATATGTGTGTCTGTGCATACGTATATAATTTCAGACTATACTCAATTTTAGGTTTATTTATTTTTTTACTTTTATTTAAATCCAACTTAGTTAACATAAAAAACTGGTTTCAGGAATAGAATTTAAAGGTTTATTTTTATTTATTTATTAGATTTATTTATTTATTTTTTTACTTTTATTTAAATCTTAGTTAACATAAAAAATACGGTTTCAGGAATAGAATTTAATGATCCATCACTTACATATAATACCCAGTTCTCATCCTAACATGTGCCCTCCTTGATGCCCATCACCCATTTAGTCCATCCCGCCACCCAGTACCCTCCAGCAACCCTCAGTTTGTCTTTGTATTTAAGAGTCTCTTATGGTGTGCCTCCCTCTCTTTATCTTATTTTTCTGTCCCTTCCCCTATGTTCATCTGTTTTGTTTCTTAAATTCCACATATGAGTGATGAAACCATATGATATTTGTCTTTCTCTGATTGACTTATTCACTTAGCATAATACATTTTATTTCAATCCATGTTGTTGCAAATGGCCAGATTTCATTCTTTTTGATCACCAAGTAATATATATATCATTCTGTATATAAATACCACGTCTTCTGTCTCCATTCGCCAGTCAGTGGGCATTTGGGCTTTTTGCATAATTTGGCTATTGTCAGTAGTGCTGCTGTAAACATTGGGGTGCATGTGCCTTCCCACCAGCAGTGCAAAAGTGTTCACCTTTCTCTGCATCCTCACTGACATTGTGTTGTTTGTTGAGTTGTTAATTTTAGCCACTCTGACAGGTCTGAGGTGATATCTCATTGTGGTTTTCATTTTTTCCCTGATGATGAGTGATGTTGAGCATCTTTTCATGTGTCTTTTAGCCATCTGGATGCTGGATGTCTTCTTTGGAATAATGTTCATGTATTTTGCCCATTTCTTCACTGGATTATTTGTTTTTTGGGTGTTGAGTTTTATAATATCTTTAGAGATTTTAGACACTAACCCTTTATCTCATATGTCATTTACATATATCTTTTCCTAGTCCATCAGTTGCCTTTTAGTTTTTTTTTTAATTTAAATCCAAGTTAGTTAACATATAGTGTAATAATAGTTTCAGGAATAAAATTTAGTGATTCATCGCTTACATATGACACCCAGTGCTCGTCCCAGCAGGTGGTCTCTTCATTGCCCCTCACCCTTTGCCCTTACCCCTGCCCAACACCTTGTCAGCAATACTGTTTGTTCTCAGTATTCAAGAGTCACTTGTGGTTTGTCTCCCTCCCTGTTGTTATATTATTTTTGCTTCCCTTCCCTTATGTCCATCTATTTTGTATCTTAAATTCTACATATGAGTGATGAAATCATGAGATATTTGTCTTTCTCTGACTGCCTTATTTCACGAAGCATAATACACTCCTAGTTTCATCTACATTATTGCAAATGGCAAGATTTCATTCTTTTTGATTGCTGAGTAATATCCCATTATATATATGCACCACATTTTCTTTATCTATCCATCAGTCAATGGACATTTAGATTCTTTCAGTAATATGGCTGTTGTCCATAGTGCTGCTGTAAACATTGGGGTGCATGTGCACCTTTGAATCAGCATTTTTGTATCCTTTGGGTAAATGCCTACCTAATAGTGCAGTTGCTGGGACATAAGGTAGTTCTATTTTTAATTTTTTGAGGAACCTCCATACTGTTTTCCAGAGTGGCTGCCCTAGTTTGCATTCCCACCAGCAGTGCAAAAGGGCTCCTTTTTCTCCACATTGTCACCAACATCTGTTGTTTCCTGCGTTGTTAACTTAGGCACTCTGACAGGTGTGAGGTGGTATCTCATTGTGGTTTTGAATTGTATTTCCCTGATGATGAGTGATGTTGAGCATTTTTTCATGTGTCTGTTAGCCATCTGGCATTCTTCTTTAGAGATGTATCTATTCATGTCTTTTGTCCATTTCTTCACTGGATTATTTTTTTTTTTGGGTGTTGAGTTTGATAAATTCTTTAGAGATTTTTGTTACTAACCCTTTACCTGATATGTCATTTGCAAATATCTTTTCCCATTCTGTCAGTTGCCTTTTAGTTTTGCTGATTGTTTCTTTCACTGTCCAGAAGCTTTTTATCTTGATGAAGTCCCAGTAGTTCATTTTTGCTTTTGTTTCCTTGCCTCCACAGACATATTAAGTAAGAAGTTGCTGCGGCCAAGGTCAAAGGGGTTGTTGCCAGTTTTCTCCTCTAGGATTTTAATGGTTTCCTGCCTTATGTTTAAGTCTTTCTTCCATTTTGAGTTTATTTTTGTGTATGGTGTAAGAAAATGGTCCAGGTTCATTCTTCTGCATGTTGCTGTCCAGTTTTCCCAACGCCATTTGCTGAAGAGACACTATCTTTTTTTTCCATTGGTTATTCTTTCATGCCATGTCAAAGATTAGTTGGCCATACAGTTGTGGGTCCATTTCTAGGTTCTCTTTTCTCTCCCATTGATCTATGTGTCTATTTTTGTGCCAGTACCATACTATCTTGATGATTATAGCTTATAATACAGCTTGAAGTCTAGAATTCTGATGCCTCCAGATTTGGTTTTCGTTTTTAACGTTACTTTGGCTATTTAGGGCCTTTTCTGGTTCCATACAAATTTTAGGGTTGTTTATTCTAGCTCTGTGAAGAACGCTGGTGTTATTTGTTGTTTTTAATTTTTTTTTCATGTTTTATTTATTTTTGAGAGAGAGAGACAGCTTGAGCAGGGGAGGGTCAGAGAGAGGGGGAGGCACAGAGTCTGAAGACAGGCTCCGGGCTCTGAGCTAGATGTCAGCACAGAGCCCGACGTGGGGCTTGAACCCACGAACTGTGAGATCATGACCTGAGCAGAAGCTGGACGCTCAACCAACTGAGCCACCCAGGTGTCCCTCGAATGCTGGTGTTGATAGGGATTGCATTGAATGTGTAGTAGATTGCTTTGGGTAGTATTGATATTTTAACACTAGTTGTTCTTCTGATCCATGAGCATGGAATGCTTTTCCATTTCTTTGTATTTTCTTCAATTTCTTTCATAAGCTTTCTGTAGTTTCTGGTGTACAGATCTTTTACCTCCTGGCTTAAGTTTATTCCTAGGTATTTTATGGTTTTCACTGCAATTGTAAATGCAATCAATTCCTTGATTTCTCTTTCTGCTGCTTCATTATTGGTGTAAAGAAATGTATGTTGATTTTATATCCTTCAACTTTGTTGAATTCATGTATCATTTCTAGCAGTTTTTTTGGTAGAATCTTTTGGGTTTTCCCCATAGAGTATCATGTTGTCTGTGAAGAATGAATGTTTGACTTTTTCCTTGCCAATTTGGATGCCTTTTATTTCTCTTTTTTGATTGCTGAGGCGAGGACTTCCAACCCTATGTTGCAAAACAGTGGTGAGAGTGGACATCCCTGTCATGTTTCTGACTTTTGGGTTTTTTTTCCCATTGAGGATGATATTAGCTATAGGTCTTTCCTATGCGGCTTTTACAATCTTGAGGTATGTTCCTTCTATCTCTACTTTCTTAACAGCTTTTATCAAGATCAGATGCTGTATTTTGTCAAATGCTTTTTCTATATTGAGAGGATCATGTGGTTTTTATCCTTTCTGATTTCTAGATATTGAACCAGCTCTGCATCTCAGGGACAGGAACAAATCCCACTTGATCATGGTGAATAATTCTTTTAATGTATTGTTGGATTTAGTTAGCTAGTATCTTGAGAATTTTTGCATCCGTGTTCATCAGTGAGATTGGCCTACAGTTCTACTTTCTAGTGGGGCCGTTTCAGCTTTTAGAATGCTGGCCTCATAGAATGAGTTTGGAGGTTTTCTTTCCATTTCTATTTTTTGGTAATAACTTCAAAAGAGTAAGTATTAACTCTTTAAATGTTTGGTAGAATGCTGGCCTCATAGAATGAGTTTGGAGGTTTTCTTTCCATTTCTATTTTTTGGTAATAACTTCAAAAGAGTAAGTATTAACTCTTTAAATGTTTGGTAGAATTCCTCTGGGAAGGCCTCTGGCCCTGGACTCTTGTTTGTTGGGAGATTTTGGATTACTGATTCAATTTCTTTGCTGATTATGGATCTATTCAAATTTCCTGCTTCTTCCTTTTTTCCAGTTAGTTTCTAGGAATTTGTCCATTTCTTCCAGATCGACCACTTTGTTTACATATAATTGCTCATAATAGTCTCTTATAATTGTTTGTATTTCTGTGATGTTGGTTGTGATCTCTCATCTGATTTTATTTATTTGGGTCCTTTCCGTTTTCTTTTTTAATCAGTCTGGATAGGGCTTTATCAATTTTGTTAATTCATTCAAAGAACCAGCTAGCTCCTGGTTTTATTGATCTATTCTACTGTGTTTTCTCTTTATTTCAATATCATTGATTTCTGCTGTAATCTTCGTTATTTGCCTTCTTCTGCTGGTTTTTGGCTTTATAAAGCCTTTTTCCAGGTTCTTTAGGTATAAAGTTAAATTGTGTATTTGAGACATTTCTTCTTTCTTTAGGAAGGCCTGGATTGCTATAAACTTCCTTCTTATGACTACCTTTGCTGCATCCCCAGTGTTTTGGAATGTCATGTTTTCATTTTCATTGGCTTTCATGTACTTTTTAGTTTCCTCTTTATTTCTTGATTAGCCCATTCATTCTTTAGTAGGATGTTCTTTAATCTCCAAATATTTGCAGTCTTTCATTTTTTTCTTGTGATTGATTTCAAGTTTCATAACACTGTGTCTCAAAATACGTATGGTATATCAATCTTTTTGTACTTGTTGAAGGCTCATTTGTGACCCAGTGTGTGATCTGTTCTGGAGAATGTTCCATCTGCACTCGAGAAGAGTGTGTATTCTGCTGCTGTAGAATGAACTGTTCTGACTATATCTGTTAAATCCATCTGGCCCAGTGTGTCATTCAAACTCGTTTCCATTGCTGAAAGTGGGGTGTTAAAATCCCCTACTATTATAGTATTACTATCAATGAGTTTCTTTATGCCTGTGATTGATTATATACTTGGGTGCTTTCAAATTTGGGGCATAAATATTTACAATTGTTAGACCTATGATAGAATGCCCTTCTTCATCTCTTGTTACAGTCTTTGTTTTAAAATCTAATCTGATACAAATATGGCTACTCTAGTTTTTTGTCTTTTTTTTTTTTTTGACACCATTAGCATGATAAATGGTTCTCCAACTCCTTATTTCAATCTGCTGGTATCTTTAGGTCTAAAATGAGTCTCTTGTGGATAGCATATAGATGGGTCTTATTTGTTTGTTTGTAATACATTCTAATATCCTATGTGTTTTGATATGTCCTTTTACATTCAGAGTGAGTCCTGAAAGATACGAATTTAGTGCCATTGTGTTTCCTATAGAGTTGGTGTTTCTGATGATGTTCTCTGGTCTTTTCTAGTCTTTGTTGCTTTCGGTCTGTTTTATTTTGTTTTTGTTTTTTTCTTCACTCAAAGAGTCCCCCCTAAAATTTCTTGCAGGGCAGGTTTAGTGGTCATGATTTATGTTAGAAAAAGTCTCCGTACAAAATGAAACTTGGTTTGATTTTATTTTTTTATTAAGCAGATGTCACTGCTTCTTCCAACTCCTTTATCCTTTGGATTTCTCTCTAAGTTTGGATTACTGTGGGGAGTTTTGTAGTAGAGACAGATCCTCATTATTCTGGCAGACCTTTTTTTAATTTGGGGGTTACTTGTACAATTGGGGGTTTATTTCCATTGCAGAGTTGAGAAAATATTTTGTATGTGTGTTCTTCCATCATTACCCTGACTGTAGCTTCTCACACTGTGAGAAAGTATTCAGAGTGTATGTGGGTTTAAACTACAGTACTTTTAATTCTCAAAATTGATTATGATAATTCACTTTGGATACCCCCAAATCTTAAAAAGAATGCTAACAATCAAGACTCTTGGTTTTTCATTAAAAGGTAAAAGTGATCAGTGAATGAAGTTGTTGTTCATAGAAAGATAGCCTTCCTTTTCACTTCTCCTCAGTTCAAATATGAAGGTTATCAGTTTTTAACTTGTTGATGGTCACATATGTGGCGTTTTGCCTTTAAAATGGGATTAAGGATCACCTCAGTTCTAATTTGAGTAGAAATCTGACTAAAGCTATTTCTGTCTTTTTTAGGTTTGGTGTGGTGGACTTTCTTTGAATACTGGGATGCAGGTTCCAAGTGCTGTGAGAACACTTCAGAAAAGTGAAAATGGAATGACGGGTTCAGCTAGCAGCCTAAACAATGTTACTCAGTAATGCTCACTCAGCATATGTTTTACCCCCTTTGATTGAGTGGCCTTTTCTGCGCAGTTACTAATTACAGAAATTTCCAAGTGGTGGAAATCAGGTTTGCTCCATTCTGCTTTAAGGCCTGGAATGTGTTTGCACTAAGCATCTAGTACCAACTACTCATGGGAACCTACTGGCAGTAGCATCAAGCAAGCAGATAACTGAGCAAGAAACTGATGTTTTGAAGAGCAAACGGGGAAAAAAGGCAGTGTTTAAATAGTTACATAGAAACTCATTTTTGTGTTTCTTGGATTACTTTGGCTCTTCTAATAGGTTTAGTGAGTATGTAGCCCTAGGACCTGAGAGGCAAGCAGTTAAATCTTGTCTTCTTTCCTCTGTATCTCATCACTACCTATTATTAGGTTCTTATACTGAAGCTTTAAAAATATACAGTCTTCTAAAGTCTTCTAAAAATTGAAATCATTGGTTGGAGATGCTAGAAATGTATTCTTAAATATTCTCCTTTTCTAAAGAATTGGGGTTTTGCTAAATTATCTTCTGTTGTTTTATTGACTAGCTTGTTTATCATTTTCTCTTTTCCAAATATCATGACATTTCTCTTGAGTTAAAACTCAAAATAGAGTGGATAGGAAGAGTTTAGCTTAAAATCACCCATACATTAATGGGGATTTTGGGGGGGGGGGGTTGTTTTGTTTTGTACCTGCTTCACTAACAGTGGCAAAGGGATATTCTTTATATGTTGCCTTGTTTAATTAGACTTCTTTTAATTCCATCATTTGGATGATGGATACGATTATTTAAAGCTTTCTATTTTCTGATTTTGTTGTTGCATTTAGTACTACCCTTAATAGTTGTCTTGGTAAAATTCCCACTTGAATTTGGTAATAACTGATAATTATACTGATTTTTAATATTTCTAGTAGGAATGAAATTTTATTAAAGTTTAAAAAAGGTAGAAAAACCTACACCATTGAAGTTTTATCTAAGAAGATAGGTTATAAAGGGAGATGCCTAAAACTACTGAGGTCATTTATGTCTGATTTTTAGTAAGGTATGGAATGGTTTAAACAAGTGTTTTTGAAAAGTGTCTATATATCTCTGACTTATTTACCAATTGAGATTTTCAAACATAAATATTCAGAGGTTATTTTTCACATTTGCTTTCTAAAGGGGTATAATTCTTCCAAAAGTCATCATAGAAGAATCTTTCCCAACCTTAGGGGAAACATGTTAAACAATGAGTAAAACCCGTGGTTACTGAGCAGAGCATACCTGTTTTCTAAAAGTTGGTTAAAATTTTTAATACAAGTTCTTTGAGCCAAACTGAAAGTTGTGATTACAGTATTTAAGATTTCTTGAGCATCTTAGGTGGTCTCTGGATTTTACTTTCTCATGTTGACTGTTTTTCATTCTTAATTTAAGTGTATTATGCTATGAGAGCCTTCTGCTATGAGGGACTGTTGCTGCTTACACCTGCACTGCCGTCTACAGACAGACCTGTGGAAGAGGAATAGCTCATTCTCTCTCAAAGTTTACTGCTAACTGATATGGGTTGTTTTGTTTTTTGGTAAAACAGACCTAAACGAGGAATTTTATTTGAACTAGGTATTCTTTTCCAGAGGACATTTATATCTGCACCACTGTCTCATGACATATTGATAGTTTTTAAAGACTAGAAGGCAGTTGAGAGAATGAGGTATGTCAATTTTGATTCTCTAAGCAACTATAAATTTGGTTTTTGTTCTTCCTAGAGATTTTCAAAAAAATTTTTGGATGTTCTGTTCCCTACAGTGGTGTTATTCCAGGACCTAAGGAAACAGGAAGTTATAATTCTCTTTCATAGAGTCAAATCTGAAAGCAGTAATTTAGTGGTGGAGCTGCTTTATGTGAACATGTATATTTTAGCAAAAATGACAGAAAAAGCCAGAAGTTCTTGTATAACATTTTTTACTATTATGTCTCATGTGATCGTGTCTTCTCTTTAATTCAGTGCCTTCTTCCTCTGAGTGTGTGCTTATTCCGCGCCCTGTGCAGCGCCAGCTTATGTAAGCCAGAGACCACTCTGTCCCGCTGGTGAGGGCCTTCTGTTGCAGGTGTCGAGCGGAGGAAGTGTTAGTCAGGGGCTGGAGGAGCGCGTCCGATTTTGTCCTGTGCTTGTGCCGTCATTTGAGACCCTTCACTTAAATTGCCTGCTCTTCATCTGGAAAATTCACTTGAAGTAATAACAATTATTACTTCAAAATAAGAATCTGAGGTTTTCCTGTTACTATGTATGCTTCTTCTTAAAGGTTTCTAAGCATGAAGAACAAAAAATTTAAGTTTATATGTGTTAAGGTAAACTGGAAAGTCTGCCACCCTTATATTCAAACTAGAAAATAATCAACTGTAGTGCCTATTTAAATAGTATCAAATTAAGGTAACTATTAACTTGACCATAATATATGACATTCGCGTTGTCATTTGAATTAAACACTATTGAGCCTTTTTGCTCAATTTTAATGCATTGTGGGAAGATGGTATACCCTTTCAGATTTCATTTGTTTGTTTGCTTACTTTCTGTTTTGACACGTCAAACATGATTGCTTTCTGTAAAAGAAATGCATGAGAGGTTGACAGTAACAGATGTATTACAGGTATAAAAAATGTTTTATAAAAACATGCATTTGATATTGCATTTCTCTTTTAGCAGTTGAATCCCAAACCAGTTTTAGTAAACTGGATTAAAAAAATGAAGGAATTGCCTTAAGCACTTTAGAAAAAGAATTTTTTTTACAATTCATTTGACTATTTGGGCTTACCATGTCACATATGTGTTTAACTTTTGGTAAACATGTATATATCAAGCATTTAATAACTGAGTGCACATAGAAGTTTAATATACAGTGATTCTGAGAATGTTCCAGGTATAGGTAAGCAGACTGAAAGTGTTCGAGGCGTGCCTGTCTGCACATGGGTTTTATTGACGACATCTGTACCATGTAGACAAACCATTAACTGCCACTGTACAGCTAGACTTGGCCTGCTTTGTTCTGCAAACAGTCATTTTTTCCTGTATTATCATTTAAAGAAACATACTGGCTTAGTTTTATTTACTCACTTATTAAAGTACAAGTAGTATCATGTATAATTTGAATTTTTTATGACCGCTCCTTGGTGATACAGATAATAAGAATAAATAATTTGTAATGAAATATTTTAATTAGGCTCACATACTCCATTTCATGACTTACCCAGGATGATTATTTTTTTCTATACTTCTAAAATTATAGTTATTTATTTTTGTTTCTTTTGAAAACATGAAAAAAATTGGGGAAGAATATATATATAGAAAACAATTATTTCAAAGTATTAATTATGGAAGAAGACACTGTAGACTTCTTACTATAAAATATTATGATTCCAGGCTAAAATACTAAGGACTATACTTTCAAATCACTGTAATTTGTTTTTAAAAGCCCATATTTATTAGATCAGTGTCCATTCATTGGCTGATTCATACAATAGATATTTAAGTGTCTGTGATATGGCAGCCTTACTTTGTATCTGGATTTCCACAACTAGTGAAGTTTGATTTACTGTATATATAGTTTTGCTACTTTTGAGTAATGTGACAAAGTTTGCATAAAACAATGCTTTTGCTAATAAGTCAAATTTTAAAAAGTAAATTTATTAGAGTTTATAAAAAATTCAAATTGACTGCATGTACTATGGTTCACTTTTATATAGTCACACGTATCACTTTTATATAGTCAAATGGATCTAGAATAGTTTCTTCTTTGATTTTATTTTAAACTGGATATATTTTTTTCAGGGAAGTGTATGATCAGAATAAATTTACTCAACACCCAAGTGACCACAAAGTTATTTGCTATTTTCAAACAAAACGTATATTTCATAATGCCAGTACTAGAACGTTATAATAGATCATGAATATTTCCTTAATCATTACAGAATGATTACCTCATGTTCAGTATAGTTTTAGTTTTATGTGTAACTTAACAGTATTCACATTATACAAATACTTGTGACCGGATATGCTTTGTTACCTGGCATATTTGATTAATATAAATACTTAAAGCTTTTTGAGTAATTTGGAGTTCAAATGGATTGCATTACCTATATGTTGTTTTTATTGAAAAGATATTGTTGGACTTGCCATATAAAGGTTAGTACTGGCTTATAAATAACAGATCGCCACAGTACTTCTCTCCTCAGACTGCCCAATTATTAAATTAAGACAGTATTTCTTATTTCTGGGTCAGTATAAGGTACTCACTTTTGATTCATAGTCATTTGAGCTATGTTAGTTTAAACGGATATATTTTCTTAATGATACCCATTCACTCAAAGTTGGCCTTGGGAATGGACATGTAGAGGATTTCACCATATGTCGGGCAGAAGGTGGGTGAATGTGTTTGCTTTGGCTTGGAGCTTTATAAGTTTGGACCAGTTTTAAAATAAGTCAAATATAAGTGATTGGTAAAAGGCATTTTTATTAGTATTGGAAATTTTTGGAGAGCCTAAGGGCTATAAGAATGTGTGTATATATATATATATTTTTTTTTTTTAACATTTTCAGTATCTCTAAGGTACCAAAGCACGGAGACCAATTTACCATTTAAGGGAGATTCTTTAAAATCAAATTTATAACTAATTCATACTATAAGATATATAAAATTAAAGTTTTGGAACAATTTACATTAAAAACCACTAGGCTTTAAGATTTCTGGATATAATATAAAAAGTATTTTGGTTTCATTTCTTTTAAAGTAATTAAGTTTAAAATTAATCACTCTCTACCATATACGGACTAGATTCTATGACCTCTGCAGAAATCATTTCTCATCTTTGGGCCTCCATTGCCTTACATAAAGTAACTATAACTTGTTCAGCTTACCTCACAGGGCTGTTGTGAGAAATAAAATGAAATGGAGTATGTGAAGTTACTTTAATAACAGCAAAAAGCTATGTAAATGTAAGGCATTATTTTCAGTGAATAATGGATTTAAGTGTTAGGATACTTCTAGATGTTCTTTCTTTTAATAAAGCATGTGCTTAAAGTAGTATTTGCCAGGACTTCAAAGTGATTACTAAAAAAAAAAAAAAGAAGAAGAAAGAAAACAACACTGATTAAAATGCCCTGTAACATTCTTTTGTTTGTGCATGACTTGTGGCCTTTTTGTATTTTTTCATCAAACATGTTACTCCCTATCTAGACTTTGTACAACTGTAAACGCCTCACAGAATTCATGTGTCAGTGTAAAATAGTAGAATAAATAAACGATTTAAGCTATGTTTCCATTCAGGCATTTGCACTTTCAATTTAGGACTGCTCAGTGCCACGTGCAGAGTGAATTTAGCCCAAATATTTTCCAAACCACCAAATGGTTCAGCAGTTTGTTTCCATGGGATAAATGATATCGGGTGTATGTGTCCACCTAACATTTGACAACTTTTTTTGCACTAAAAGATATGATGAAGCATTTCAAAACTTTGCTAACCTGGATATTATTTAGTATCTCTCCTAACATTTGTTTTGCTTTAAATTGAAGTGGTTAAATGGTTTACAGGTTATCTTAATCTGTAGATTATTTGATATGTCTGTCATTTGGACATGGTTTTGCTATGCAGTTCTGATAATAAAAATTCTAATTCCTCAGGTTTAACCTTTAAGTTATGGAGGAAGAACATTAATGAACACTTATAATGCACTCAGTTCTGCAGACTTTTAATAAGCATATTGCCTCGTTATCCTTGGAAACAAGACAAAGCCTTTTAAACTTTAAACTTACTAATTTTAAAATCAAGTATTCAAAGTGGAGTAGCTTGAATGTTGAAATGATTGTATGCTCTGTATAGGATGACTGAGTTTAATTCTTACAAAAGCACCTGGAATATCTCATCAAAAAATTAAACTTTTTTCTGCTTTCCTTTGCTTCAGTGCCTGCATTTTTATCAGTTTTCATTAAATATCTACAGTGTGCTGTTGGGGATGAGAAGATTAAAACAAGTGATGTTTCCTTTGCCCAAAATGTTTATATTTAGAGCAGTGCTGTTCAACAGAATTTTATGCAGTGATGGAAAGTTCTATATTTTTGTGGTGTCCAATACAGTGGCCACCAGACCCAGGCAGCTGTTGAGCAACATAAATATGGCAAGTTATACTATGAAACTAAAATTTTTATTATAATTAATTTAAATGTAAAGAGCCACATCTTACTAGTACCTATTTTGTAGAGTGCAGCTATTAATGGAAGGTGAAACATGCTATAACTATAAATCAAGAACTTTTAGTTTTTCTGTCTTTGGAGCTTGTCACATCTTGGATCACATTTTGGCAGATTGTAGCCAAAAGAGCCTTTTTAAAAGTATATCCTACCTTGAAATCAGTTTAGGAGAAAAAAGAAAACCAATCAATGACTAGATGAGACTAGAGTCCCGTAACTAAGATTTTTTTCACCAAAAGAATGAAGGGAGATTGGAGAGTTTTGAATCCTCGGGAGGGGAGTGTGATGTAGTTAGTAAGAAACCAGTACCCTCAATATAGAAGATGGAGTGGAGAACAGGTTAGCAATATCAAGATTTTAAAAACACATACCTTTGAAAAGTTAATTCCATTTCTAGGTATTTTTCTTACAAATAAGCCAGTACTCATTGCAACATTACAAGAACAAAATACAAGCAACTTGGTTGTTAATTGAAAAGAATGGGCTACCACAGTTCTGAAGACTCCCTTTTTAACTTGCTGCACTGGCAAACTACCATTGTTACATACTTGCCTACATATATTCTGCCTGCCCTTTCCCCAATAAATAAGTATGTAGACCATGTGGCAGTTGGTTTCCTCAATCAGAATCCTTTCCATGGAATATCAGTCCGGTGCCTGTCTGAATATCTGTGGGATAAGAACTCGGGAAATTGATTGCACTCTACTTTTCTGTGCCAAGTATTTCATTACTAAATCCTATTTTATGTTTACACTGCATGGTATTAGTAGTATGTTAATGCCCCTTCTGCACAAGGTCACCAGGATGATTAGATTATTGTGAAGTAACCGCATAAACCTGTTACAGAATATGCTATCAGTGGAAGGGTATTCATGATAGAAATGGAAAAAGCAAGTCTAACAGTATATTTAGTATGACACCATGGGGGGGATGTGCACTTAGACTTGGGCAAGAGGGGTTCCTGCCCTGATCCTTACACTGGCTATGCCTCTTCACAGAATATAAAATGGAAGGAACTAAGGGATTGCACCCTTGAACATGAAAGTTCATGTTCTCTATGCATTGTGTACCAGATAGCCAGCACCCTAGAATTCCCTGCCTGACCAGCCCAAAGTTTGATTCCAGAACAGGTGCAGGCCTCTTCCCCAAATCATCCGGAAGACAGACTGCACTACAGATGTATATACCTTTATACTTTAGGAGTGGCGGTTTCATGGATGTGCAAACGGGTGTCTACATGATGCAAACCAGGACTCTTGTAGCAAGCTGAAGCTAGAAGTAAAAAAGACCCAGGGCCTTGTGGGAAGAACAGGCAGACCTAGTTGTCATGCTGACTTTTTACAGTATGTGTCTGAGAATTCCAAATTGGATCCTAGATTTCTGTTGAGAAGGAATATTTGCCAGGGTAGAAGGATTTATTTATTTATTTGATGGTTAATTCTTTACTTAGACATTAAGCGAAGTTAGACTCCATTTGTACACCTGCCCCAGGACCCACAATATTAGGGTAGGCCAGGATGTGTGAGTAATCCCACACCTGAGTGATTTTTAAAAGATGGATCTTTGCCTATAGTAGAGGCTGTTTTACCCCTTCTTGTAACTGTTGTCCGAACGGACTGGCTGACCAAGTTAAAGCACAGTGACAGCTGAAGGCCCCTCTGGTATCCTGGAGACGTCCTGCTCCCACCGGCTGTATGTTTACCTGCAGTTAGCTATTTGTTCCCAAACCTGTTTATACTACTGGCAGTCACTGTAATTATATGATTTAAATACAACATAAACCAAATGAAATATGAGTAAGAAAAACTAAAGAATGTAGAGGGAAACTTTAGAGATAAAGAGCTTTAAAAAAGTCACTGACAAGATAGTTGTATCCAAGGTAATTGTAAATGATAAGGGAGGATTGCAAAAAAATCTATGACTTTTTAAAGATTCCTTCACTTGTTTAAGTTCCTGGTCTACTTTAATAAAATAGAAGGGGGAGGGGAAGGGGGAAAAGAGGTGGTGGTAATGGAGGAGGGCACTTGTGGGGAAGAGCACTGGGTGTTATATGGAAACCAATTTGACAATAAACTATTTAAAAAAAAATATTGGCCAGTGTAATTACTTTGCTTTAACTGCCTTTTCCCCCAGGTTTACATGGAACAAGATGAGTTTTGCATTTGAAAAGTATTTCTCAGAACTTAGTGAAGAAATTTTCCCTTTTCTTGTTAGTTTTTATTATGACTTTTCAAATATACAGAGTAGTCTATTAATAATGAACACCTTTAGCAGTGTGTAGTGGCTCAGTTGGTTAAGCGTCTGACTTCAGTTCAGGTCATGATCTCAAGGCTCATGAGTTCCAGCCCTGCGTCATGCTCTGGACAGCTCTGGGCCTGCTCAGGATTCTGTGTCCTCCTCTCTGCCCCTCCCTCACTTGATTTCTGTCTCTCTCAAAAATAAACATTCAAAAAGTAGCACCTTTGTGCTCATCACAGATTTACCAGTTATTAATATTTTGCCATATCTGTATCTTTTTTAAAGTTAAAAAAAAGTTCACCTATAAGCACTGCATCAATGATGACTTATTTTTAAACACAGCCACATTCCATTAACATTCTTAGCAAAATTAACAGCACTTCCTTAATATCATCTAATGGCTCAGTCCATATTAAAATTTCAGTTTCAAAAATGTCTTTTTTATGGTTGCTTTCTTCAAATCAGGATACAAAGTATATACTGCATTTGCTTATAGATTTCCTAAGTCTCTGGTGTCGTAGTAGTTCCCTCCCTCCCTCCTCTTTAAATACCACTGATGAAGAGACTAGGGCATTTATCTTACAGAATACCACATTCTGAGTTTAGCTGATTGCTTCTCTAAATGCGTTGTTAAATCTAGAGTTTTAATTAAATGCAGGTTCAGTTTTTAGGCAACAATACCTCACAGGCGGTGTTGGATCCCATCATGAAATACACGATTTCTGGGTGTTCCAGACTTAATCATAAGATTGATCAGTGGGGTGGGTTCAATTGGTGCCGGCCTAAACTACCTATTAGTAAGTTCCCCATCAAAAAAATAAAAATAAAAAGTAAAAGTTTTTAAAGATTATGCAAGAGAGGATAAGTTACTTGATGTTTTTCCCTTTATCAAGTTTTACAATAGTGACTGGCAAACAATCACTCTGGAAAACTTCAATCATGACTAGTGCATTTCATTTTTAAGGACTTACAAAGTGATTCATACGTATTTATAGTGTTTCAGTCAACAGCAGTTACTCATTTTGATGCTCAGGTTTTCCCACATTAGGTCCATCAAGTTAGCACTTGAATCCAGTAATCCCTTTCATCTTCAATAACTTCCTTCCTTTGGGTGTTATCTACTTTTTGGTTAACCTACCAACTACTAGTTCTAATTCTATAGAACTATTTTTAAGTAATAAGAGGACTTTTACAGAATATGCTTGAATATACACAGAAAATTTCTAAAAGGAAAAACAAGAAACTTAGAAAATAAGGAAAAACTTCAGGGCACTTGGGTAGCAGCTCGGTGGGTTAAGCCTCAGACTCTTGATTTCAACCATGATCTCGCAGTTGGTGGGAGTAAGCCCAACACCGTGATGGTGCAGAACCTGCTTGGGATTCTCTCCCCACCCCCCACCCCCACCCTTTCCCTGCTCTCTCACACACACCTTTTCAAAACAAACACTTTACACGCTGTTTCCAAAAACCAGCTTTGGACAACTCCCAATATACAAAAGGAATATTTTCAGTTTTTAATATGGAATGATAATAGTAATTTTTGTATAAAGAACTTAAAATTACAGTAATTTAGTGCTTTATGGTTTTCAAAATGCATGTCCAAATTGATACACATCTGATCCTTAACAATCCATTGTATTACACTGTGAAGTTAAGAACCAAGGCCGGAACTGCATGCGTGTCCCGTTTATTTCCAGACCGAAACCCGAGTGTACTAGTCCTCTGGAGCTTGGATGCCATGCACCTCAACCTCACCAGCAATATTAAACACAGCTGCTATTTCCCACTACATCCCTATCTCATCAGATGGTACCCAAACCAGAATTCAGGGAGTTACTCTGAATGCCTCGGCTTAGCACACACGCACTAAAAAAAAAACCTGTTTATCTGAAATTCACATTTAACTGGCATTCTATATTTTATCTGGCAAACTCACACGCTTCAAGAAGCACAGTTCAGCCGGTGCCTCCATTTTTTTGGTCCACTTCCTAAATCTGATGTCGCCTCAGTGCGCCACTGTAGTTGTTAGGTAGGCGGGCGATGAAAGGGCTTTTGGCTAAGTGGTCTGATACCCAAAGCTAGGGAATCGTCAGGGATCAGTAAAGTCTGGGTGGGTGAAGAAGTGGCTGGCGCCGTGGATATGCCGAGGTCCAGGTCAGTACACAGGGCACGTCTCCCACAGCAACCAGAATAGCCACGGCTTTACACTTGACGACCCCTTTTGCAGCGGTTGCTGTGAATGCCGTAAAGCGGAGTTGCCGGAGCTGTTGAGTAAGGTAAGGTGCAGGAGATGCCGCTTCGTTGCAGGGGGGATGGGCGGGCGCCTTCAGACAGGTATCGCCTGTGGCTGGGATGTCCCCACCCGGCATTCCGCAGTTTTCTGGGTACATACGTCCCCCCCACCCCACAGTGGTCGGGGCGGGCCACGGGCTGAGCGCGCTCCGGACGGGGGTGCGGGGGATGGTAACTCAGTTCACTGCTAAGGCGGTCCTTCCCACGCTCCTACGCTTGTCAGCAAGTAAAATGCCATCAGGGGACAGGTTGTTTTGGCGGCCGGTCGAAAACCTTGTAAGACTCTGGTCGGGGTAGTGACGTTTGAGCAGGGTCGTGAGAACCATCTCAGGATTTGGGAGAGGATAGGCATGGGGGGGGCGGGGGTAGGGCGGAGAGCACTGCAGGTTGTGGGACTGATGTGTGAAAGGGTGCAGAAGCATGAAAGGAACTGCCAGGTTTGGGCAGTCCCGCGTGCATATTAGAGAAGTGGCTGGAGGAATGGGTACAGGAAAGGGAAGGCCAGGAATGTGGCAGCAGCTAACGTTGGTTCTCAACAGGGAAGGACCTTGAGGCTCTGTGAGTGTGGAGGTCTCCCATGGGCGGCGGAGAACTACAACAGCCTTCTAGAGAGGGATGATTTAATTAGCCATCTCTCTCTTGGTGCCTTCCCCGTGGGTTCAACTTTTAGTTCATTTGGAGGAATATTTACTGAAGCGCCCCGGTTTTCTGCTTCATAATGAGTGAACACAGCTAGCCATGCTCAATAAAGTTTCATTTGGCTTTGAGATGCCTTTTGTTTGCCCGGTCAGTTGGGGGGTGTCAGGAAAGACTGGGTATATGTTAGAGGTGGCTGTTACAAGCTCTGAATAGGAGTGAGGAAAACTGAGTTTAGATTTTATCAGCATCACCAGTTTCTCAAATAACTTGAGGCAAGTCACTTCTCTCAGGACCTTGGTTTTCTCAAGCATAAATAGAGGGCCTACATGATGTCAAGTTCTTTCTGTTTCCATAGAATAAATGTCAGCCTGTGAACAGATACCGAAGTGAGCAATGGAGCAGTGCATTAGGAATTGGGAAAGAGAGAAGCCCAATAGAAAAGGCTGGTATACTCTGAGGATAGGTAGGGTTTGAACCTACCAGGAACCATGTCGGTTAAGCCCCATGGATAAAGATAGAAAAGGCAGGAAGAGGCATTCATATTTTAGAGTCTCTTGGGTTTCTAGGGCATAGAGGACTTGGGAAGGATGGCACTGGGTACCAAAGGAACCTCAAGTGGAAAGAAAGTGCAGTATGTTTTGAAAAGAAAGAAAAAGGAGTAAGAGAAATGTCAGCAATATACAGGACTTGGTTTCTTGGATTTAGATGATTGATATTTAGAACCTGGGTTTCTAAAATGTGAATTTAAATGCTGTTGACAAAAATGAAGAGTTTTATCAGAATTCCAGCATGCAATAATGTATTGAAAGTAAGGTGATTCAGTTTGTAGCTCTGGTGTAATTAGCCAGTAATTAGCCTCTTGCACTGTCATTTAATTCTTCAACCTGTCCTCTGTAAAAAGGTGTTACTGGACGAGGTGGTCTCTCTCATCTGAAACCTAAGAATGGAGAGCTACCTTCTTCTGAAACAGAGGAGGAAGATAGTTGATAGAGAATAAAAGTGTTAATTTTGAACATAACTAAGTCTGAGGTGCAGGAAATAGGGTTGGAAATATAGGCAGATGGAACTTTAAATTTTCTGTCAGAGGTGGTAGTTAAAATCTTAACATAAATTTGCTTTGAGGGATGGATAATAGAATAGAGGATGTGCTCATGAAAGTAGGAGGCTAGAAAAATGATTGAGGGAAATGTGTGGCTCTCAGAGTAATGCGTGAGGGGTCCTTTTAAAAAAGATTACATGTAGTCATGTAGATGGTTGGGGCCAACTTTATTGTTAAAGTAACTTAACAGCATTTGTAGTAAATACTAAGCACTCATTTCTGGGAACTCTGGCAGAAGATAAATAAATAAATATCATCTCCACTGTCTTTCTAATTGTCTACTCAGAAGTAATATCATTAACGTATTTATTCAACAGATATTTGTGTTCCGGCTCCTGCTGGGTGCTAAGGATGTACTTGATGAACAGGTGTGGTTCCCATTATTCCTGCATGTAAAGGCCTTAGCTTCTGTCATTTAGGTCACTGCTTTCCAAATTTTAATGTACAGATGAGTCACCTGAGGATCTTGTTAAAATGTAGATTCTAAATCAGTCTGTCCTAGGGCCTCTCTTTTTGTATTTTTGACCAACTCCAACATGATGCTGATGTTGCTGGTCAAAGGACCATGCTTTTAAGTAGCAAAGATCTAGACCCTGTCCAGCCAACATGTCTGTGTCTAGCTATTAAACCACTACTACTCTGTTATTATTAAACTATAGTTAGTAGTTATTAAACTACTACTACTCTATTATCTGTTTTTATTAATTCATTGCCTTTATGAAAATATTATATGATCATAACAGTTGACATAACATGTCATTGGGACAGTATAGAAAAGCATAAGGAACAATGTAAAAATCACTCAATCGCCACCCCCATTATTGATTTTTGGTGAACATCCATCCAGATTAATATGCATTCTTATGTTTACTTTTTATATGTTATCCCAAGTACTTGATATATTCTGGGCCTTGTGTTTGATTCTATTACTGTAAGAGTCACCTTAAGGTGGCGACTGAGCGGCCATTTCTCTGGGGGCTGGAGGAGAACACGTGCATAGACGACCCCAGCCCCTCACCTGCAGACCTGGGATGTCCTGCCCCATTTGGAAGCAGCCAATCATGAAGCTCCAGCTTCCAATCACCCTGACAGACGAGGAAACCTATTCCATCCCGCCACGCCCATGAAAGGCCCTTATTTGATAATCTGCCCTCCCAAGATCAAACCCAGAACCCCCTCCCCCATAAACCCCCCCATCGCCTATCAGGCCCGACCTCCCAGACTCCCCACTCCCCGGGCCATGGGACCTCGCCCGGGAATCGCAGATCCCAATAAAGGCTTTCTTGGCTCCATAACGTGGCCTTTTTCCTCCCATCTCTGCCTCCATCTATTAAATCTTACAATTACCTTTATAGTTTTACAAAGCTCAGTACCCAAATGTCCTCAACCAAGCAAGTGCTTGCATTTCTGAGGGGAAGACTTTACTCAGTTAAAAATAACTGGGTTTAACACCATTCTGTCACTCAAAAAAAATGTGTAGATATTAACAGAATTAAAGCTTATAGCGTGTGAGCAATAGTAAATGAGTACTTGTTAACTGACTTATAGAATGAAAGAAGACTTAAAAATTTTAACTGTTTTTTATGTTTGAAAATCAACTGAGACTCACAGAGGATAAATAGGAAAAAATACCTACACCTCACCCAACCCAAAGACAAGCACTGTTCTTACTCTGATGTGTATGCTAACTAAGGGAGCTCTTAAATAAGCCTGTAGAATAGCTTATGTAAATAATGTTTGGGTCAAAAGACATCCTTGGTGCTTCAAGTTTCCACTGCCTTCGAAATAACCATAATCTTTGTTTATACTCTGTAGTCTTGTGACAGCTAATTGCTGGCAGCTTGCCCCATGTCTGGTATGTAGGGCTCAGCAACTGTTGAAGCGAGTGGAAGAGTGAATGAATGAGGTAGCAAACCAAACGGACCTGTGTGACATCAGCTCTGGCGGTCACTCTTCATCTGCAGCAGCTTGCATTCACTGCTCATCTTAAATGCCTCTGTACTCTCCCAGCCACACCCAACTCTTCTGGGGGCAACAGAGGTCCATCATATGCATAAAGTTGCTTTTTAACTCTATATTTGTGTTTAAATTCTACTGTGGAAGAATTTGGAACGCAGAATCCCACGTGATGCAGAAACATCAGTGATAGCCTCCTGTCTCTGGAAACTGTAATCTAAGACTGACTGCAGAAATAGTACAGATATACAGTGCTATGGGAGCATAAGGGAGGGGGATCTTAATTGTCCAAGAGCAGAGGGAATTATTAATAGACCTTTAAGATGACTATTATTAATCATTGTTAGCATTACTGTATACTCTGTGATGTTCTAGATGCTATTCAGTGCCTTACATGTATTTTTAATCCTCAGAGCAGCCTTGTGAGTTAAGTACAATTTATAGATCCATTTTAAAGATAAAGACATAGAGATATTAAGTAACTTGCCCAAAGCCATACGTGCTACACGTGACAGAGCTGGATTTAAAGAGACTATACTCTTTTTAATTTTTTTATGTTTTTTATTTATTTTTGAGAGACAGAGAGAGACAGCGCGAGCAGGGGAGGGTCTGAGAGAGGGAGATACAGAATCCGAATTAGGCACCAGCCTCTGAGCTAGCTGTCAGCACAGAGCCTGATGCAGGGCTTGAACTCACGCACCGTGAGATCATGACCTTAGTTGAAGCCGGACGCTTAACCAGCTGAGCCACCCAGGCACCCCAAGCCTATACTCTTAACTATTCAGTGGACAGTGATAGACAGTGAAATGGACCAGGAAGTAGGGGGAGAAAGCATTGTAGATAGAAGGAGTAGCATAGGTGAAGGCATGTACGTGAGACTATACTGTACCAGTGGATTCATATAAAAGAGTAGTACGAAATGAGCCATAGAAGGTCTTAAAGCAAAGGAAGTGACACAAAAAGGTGTGTTAGAAGTAATTTGACATTGCTCCCTAAGATGGGTATCTTGAGGAAAGTCTGGTAGTAGAGTGTTCATTCATGTAGGCAAAGGTAATAAGACTCTTAAATTAGGCTAACTCTACTACAAATGGAAAATGGAAAAGAAATGACAGGTTTTAGAAGCACTGAGAAAGATATACAGTTTTTTGACTCATTAGATATAGAGTTAGAACCACAGAAACTGTTTTGAACATAAATCATTGAGAATATAGGGATACTGTTAATAAGAATAGATGGTCAAGTCATGGAAGAAATCTGATGTGATGGTTGACAGTTACTTGTTTTGGGTGCTAGTGGAATGTTCAAGAAGACCTGAAGCAGTCACCTGGAATATTTATAAGTAATTAGCCAGTAGATTATGGGAAGTATAACTAATAAAAATGATTAAGAGCATGGGTGCCTGGGTGGCTCAGTCAGCTGAGCATCTGACTTCATTTTGGCTCAGGTCATGATCCCAGGGTCATGGGATCGAGCCCTGCATCAGGCTCTGTGCTGATCAGGGATCCTGCTTAGATTCTCTCTTTTTCCTCTCTGCCCCTTGTCCTTGTTCGCTCACCTACTCTCTCACTGTCTCTCTAAAAAAAATGATTGGTGCACCTGGACGGCTCAGTTGAACATCTGACTTCAGCTCAGGTTATGATCTCATGGTTCATGAATTTGAGCCCCACATCAGGCTTGCTGCTGTCAACGCAGAACCCACTTCTGATCCACTTTTCCCTTCTCTATCTGCCCCTCCCCCAGTTATTCTCTCCCTTTCCCTCTCTCTCCCTCCCTCTCTCCTTCCTTCTCTCTTTCTTTCTCTCTTTCTTAAAAAAATGAATAAAGGCAAGAGAATGTAAAGAGAACTAACATCTGGATTTTATATCCAGCCGAGAATCATAGGTATATCAGACAATACCATTTCCTTTACCCTTCTCCTTTGCCCTTGTAATATCAGTCCCCTCCCATCTTTACTTCCTTTCTTAGCATCTCTTATCGAAGTGTATCAGGTACTCTTTCCAAAACCTCATCACTCCATAGTCATTCTGAAAGGAGTCACTGTATATTTGCAATTTTCTAGAGCATCAAATGGAAAAACTTAATTTTTTTTAATCTCAAGTGTCAACATGTTGAGGTAGAGGTTATATTGCAAAAGGTTAAGAAGTGAATGGGTGGTAAGCAGATAAAAGAGAATTCTTAACACCTTGCAGTCTAACTTTAACTTCCACACTACTGATAACTCTTGAGAAGTTTGCTATAAAAGGAAAGGAAATGAACAACATGAAGGATGGGCAGCATTTAGGAAAGATGGATAGCATCTATTGCTACTGAGCCTTGTTTTGCTTCTGGCAGCTGGAAATGTTGATTTTTTTTTCATGTCCTAATCTTGAATACATTTACAGAAGCATTTTTCCTTTATGCTTTCTAAAATGCTGCCTAATCTCCCTAATCATGCCTTTGCCTAATTACACTACCCTCTTCTCTGTCAGTGAGCCTCCTGTTCTATTTTGCAGTGCAAGACAACTGAATCTCAGTTCTGTCTAATTCATACCATCCATGCCTCCCTCTTTCTCTCTAATGTTCCTGAATAATTTGGGACCTAGCAGCATTGAGGGGCTACATCTTATGAACCTAAGTTAGGTATTAGGGCTTGTCATTTCTTGTCGGAGGGCCTCTGATGTCAAGAGAGGAGATCCTAGAAGGAAGGAGTAGGGGAAAGTGGAATAAAAAAGTCAGATGGTTAGAGATCCTTTCAAACAGGTCCCTAGATGATTCTCAAAAGAGTGGTGGTGTTGGTCAGGGGATGTCAGGTAAGCCCGGTGCCAGTCTTTCATTGTCATTACCTTCAAAGAACGAATGATGCGAGAGGGCAAAAGAATATGAGATGCTCCTCTTGGCATGTAGAGGAGAGCCTTAGAACTGTCTTGAACTTCCCATTTTTCCTTCAAATTTGTGTATGGCTTTGAGCTTCCCATTTTTCCTTTACATTTATATATGGCTTTGATCTACCACCAGTTCTTTCCAACTTTTCATATCTTGACACATAGTGAAATTGATAACAAAGGATACAAATGTGTTCATTGTTGGCTGGAGGTGACCAGTCTTGGGCTCTGACTAGTCCAGGCCCAGAGAGTGAGAGAATTGATGAGTCCAACCCCCGTAACCCATTAAAAGTTCAGTTGGGAAGCAACTTACCCAATCCTTTCTTCCTCATTGCCACATCTCAGTTTATGGCACTAATTACAGCAGACTTCCATGTCATCTGAGATGAATTTGGGTGCTGTAATATACCGTACTTATATTAACTTCGTATTTGCATTAGAACTTTAAGATACTTGGGTTACTAAGACCTCTCCTTAGTGTCTACATTATATATTTTTCTGAAAGACATTTGCTGTCTTTTTTTCCTTTATTCCCCCAACCCCATTTTATTTATTGATTGATTGATTTTAAGTTTAAGTAAACTGTGCCACCAACATGGGGCCTGAACTCATAACCGCGAGATCAAGACCCTTAGCTCTACTGTCTAAGCCAGGGACTAAGCCCTCCCCTCATTTAACTTATCTGTGCAATCCTCGTTCTCTTTTCCATTAGACATGATATACCGTCTTCTTTAGAAAGGTTTACCTAAGTAACAAAATACATTACCTATCCTCCCGGAACTTTCATTATGAGAGCTAAAATGTCCCATGTAAAAAGAAATGT
>NC_043712.1:26029099-26095040 GCF_006229205.1 Suricata suricatta | reverse complement strand
CAACTTGAATCATCCCTCAGCAATTTGACATATATGTCACTGTGGAGATGAGATTATGGCTAGGTAGAAAGTGGAGACGAGGGCTCCATTAAAATGAGGACATTAGGGACAGTTAGAGTCTACATTAGATTGACAGTGAAGAAGGAAGAGGGAGTTAATGCCAGAGATATTTGAGAGGTAAAATCAGTGAGCTAGTCTTTTTTTTAAGTACCATATTTTTCATTTTAAAGTCGTGTGTGTGTATGTGTGTGTGTGTGTGTGTGTGAGAGAGAGAGAGAAAGAGAGAGAGAGAGAGAGAGAGAGAGAGAGAGAGAGAGAGAGAGGGAGGGAGGGAGGGAGAGAGAGAGAGAGAGAGAGAGAGAGAGAGAGGGAGAGAGAGAGAATGTGCGTGCACATGTGCGGGAGCCAGGGAGGGGCAGAGAGGGAGGAAGAGAAAGAATCCCAAGCAGCCTCCATGCTCAGCATGGAACCCACATAGGGCTTGATCCCACAGAACCGTGGGATCATGACCTGAGGCGAAATCAGGAGTTGGACGCTCAACCAACGGAGCCTCCCAGGCCGCTCCTGTGTTCTTCATTTTAAAAATCATGCTAGTAAAGAAGAATGTTTTGATAGGCAAACGCTCCTCCTCTGCAATTGAATTGCCTTGGCATTTATAGAAAATCATGAAGTCAAGTTAGTTGGATTGATATCATCCTGATAACAACCTTAGAGTTAAATGATTGGCGATATGTTGTGGAGGTTTATTTCATGTAAGAACTAATTATAGATTAGAGACATGTCCAAAGAGAGAACAAGATGTTAATTTGGTCTTTCTCTTTCTGTAGTGGTTTACATAGGTCTTTTATGCTTTTTCTATTTATGAATTCAGGCGTAGAACATGCTGAGTGATGGCGCACTCTCCGTGCCTCTTTAGAAAATTACATGGGAATCAGTATACAATATGCTGATGCACTGTTTACCATAACTACAAGAAACTGAGCTGAAATACTGAAAATGAAGGATATTCTTGCTATCTTGTGAACCGCCCTTATCTGAGTATTTGTTTTAGCGGATTTTAGCTGACAGCAAAAACAAATATCATCATCAATGTTATTTTATGTATGTTGTCAGTTTTTGCAGTTTTAGGAGACAGAACATGATCATGACTTATTCAGTTATTTTTGCTGTATACACCATCTGTAAATCAAGTATTCCTATTACTGTTGGTATCATTTCTCTTAAGTAGTTTGTTGACTTTATATAATACAGTGTTTGTTTCATGTAGTCTTCAGCTCTAGAAGCTCATTTGTATTGTTTTAAAACTCGAAACCAAGACTTCTGGTTTTTAAGATAGCAGATTAGAGGCATTTGTACCCTATTCTATCTAAAATTACGCTGAAACAACAAGGAGATTGAGAGACAGAGATTACATCTTTGGTGAGACCAGGAATCCTGTAACCCCAAATCAGACTATTTGAGAAATGGTCCCTTGTAAGCAGGAGGAGATTAAGCGAGGCTGCTGTCAGGAAGAGATCTCAGATAGAGCTGGCAGTGCAGTGGGGGAGAGATCTTCTGATCTGTTTCCAGTGGATCAGGATGCAGAAGAAGGCAGTAAGAGCTTCCTTGGATTGTTTAGCAGCTTGAACCAGCAGGAAAGGAAAAGCATGTGAGAAAATGTACAGATCCATCCCATCTTTGCAGGAATCACTTTCTTGGTGGGGCAAGGAGTAATGGCTAAACAGCTTTCTCTCACTTGTTCTCAGACACATTCTCTTTGTCTCTCTTTCTCTCTCACACACATGTGCAAAACAGTGTGTCATAAAATGCTTTCTTGTATATCAGAGGCTACCTTCTAGTCCAGAACACAGCCTGTTTCTGCCTTCCACAGGCCTCTTGTAAATAACTGACCCAAGCTGTGTTCACATGATTCACTGGTAAATAATAAAAAAGAAATGAGCACAGTATCTCCCCAAAAATGCTACAAGAAAAAAAGGAAAAAATAAACAGAGAAAAACAAGGGATAAAGAACTCGTGAGAAAACTGTATTGGCCTAACAAACTTAAGGAAACAATCACTTCTTTAAATTTATTTTTAATGTTTGTTTATTTTTGAGAAAGAGAGACAGAACACGAGTGGGGGAGGGGCAGAGAGAGGAGACACAAAATCTAAAGAAGGCTGCAGAGTCTGAGCTGTCAGCACAGAGCCCGATGCGGGGCTCGAACCCACAAACCATGAGATCATGACCTGAGCTGAAGTCAGACACTTAACCGACTGAGCCACACAGGCACCCTGAAATAATTGCTTCTTTAAAAGAATAGACAAAGCTAATTAGCTAGGAAGAAATAGTAAGACAGTGGCATATAATAAATCATATTCTGGCAGAGCTCAAGAAAGAAAGAAAAATAAAATCAGAGAAGTAAAAGACCATATGGGAAGCAAAAAGGAGAATTAACATTGTTGAAAAGTCAGTAAAGAGCAAGACAACAGGCTTTTGGAAGTTGAACAAAGTACAATGGCAATGAGAGGAGATGAAATAAATACGCAGGTGTGTTCTGGAAATAAGAGAATTCAACATTAGAACAGGAAAAACATTCAAACATACAACCTAAGAAACTTCCCACTAAAAAAAAGAAATCTTGGTTCTACAGATTGGAAGGACACATAATGAAGAAAAGCTAGTATACATTAGCCCTTGCATGGTGTGGGGATTAGGGACACCATCCTCCTCTGGCAGTTGAAGATGTGTGTTAATAGACGCCTCAGAAATTCAGCTACTAAGAGCCTACTGTTGACCGGAAGTTTTAGTGATGACATAAACAGTCAATTAACATATTTTGTATATTATATGTATTATATACTATATATTTTTACAATAAGGTAAGCTAGAGAAAAGAAAATGTTATTAAGAACATCGTAAGAAAAAAAACCCTAAGGAAGAGAATATACATTTACAGTACATACTATAAAAGAATCCACATATAAGTGGACCCAGGCAATTCAAACCCATGTTCAAGGGTCAGCTGTACATTCATCAACATCATTACATAACCTAGTTTTGAAAAAAATTGGATTTCAGAGGTAAGGAATACATTCTCTGCTCATCACATTACAAAGGTCAACTTTTTAACTGAAAATTTTTAATTAAAGGGGAGTGCTGGGGGAAGGATCAGATATTCTCAAGGGGATATTTAGTATTATAGCATTATTGTATAAGATCTACACGTTGTCAGGGGGAAAGAAAGTGCGACCTCAGCCCAACGAAGCTGACAAGTGTTTTCGAATAGTGTGAGAACTCAAGGTAAATAGTATCCGTAAGTTCTTTTTGATAAACTATAACAAGATGACTATCAGCCGTCCGGTAGATGAATAGAGATAATACAGCAGAAGGAGATTGGCAGGGAACAGCATGGAACAAGAACAAAATAATTGTGAGATTTGTGGTAACAGAATACAAGTACAATGAGGTAAAACTAATAAAAGTCAGGATTGAAGCAGGAGAGAAAGCAGGAGGGTAAGTATAAATTTGCCGATTTCCCCTTATTTTTCAGCTGTCATAAAAAGTTTAGACATCCGGTGATAGAGGTGTTAGTCTATTTACAGGAATGAAAATGATCACTTGAGAATCAAATGTAATGTGTTTAACCAAAATCAAACCATGCAAAGGAGATACAAAGAAGTAAAACTATTTTAAATTTCTTATTCTAAAGAAATAATCAGAGGCAGCCAAAGATGAAAAGAAAACTTTTTATCTTTACACTTTCTTTATATTTGGAAAGAACTGAAAACCTGCCGGGCATATTTATAAAAACGGGCCACAACCTAGATCACACAAGAACAACAAAAAGCTATCCTACCGATGATGTTTCTTGACCAAACCTTTTCTCAATTTCCTCTGTGGAAGTGGTTCTTAGTGAGGTCAGCAGCACGTGCCAACTTGTCAGAAATGCAAATTCAGAAGGCCCAGCCCAGATCTACTGAATCAGAAAGTCTGTTGGAGAAGCCCCCAAACCATAGATGTCAGGTTTTGTACATATCCCATTAATGCTTGTTATTTGCAGTTGTTATTTGTAAAATGTGTGGTAAATATTTTTGTGTTTTCATGTTTGGGCTCATCTGATTATTTCTTTAGGAGAGGAAATTAGCAACTCAGAGAATGTACTATGGAACTTTAGGTAACTTTTTCTTTGTTCTGTTGCTAGTTATTAAAGGTGAAAAAGTAAAAATAGGTGTTCGTCTCTTTAGAAGTATATATTTTTTTGTTTACAGAAAACAAGATTATCTTCTTATCCAAAAAAGATGACACCAGCTGGGTTACTCTCAAAAAACAACCAAGTGAGCACCACAGACTAATGAGTAGAATCAATAAGAACGTGATTTTGGCGGTTTTAACTTTGACAAGTTCTGCGTTTCTGCTGTTTCAGTTGTACTACTACAAGCACTATTTATCAGCAAAGGTAAGTTTTTAAATTTGTATTCCTCTCTGCATATTATTTTGTAGCTGTTGTGCATAGTTTTAAGGATATTACACCTTTATCATATATACTTCAAACATTTTTCATGGTTTATTAATTTGTCTTTTAACTTTTTTTTAATGTTTTTAATTTATTTTTGAGAGAGAGAGAGAGAGAGGCAGCTTGAGTAGAGGAGGGTCAGAGAGAGAGGGAGGTAGAGAATCTGAAGCAGGCTCCAGGCTCTGAGCTAGCTGTCAGCACAGAGCCCGACACAGGGCTCGAACCCACAAACCTTGAGATCATGACTTGAGCCGAAGTCGGATGCTTAACCGACTGAGCCACCCAGGCACCCCTAACTTTGTATCCATAGTATACACCCCCCACCCCCACCCCAGTACATTTATATTTAATTTCTAGGTAGAAAAGATTCCTAGGTAGAAAAGCTATCAAGAACTCTCTTCCTTAGGGCATCTGGTTTTGTGTCATAAGTAGCCAAAGACTGTGGAAATATTCACCTGTATTTTCATCAAATACTATTTAGGTTTAAATTTTTTAACTAAATAGAATTTATTTTAGTATGAGGTATGAATTAGATCTCTAACTTCAAGTTTTCCCCCAAATGGTTGACCATTTGTCCCAATATCACTTACCGAATTCCTCCACTAACTTAAAATCCCTTCTTAATTATATGTGACATTCCTACAAATAACTACTATATTGACCCATTCCCCTAGAATGCAGTGTAGCTCTTTGGAGCCAATGCTGGGCTTCAACTCATGACCCTAAGATCAAGACCTGAGCTGAGATCATGCACTGGACACCTAACCACCTGAGCACCCAGGTGCCCCAAATTCAGTGTGGCGTTAGTTGTAAAAAGCAGAAACTCAAGTCTAGATTAAACCTCATTTATGCTGCTTATTAGCTGTGAGATCTTAGGTAAATTACTTCTAAATATTCTGTTTCCTCATCTACAAAATAGGGACAATAAAGGTACCAGCTCATAGACTCGTGATGCTTAAATAAATTAACACACATAAAGCATTTGGAACAGTGCATGTTATAAAGAGATCAGTAAATAATGAGCTATTATTATCTTCATATAGTGATACTGGTTTCAGGAGTAGAATTTAGTGATTCGTCACTTATAACACTCAGGACTCATTCAAAAACTTTTATTTATAAGTCACTGTTTACTAGGCATTTTGACAAGGTGATAGAAACAATGAGAAATGGGTTTTTTCTTCCATATTTTTATAATTTGTTGGGGACAGATGCTAATGGAAATATAGATGCTTTCTGTACATTATTAGTGTATTATAGATAAAATATTATCTATAAGGAATACAGTTAGTTTCTCTATTCCAGCTGAAAAAATGCTTTACATAAAAATAGTAGCTATAGTTAGAATAATAGACTCTGAAGTTCCCAACTTCTAAAATTTTTTTCAGTTTTGTTGAGGGAAATGTTTAAGCTTTCAGCTTTTTATTAAACTTCAAGGTCTCACTTAAACTTCAGGGAAGTACAGATGGATCTCGAGTATTCTAATATAGTTTCTTGCAACATAAGAGAACTCAGAATTTTGTAAACTTTGTTTCCTGATGATATCTGAATTGCATTTCTCATTTGTTCATTGTTCTCAATTGTAGGATATTCTTAGAAAATTCACACAAAATGACTTCTAGTTCAATTAAAGTTGTTTGATTCATTAGCAGAAGAGTAGAGAATAGTAACCTTGATTAGCACTAACTTACACATCAGCAGCATCAACATAAAAACCATGATTTTAGGGGCCCCTGGGTGGATTGGTCGGTTAAGCATCTGACTTCAGCTCAGGTCATGATGTCACGGTTCGTGCATTCAAGCTCTGCATAGGGCTCTCTGCTGCCCGTACAGAGCCCACTTCGGATCCTCTGTCTCCTTTTTTTCTCTGCCCCTTTCTGCATGCGCAGGATAAATAAAATGAATAAAGCATTAAGAAAAAACCAACCATGATTTTAGGTCATGTTTGAAATACAAGTCAATTCAGAAAGACACTGAAATTGTGTTAAAGCCAGGGCAATAATGAAAAGCTGGTTTTATCTGTGATCACAACCTGCTGCAGTAAATGCCTGTAGTAGTAAATGTCAAGGACTGCAGGCTCTTCGGGAGAATACTCCAATATTTATCAGTGGTTAGGGAAGAAGGATTATTGATATCTCGGAGTTAAGGAGGCCTACTATTTTTTCCAAGATTTTATTTAAATTCAACTTAGTTAACATGTAGTGTAGTACTGATTTTAGGAGTAGAATTTAGTGATTCATAGATTACATAGAATGCCTAGAGCTCATCCCAACAAGTGCCCTCCTTAATGCCCATCACCCATGTTGCCCATCCTCCCACCAACCTTCCTTCCAGAAATTCTGTTCCCTACAGTTAAGTTTCTTATGCTTTGCGTCCCTCTCTGTTTTTGTCTTATTTTTCCTTCCCTTCCCCTATGTTCATCTGTTTTGTTCCTTAAATTCCACATGAGTGAAATCATGGTATTTGTCTTTCTCTAATGGACTTATTTCAGTTAGCATAGTTTCATCTACGTTGTTGCAAATGGGAGGATTTCATTTTTTTTGATATTATATTCCATTGTGTGTGTGTGTGTGTGTGTGTACACCATACCTTCTTCATCCATCAGTCAGTGGACATTGGGGTGCTTTCCATAATTTGGCTATTGTTGATAGTGCTACTATAAACATTGGCGGGCATGTGCCCCTTGGAATCAGTATTTTTGTATCCTTTGAATAAATACCTAGTAGTGCAATTGCTGGATTATAGGATAGCTCTATATTTAACTTTTTGAGAAACCTCCACACTCTTTCCCGGAGTGGCTACACCAGTTTGCATTTCCACCAGCAGTGAAGGAGGCCTACTTTGGGCCATTTCTAGGGCCTCACCACAGAATTTCTTTTGGCCCTCGCTGGTTAGACAAGTTTAGCCTTTCTATGATCTCCTAAGTGAGGTCTGAATAATCTAGGTATTTGATAGCATTGAAATAAGGAATTTGTATGTTATATCTATCGGGTCAGCCAAAACTCCATAGATGGGTGGAGTTGAATCTTCAGATTCTTGAACAACCCTCTAGATCTTTGAAATACAAACCCTTACAGGCCTTTGAAATGCAAACTCTTGGGTGATGGCCTTGTGAGCAGTATCTGTGAGCTTCACCTTTCAGGTAATTGGCTGGCAGTTTACATCACAAAGGAAAGAGTGCCTCTAGGACCCCCTATGGAATGTCAGCTGTTCCCTTTTTTTTGTTTTGTTTTGTTTTTTTTACTGCACCAACCTGGACCATCTGATTTTAATTCTGTGTGCTCCTTCAATCAGTATTTTGTGATTATGTGTTCTATACTGGGCACTCTGCAGGAATACAGAGATACATAGAGCACAGGTCCTACTCTCAAGGAACTCATAATTTGGTATAAGTGGCAACAGCATTAATTCATGAGTTTGGAGCCTAGATAATCCTGAGTCTGACCCCTCCTTTGGTTGTGTGTCTTACAGCAAGCAAGTCACGTAACTTCTTTAAGCCTCAGTTTCTTTAAGTGGAGCTACTAGCAGCTCTACTGGTTGAGACAATGTACGTAATGTGTCTCACTTAGTGTTTGACATACGGTGGATACTCAGCAGGTGGTAGCTGTTAATAGCTTATACATTCTAGTCCTTTCAAGGCTTATGTTGCTGCTTGATCAGTAAAATCGTATTTAATTATTACAGGTTTCTCATTTATCATGTTTTTGTAAATGAGTTATCTTGGGCTCAGATATAAGTTTAGCTTCTTGCTGAAGATTGCCAAGTTCAGGTCCCAAAACTTGTGTCCTCACTCATAGAGCTAGTCCCACATGTAGATACAAGTATGTTCAAACAGAATACCGTTAACATTGATAAGATTCAAGATGAGATGGCTTTCAGGTCTGAATCACAATAGAAAATTATAAAATATTGCTGCCTCGGTGTAATGAAGACAAAGCCCGTGAACTGTGTTTGTATAAAGCACTGGGTAAACCAAAACTTAATGATGTCCTTGACTTAGACCTGTAAGCAGCACCCAGAACCTGCAGTATTCAGCTATTCTTACTACCTAGAAAGCCACTTACAGTGTTCCTTGCTAGGATATCTTACTTTGCATTATATGTATTTTTTTGCCCCTTATGAGTATATTTATGTGTACACACATGCACACATACACTCGATACTGAATGGGGAGGAGGTCAAAACAGAAAAGACAAGAAGCGTCCTGGTGGCACTGGAACAGGGGAGGAGGAGGGACAAGGGAACATTTGTCCCTACTCTGGCTCCTACCAGTCACCTCCTAACAGAAGGTGAGCCTGAAGCTGGAAAAACAGGAAGTGCTTACTCTTTTAAAGGAAAGTGTCAAAGTGCAGTCATTTCTCTTTTTAAAAAGGCTTTTCCTTCTACTCTCTGCCCCCTGCCAAGACCCCCATCCCCTGAGCTGGCTGTCCTTAAGACTGGGGCAGGACAAGATGGTGGGGAGTGGCGTAAGGCTAAAGAGCTAAAGTGCCCAGAAGGGCTTCTACATAGTGACTGCTGGGCTCAGAGAGTGATCGATCGCCTTTGTGGTCCAGCTGGTCCTGCACGTGGGCAAACTTGACCAGCTCAGTTAGCTCCTGGAACTGCTGGTGTGTCTTACGGCTGGGCAGTGAGCCGCAGAGTGTGTTTGGTTAGAAGGCCAGGAGGGAGTTGGAAGGGGAGTTGGGATTTCAAGTTTGGCAACAGTCATTCACCATGAACAATTTCATATGCCATAATTAGAAATGGAAATTAATCTTATACCCATTTAGATCATGTGCAAAAAAGGTTTGAAATATTTTTGAGTTGGTCAGTTGCTTGCTAAGATCATCTAAGAGTCGTGATTTGTAAACAGTCTTTGATTACTGGCTAGTTCTGAATGATAATGTGTGGATCATTGCTGGAGGAAGAATATTCTATCTGATAATCTGATCTAGTATGGCACACTTTCATAAATGTTATTGTTCCCCTCTTCTTATCCTTTCCTCCACACACCCCCGCCCCCATTACCACCGTTGTTCAGGAGAATATGAATTTCTTCCATTAGAATTGAGGGCGCCTGGGTGGCTCAGTCAGTTAAGTGGCCAACTTCGACTCAGGTCATGATCTCGTGGGTTCGTTGGTTCGAGCCCCGCATTGGGCTCTGTGCTGACAGCTCAGAGCCTAGAGCCTGCTTCCAATTCTGTGTGTCTCTCTCTCTGCTCCTCCCCAACTCCTGCTCTGTGATTCTCTCTCAAAATTAAATAAACATTAAAAAAAAATACTTCGGTTTATCCCCAGACTTTACACTTTATAGGTTTTCTGGCCAAGCAGTTTGGCTTATTAATAAGCAAAGTTTTCCTACCGTCTCAGGTCATATTTATGAGTCCTGTGCCCTGAGAATTTCAGTGACTTGGGAGTAAGTAAGAGAGCAGTGCATCTACTATAAGAAAAGGCACTGAGATGCAAAAGGGGAATCTGCCTGGAAGATTGATGAATTTACCATGGTTAGTGTTTCTGATGCTTAGGATTACAAATTTGTAAACAATTGAAAAAGATCACTTATTGAAAACTTAAAATTTTTTGCTAAGTATTACTGTTTGATTCGCTATAGGCATGATTACTGATCATGCTAGATTAAGAATTCTTGTTTTTTGAGGCACCTGAGTGGCTCAGTCCGTTAAGTGCTCAACTTCAGCTTAGGTCATAGTCCCATGTTTCGTGAGCTTGAGCCCTGCATCGGGCTCTGTGCTGACAGTGCGGAGCCTGCTTCTTTCTCTCTGTCCCTCTCTCTCTGCCCCTCTCCTGCTAGCTCTCTCTGTCTCTCTCAAAATGAATAAACTTAAAAAAATATAAAGAATTGTTTTTTGGTTTCTGTAAGAAATGGATTGTTGGATATTCTTTCAAAAAATGAAAGGATTTTTCTTTAAATCTTCACCTCCTCCTGGAGCACCTGGGTGGCTCAGTCTGTTAAGTGGCTGACTTCAGCTCAGGTCATGATCTAACGGTTCGTGGGGCTCAGACTCTGTGCTGACCATTTGCTCAGAGCCTAGAGCATGCTTCTGTGTCTCCCTCTCTCTTTGACCGTCCCCAGCTCATGCTCTGTGTGTCTCTGTCAAAAATAAATTAATGTTAAAAAAAAATTTGAATCTTCACCTCCTGTATCCCAAATACTTTCTCTTTAATGGCATATCTTATTTTGACTCATTTATCAGTGACATTCAGTAGCCACGAGACTTTATCTACCCCTGCTTTTTGGCATTTGATTCCATCTTTCCATTTATTTATTCATTTCACTTAAATTTTTATTCTATAGGACTGTCTTTAGGCCTTTAAAAAGTTTTTTTTTTGAACCTCTTGATTTGATATAGCATTTCTTTTAGAACATTTAGTCATGTATTTGTCGGGTGTTTGTTGAGTACTTACTGTGTGCCCAAACACAATACCAGACTATGAGACGAAATGATGAGTCAGGTGTAATGCTTGACTATCTAGGAAGTCACAGACTGGGGAAATTTGGGGTTGAAGAGGAGAGGAGTTAAGAAATATATAAGCAAATGACAGTATAATATGTTACTTCTTTAAAGCACATCTCATGAACCTTACTCTGTCTACTAGTTATAGTTTAAGAACTCGTCTTTAGTCTCTAGTCTTTGTAATCCTCTTCTGTATAGCTGACACAGTTATTTTTCTTAATATCTGATCAAGTTATTCTCTGCACAGCATCCCTATGGAGTAAGATCCAATTTCTTACCATGGTACGGTGGGTAGTCTCCGTTTGCCCCCCACATCTCGTCTTTAATTGTCTGGGTCTCAATGAGTTGACCTCTATGGACTGCATTAGCTGAGCTCCCTTGCCTTTTCTAGCTGAGGCCAGCCATTGGGCAACATCATCTGGAGACTGAAGACCTGGAGAAAAGAGTGGTCACAGGTTATTTATTCTCTTCGTTCTCTATTTGTAGGATCATTGCTTGATAGGGACTGCCTTCCTCCTTTACAGCTGTAGTTGTGGCTGGTTGCCAGCAACTATACGTCACGAGAGGTAGATTAACCATTACACTAAATGAAATTTACTTATTTATTTAAAAATGTTTTCTTTATTTTTGAGAGAGAGAGAGAAAGAGTGCATGTGCACATGAGAGGAGGATGAGGGGCAGAGAGAGAGAGAGGAGGAGACAGAATCCTAAGCACAGAGCCTGATGCAAAGCTTTTTCTCACAAAATGTGAGATCATGACCTGAGCCGAAATCAAGAGTCGGACACCACCCAGGTGCCCCCAGATAAATGAAATTTAAACTATAAGCACCCTCACTTCCAAGGCCCTTGAAGGAATCTTAGGAATATGTTACAAAGCTATATATTTTGGTAAAGTTTGCAAAAGATATTTTTGCATTCTTTTTCTTAAATGGACCACCAAAATTGTATAATTTTCAGCCCCTATGGAACTGTGTCCTTTTATGTCCTTATCCTTGAGCCTTCGAGCTTAGGTAATAAGTGCAGTTTGTAGGGGATGAAAATCTGCTGAATAACCTACTTTAGAAAGGCTATTATTGATTATTTAATGGATGAAATAAAATTTTTAAGTTGGTTTCTTTTTTTTTATGGTTTTTATTTATTTTTGAGAAACAGAGACAGTGCGAGCAGGGGAGGGTCAGAGAGAGAGGGAGACACAGAATCTGAAACAGGCTCCAGGCTCTGAGCTAGCTGTTAGCACAGAGCCCGACATGGGGCTCGAACCCATGAACCGTGAGATCATGACCTGAGCCAAAGCCGACGCTTAGCTACTGAGCTACCCAGGTGCCCCTTTAAGTTGGTTTCTTAAGGTGAGTATAAATTTTCCAGGTGAAGAAGGATAGAAAGGCCATTATAATAGAGAAAACAGGGGTGCTTGTGTTGCTCAGTTGGTTAAGCGCCTGACCCTTGATTTTGGCTCAGGTCATGATCTCACAGTTTTGTGAATTCTAACCCTACATCAGGCTCTGTGCTGACCCTGAAGAGCCTGCCTGGGACTCTTTCAATCAATCAATCAATCAATCCCTCTCTCTCTCTCTCTCTCTCTCTCTCTCTCCCCACCGCTTCCCTCCTCATGCTCTCCCTGTCTCTCTCAAAATAAATAGACTTTAAAAAATTACTTTAAAAATAAAGGAAACAGCCTATTTGAAGAGAATGAGCTACATGGATATGTAGAAGAGGAGCATACTACCTAGAGATCAAAAGAAGCACAAAGGTCCCAAGGCAGGAACATGCCTGGCAGTTTTAAGAACAGTGAAAAGAGCAATATGGCTGTAGAGAAGTGAAAGAGAGGAAGGGCCTTGTAAACCATAGGACTAATGCTTTTATTCTGAATGATATTGGGAACCATAGGAAAGTTTTGAGCTGATATGTGACATGATCTGATGTTTTTTTTAACAAGTAGCATGGATGCTTTGTTAAGAATAGATTGTAGGGTCAAGGGCTAAAACAGACTAGTTAGAAGGCTATTCTAATTTTTTAATGTTTTATTTATTTTTGAGAGAGAGAGAAAGTGAGAGCGTGAGTAGGGGAGGGTCAGAGAGAGAGGGAGACACAGAATCCAAAGACTGGCTCCAGGTTCTGAGCTAGCTGTCAGCACAGAGCCCAACACGGGGCTCAAACCCACAAACTGTAAGATCATGACCTGAGCCGAAGTCAGATGCTTTACGACTGAGCCACCCCAGGTACCCCATAGAAGGCTATTCTAATAATATACATCATTTACAGCAATTGCTTGGACAGGGAACTAATGGTAGAAAGTAGAGGTGCCAGATTTTGTTCATGGGCTAGATGTGGGGTATAAAAGACCTAAAAGTCTCATGGTCTGAGTTTTTAGGGCCTCTCATACATCAGGGAGGTGGAAGAACTAGCCAGTGAGAACAAGAAGGAGCAGCCAGAGAGAAATAACAGGAAAACCAGAAGTGTGGGATTCTGAGAGCCACACATCTGAAGTGTTTGAGACAGAAGCAATCAACAATTCTTGATAGATCAAATAAGACAAGGAGTAGTAATTCACCATTGGATTTAGTAATATGGTGGTCATTGGTGATCTTGATGAATAGTTGGCAGAGTAAATTTAAACTCATGAGCTTAGGAGGGGAGAGGATGCAATAAGAACAGACAACCCATTAGGGGTTTTGCTTAAGGGGGTAAAATTGTTAGGAAAGGTCAGGAGGGTTATTGTTTGTTTTAAGATAGAAATAATATCATGTTTATATACTGATGGGAATGATCCAGCAGAGAAAACAAACAGCTCAGCTCAGCAATTTAGTCTAATAAACTCATGGAGGGCTATAATGAGCAACATGGACTATGTTACAGAGTTTGCAGTCTCTTGACAAGGATGAAGATTATTACAAAGCTGTCTCTTTGTAGTTGGTTCTCAAATACCCCCTGCTATTAAAATGTTATTGTGTAAGTTGCAGAGCTTATGAAGAGAGACCACTTCTGGCTTTGCCTTAATTACTCAGGATATCTCTTCCTCTTTTCTGCTTTCCTTCCCTCCATTTAGCAAACCATAATTAAGCATTTATTGATTACCAAGCACTGTGCTAGGCCCTGGCAATATAAAGAAGGATTGGACTTGGTCCCTGCCCTTGAGTTTGCGTTTAGTGGAGAGATGAGTCTCCTTTTTATTTATTTATTTATTTATTTTTTAGTGTGATGAGTTTTTGTTGGTTTTTTTTTTTTTTTTTTTGAGAGAGAGAGAGTGGGGGAGGGATAGAGAGAGAGTGAGACAGAGAATCCCAAGTGGTCTCTAAACTGACAGCATTGAGCCCCATGCAGGACTCAAACTCAAAACTCACGATCATGACCTGAGCCAAAGTCAGACACTCAACCCACTCAGCCTCCCAGGTGCCCCAAGTGTCCTTTTTAGAAACTGGGGCCATATTTCACTTTTAGGGTAAGGCATTCTTCTTGTTCTTTAGTATCCTCCCATCTCTATCTTCTATGTAAAGAACATTTTCAAGGCATAAGAAACCTCTTTGGATCTTCTTTGAGCTTGAAACTTTTCTCCTATTGTCTCTAGACCATCAAGACATTCTTTTTTCCTGTTACTTTCAAAGTCTTTTGGAGCTTATCAGATGAAAACTGATAATGCTTTCTTCCTTCTGATTCTCTAGACCTGACTTTTCTTTTAATTTTTAGTTTTTATTGGAGTATAGTTCACACACAATGTTACATTAGTTTCAAGTATACAACATGTGACTCAACAGTTACGCTATGCTTACCACAAGCGTAGCTCCCATCTGTCATACAACTGTACTACGGTACCATTGACTGTCTTCCCTGTGCTGTACCTTTTATCCCTGTGGCTTATCCATTCCATAGCCGGGAGCCCGTATCTCCCATTCCCTTTAACTCATTTTGCCCATCCCCGTCACCCTCTCCCCTCCGGCAACCACTAGTTTGGTCTCTGGTGAAATAAGTGAAATAAGACAGAGAAAGATAGCTTTGAATTTATTAAAATATTTATTGTTATCTTCTTAGAATGGAGCTGGTGTATCAAAATCTAAAGGAAGCCGAATCGGATTTGATAGCACACAATGGGTATGTACGATAAGTATGAAATTCCTCATTTACAGTGTTCATTTAGTTCATTTGTTTATGTACTCAGTAAGTATTTGTTGAGTGATGACATTGATAATAGCTACCTTGGTGGCCAGTGGGAGTAGTTGTTGGAGCGGAAGAGGTAAGTCCTGTGTCAAGTGCTTTACATGCAGCATCTCATGTAGTCCTTATGGAAACTTCATGAGGTCAGTACATATTGGTAGCCTCAGTTCACTTAGAGGGTTTAAGATTAGTTGGCTAATAAGCTGTTGGCTGAGTCCACATTCTAACTATTTGCCTTCAGAGTCCTCATTCACTGAACCATGGTACATCCCCAAATAAAAAAGTATGTGAATCAGAATTGAACTATGAATAAGGAAAAATAATGATTAGGAATAAAAATCTCTTCAACATGTTTCCTTTTCAAGATGAGGAAAACTAGGAGTATGTACAATATATCCCTGTTTGGGTTTATAAATTTCAGAGCCTCTACATTTACAAAATTTTTTTCTTACCTTTTTGCTAACCAAATTTAGAATGGAAAGCAATGTTAGGTAACTAGTTACTAATAAAAAATTATATTTATCCTATTAGGGTACATTTTGGATATGACCAATTATTTCCTGGGGATGCACTTCAGTCTTTGGCCTCTCCAGAGAGAGGAGACAGAGAATCTCAAGCTGACAGCACAGAGCCTGATGTGGGGCTCAAACCCACAAACTATGAGATCATGACCTGAGCCGAAGTCAAGGGTCAGACACTTAACCCAGGCACCCCTAGTCTTTGGCTTCTCTTTAACCAGAGACATGAAGCTTTAGATTGGAAGTGGGTTTTCAAAATTATGAAGCAGCAATAAAGGTGATAATTTTAGGCCATTGCAGGCACCAGTTGGTTTTGAACCTGTGTAACAAGTAAATCTGGGATATCCTATACCAGGTTCCTCAACTATGAAGTATTAGGGTAAACTTTTAATTTATTAAACATACGGATGTTTGAACTTAGGATAGTCTGAGGGGAGTGGAAAGCCCCAAATTTTTCATTCAGGGAAGGATCCTTGAGGTGGGAGAAAATAATGGAATTTTTTTTTTTAAAGGATTTACTTTCAGGGTGCCTGATGGCTCAGTTGGTTACCTGTCTGACTCTTAATTTTGGCTCAGGTCACGATCTCAAGCCTGTGCGTCAGGCTTGTCAGCAGGGATTGTCTCTTCCTCAGTCTCTGCTCCTTCCCCATTCCTCTGTCTCTCAAAATAAATAAATAAATGGGTTTACTTTCAAGATAAGAGAGCAAAAATGAAAGAGCAGCTCACTACATCCAGTGGGTTTTCTTTGTTAGTTACATTGCAGGGTACTAAGAATCACTCTTAGACATTTGCAGAATCACATCAAAGGAGAAAAGTACTAAAGTACTTTTGTTCTAGAATTTCAGAAGGAAGGAAAGGCAAAACCCAATCAGCAATGGAATACTGAGCCCTGACAAAATTTTAGAATGAGTCATTAAACAAATGATTTGAGAGTACTTAGGAAATGAAATGATGATTATTAGGAGCTAGCCTTTCACCGAGAACAGGAGCTGCCAGGCCCTTCTAGATGAACAGGTTTATAGTCTCCGTGGACCCTGTTTTCAACAAGACATTTTTCTTTCTTGTGAACAAAATGAATTACTGAAGGTCAGATGTTTGATTTAAAATTAATTAGATTTAGAGTCAGTTGGATATCTGTTTCCAGGGAGTATTGATGATTGCACTGATGACAATATGGAAGGCGTATTTAGAAGGTGACTTATAGAATCTCTCTAGACCCTGCCCTAATCTATATTGATGTCAATAATTGTAATGAAGCAGTTAATGTGTTCATCATGTTTGCATTTCAAAGTAAGCTGAACGAGAATTATTCAATATTTAAAAGCCCCTTATGTGTGCCAGTGTCTGTCATTTCATCATCTTTCGTCCAGAATCATTTTTTTTTTTTATTCTCCTGGTATAAAGCACAGAAAGCAACAACCATAAAAGAAAAATAAATTGATAAATTAGAATATCAAAATTTAAGACTTCTGTTCCTCAAAAGACACCACTAAGAAGATGAATAGAAATGCCATAGAGTAGGAAATATTACAAAACATGTCTCTGACACAACATGGGTATCAAGAATTAATAAAGAACTCCTAAACTCAAAAGCAGATATTTTGGTTCATATTCTTTATCAAACTGAGAAAGTAGCCTGGGCCTAGTTTGCTGACACGATTTAATCATCAAGTAAAATAGGTGTTGAATTTTATCAAATACTTTTTATGTGTTGAAATTTTCATAAGGTTTCCCCCTTTATTGTGTTGATATGGTAAATTTCATTGATTGATTTTCAAATGTTAAACTAACCTTTCATTTTGGGGATAAACTCTCCTTGGTTGGGATATTTACTTTTTTTCGGTCTTTTTTTTAAACTACTGGAATTAATTTTCTAGTATGTTGTTCAGTATAATTGCATCAATGTTCGTGTGGGATTGTGGTCTTTAATTTTATTTTTTTGTAATGTTTTTGTTAGGTGTGTTGTTATCAGGACTACACTGGCCTCATACAATGGTTAGGCAGAATTCCTCCTGCTTAGTTTTCTGAAAGAGTTTTTGTACAATTGGTATTACTCCTTAAATCTTTGATAGAATTCACCTGCGAACCATCTGAGTGTGGCGTTTTTATTTGCTGATGCTACTGTTTTGATGACAGGTTAGATAAATACATAAATAAACTAATAAATAAAACATATGAATATAGAACAAATATATGTAAATACATAACATATATAAAAACTCAATTTTGTTCAAAGGTATAGGGCAATTCAGAGTTTCTGTTCCATCTTGTGATCGTTTGTTAATTGTGTTTTTAAGACATTTGTTAATTTCATCTAAGTTATTGAATCTTTTGACATAAAGTTGTTTTTCTAACTAGCTTTTTACTTAAAGCTGTTTCTCCCTCTAAGAGATAATAAACTCTAGAACAGAGATTATAGTCTTGGTCAGAATATTAAAATTTTCTTTGGTTTTTTTTGTATTTGCATCCTCTCCCCTAAAAACAAATGGTAAGAGACTTATTCCTACCTTTATCTCATATTTTTCTATCTTTAAAATTCTTCTTTTTTTTTTTAGTTTATTTACTTATGAGAGATAGAGGCAGCATGAGTGAGGGAGGTGCAGAGAGAGAGGGAGATACAGAATCTGAAACAGGTTCCAGGCTCCAAGCTGTTAGCACAGAGCCTGATGCAGGGCTCGAACCCACAGCACGTGAGATCATGACCTGAACCAAAGTCAGACGCCCAGCCAACTGAGCCATCCAGGCACCCATCTTTAAAATTCTTAATATCCTTATTTATTTATTATCTTATGTTTTGATGTATTTCTTCAGATTTTGGTAATAAGAGTTTATCCTTAATTCTATGAGGCACCTTTTTGATGCCTTTGAAATCATTACTTCCATTAAAATATTCTTTTAACCAATGATGTTATTCTATTGATCTTTGCTGCCCTTGGTGTTACTTACTCTTGAGTGTGATTATTGTGTTTCCATTATAATTTTGAAATTAATTTTTTCAGTAGGGGACTCTCCTTATTGCCCAACAGAATTATATTTTAAAATATAACATGTTATTAGAAAATCAAACTGTATATGGGAATAGTTAAGCAGGCAATATATTTTAGTTTGAATCTTTTGCTTATAAGGATTATTAAACAGTGTAAGAAATATGAAGAAAAGTGGCACATATGATTGATTTTGAATTTGAAAAGGTTGACATGACTGATTTTTAAAATCTGACAGACTAGTATTTCCTCTCCCACTTTGGTTTAAAAAGATGTAGCTAATACCAAGGGAATAATTTATAAGCCCAAAGTTTCCATCTCAGATATGACTTCCCCTAATGAAGATTCTGTTATTCTTTTGATGGACAGTTACTTAATAGCTTACTGTTCTGTACTTTATAGTATGTTGCATATTTTTATTACAGCACATTTTACCTTGCATTGTACATATTTGTTCCTGTTCCTCAGTAGATTGGATACATCTTGAGGGCTTATTTGTTTAATACAATGATAAGCATGCTATCTATTGAGTAAACATTCTATATATTCTTATAAAATCAATGACTAAAATTTTAATAAGGTAGATTGCTGTATTGGTTGAGCAGAATAAAGGGTTTCTTTTCCTCTCAAACAGCGTGCAGTTAAAAAGTTTATTATGCTAACATCCAGCCAGAATGTGCCAGTGTTCCTTATTGATCCTTTGATTCTGGAATTGATTAATAAAGACTTTGAACAAGTCAAAAACACTTCTCATGGCTCCACTTCAGAATGCAAGTTCTTCTGTGTTCCGAGAGACTTCACTGCATTTGCCCTGCGATATCACCTGTGGAAGAATGAGGTAAGGTGATTTGCTTTCAGAAAACAGACTGTGTCTTTCCCAAACCAGCATGAGATTAAACCAGCTTACAATGTAAAACTTTTCAAAAAAATCTTTAAAACTTTTTATAAATTGTATTGGGAATATTTTCAGCTGTAAGTAACAGGAGACAATAATGGCCTAAGCAAATTAGGGGGCTTATTTTTGAGTAACCAGAGTGAAAGATTGGTGCTGTTGGTGTTAGTTCATCGGCCCACTGACGTCAGGGCTGGCATCACTGAATGTCTGTCTGTCTTTTCTCATCGTTGCAAGACAACGATCCTGGTTCTGAAGCATGATTTCCATGTTCAAGGGAGGAAGGTGAGAGGAAAGGATGGTGATGCTATGTGTCCTTGGAAGCAAACATTTTCTCAGAAGTGTCTAGTAAACAGCTTCCAGGTCACTGTCCAGAACTAGACTCACATGTCTTCTTGTTGTGAAGGAGGCAAAAAAGAGGTGTTTGGCACTTTCATCAGTGTAGGCAGGCAAGTAGAAAGGGATTTGGTGATGAATTTTCAGTATCTGCTAAATAAGGTCGATATGAGGGCAGTATCACTACTTTCCACTTGTAAGGGTACGGTATTGTTTGCTACTCAAATGGAGTGCGCTTCTTAAGTGTATCCCCAAAATTCAAGCTTCTGTTTCCATCCTGCTTAGTAGTGATAAGGCAAAAGTCAACCAAACATGCCAAAAATCTGCTTCCTTCTTTATCTAGAATACCTCTAACTACCCAGCTTCACTATTTTTAATTCTGAGGAGTTATCCAAGTAAGAGTAAGAAAATTATTCTCAGACTAAATGAATTTAACTAGCTAGTCAGCAACCCACTGTAATCTGTTTAGTCGGGTCCGACTGGGATAAGTAGGTTTCTGCCCCCGGGGCGAAGGTGGGAACTTAGGTTCCATAAATTTTCTGCTTCTGTGTTTTTAATATTTCATATTTAGTTTCCAAATTATGAGAATTTAGCTGATACCATTCTGTCTCCATATACACACAATAAACACTGTCTTCTCCCATCATCATTAAATCACATTTTATAGTTAAATTAGTAGTCCGTGTTGACCTTATGAATATATAATCAGATGGATGCTACCTAGTTTAATCTTACCATATTCCTTATACAACTTTCTTCTCCTGTTTTGTTTGCTGGTTTTCTGTATATCTGTCAATTAGCTACATATAAATTGCAACAGAAGCATAAAACTATGTTTTATAATCCAACACATCAGGTAATCTCTAAGTTCCGTTTCTTTGCCCTTAGAGACATCCCTTCCAGAGCTTTTGCTCATTTTGCCTTAATACAGACTGACATGCTGCACATATATTGTTCTGTAAATCCCTTCACAACATTTTAGGAATTCCTTTCTGAGAACAGGTAAATGGGAGGTTGAAACCTTGCATATCTGAAAATGTTTTTTTGTAAATTTTTAATGTTCTTATTTATTTTTGAGAGAGAGAAAGAAAGTGTGAACAGAGGAGGGTCAGAGAGAGAGGGAGACATAGAATCTGAAAACAGACTCCGGGCTCTGAGCTAGCTGTCAGCACAGAATCTGACATGGGGCTCGAACCCACAAACCGTGAGATCATGACCTGAGCCGAAGTCGGATGCTTACCCGACTGAGACACCCAGGTGCCCCTGAAAATGTTTCCTTTTTTTTTTAAATAGTTTATTGTCAAATTGGTTTCCATACAACACCCCGTGCTCTTCCCCTAAGTGCCCTCCTCCATTACCACCACCTCTTCCCCCCGCCTCCCCTTTAACCCTCAGTTCGTTTTCAGCATTCAGTAGTCTCTCAGGTTTTGCGTCCCTCTTTCTCCCCAACTCTCTTTCCCTCTTCCCCTCCCCGTGGCCCTCCATTAGGTTTCTCCTGTTCTCCTGTCAGACCTATGAGTGCTTTTTACTTGCACGTTTGATTTCTAATTTGACTATACAGCAGTTAGCTTCAGCTGCAATCATGCTAAAATCATGCTAAAATTTAGTGGCTTACACGACAATCAGCTGTGTCATTTCATGATTCCGTGACAGTGATTTGGGTAGCATTTAGCTGGGCAGCTCTTCTCATCTCAGCTAAGCTCAGCTTCCAGTCAGCTAGGTAGCTCTGCTCTTGGACGGCTGGCCGATGGCCGTCAGATGGGGCAGCGGAGTACCTGGGCCCTGTGTCTTTTATATCATCCAGGCTAGTCAGAGAAAGCAGAAGCATGAAAGGTTTCTAGACATTGTTAAAATATTAAGATTTCTTATCCATGAACATAAACGTACCTCCTGTAATTTAATTGTCCTTTGATGAGCTTTGTTAGAATATTGTAATTTTTCTTACAGATTTTGCACATTAAATTTTTTTTAATATTTATTTTTGAGAGAGAGAGTGAGAGAGCACGAGTGTGAGAGAGAGCGCGTGCATGTGAATGGGGAGCGGCCAGAGAGAGAGGGAGACACATTCATCCGAAGCAGGCTCCAGGCTCCGAGCTGTCAGCACAGAGCCTGATACAGGCCTCAGACTCAGGAACCGTGAGATCATGACCTGAGCTGAAGTCAGACGCTTAACCAACTGAGCCACCCAGGTGCCCCAGATTTTGTACCTTTGTGATAAGATTTACTCTTTGCTATCTTAGAGTTTTGTGTGGGGTGGGGATGGGGTATGGGTAATGTGGATATTTTTCCTCTTCCTTTTCCAGTTCATTACTGTAAGTAACGAAAACGTGCATCCTGTTTCCCTGCTACTGCTCTGAACTCTGCACTCTCTAAAGTCCAAAGTCTCTTCCTCCCATTCTCCCTTTCTCACCCCCTTTCCCTCAATCTGTCTTTTTCTCTCTTTGAATGCAGATGGTTGTATTTTCTGCACAAAAAGGCAATTTAGTCTCTTCTATTCTCACCCTTACACCTAATTTCTTCTTCTTGTGTTATTGATTTAGGTAGGAACCCGCCATGATAGTACTGAATAAAAGTGTTTTTTCTTTCTGAAAGAAATAATTTTTTATTACTTGGATTTTGGGCCTCCAGAATTGATTCTCTCATTTTATCTTTGCTGTATGATTTTTCATTTCTTTTTCTAACCCTTTAACTTTTAAACAAAATCTTTAACAATGCCATTGATTTTTATCATATTCTTGCTCAAAATTCTCATATTTTTCTAAAAGTTTTATGTACTCTGTTTCTTAAAATAGGGTTCTTGTTTCATGGATGCAGTTTTGTCTTTTTCATTCTGTAGATTGTCATGTTTTGTGGTTTTTATTTAGGTTTTTTTTGTTCCTTTTTTTTTTTGCCCCCTGCTACATTTGTTTTTCTTTTTTTTTAAAGTAGTTTATTATCAAATTAGTTTCCATAGAACACCCAGTGCTCTTCCCCACAAGTGCCCTCCTCCATCACCACCACCTCTTTCCCCCCCTCCCTACATATGTTTTTCTAAATCCCTTCTTTTTGGGTGTTTTTTTTTTAAGTTATTTATTTAGTTAGCATGACAGGTTTTCTACAGAGTTGGTTGACCTTTGTTCATGTTTAAGAATGAGGCACTGAAAACAAGTTGGAAGCTTTTTGTTACGGCCATGCTTCATAAACTGGTGACTTTCACCAGAAGGTCAGAAGGCTATGCCAGCTTTTTCACTGACTCCTAAATGTCAGTATTTGTTGGCCATTCTTACTGGTCTCTTTCCTCATAGAAAAACACTACAATGCTTATAAACCTTCTCTACAAAGAGTATTTTATAATATTCCTTTATTTTCCCCAAATGAAGTTTATAAAAATTATATCCTGCCTACATACATAATCCCCTAAGTCAGTATAATGCCTTAACTATAATATAAATTAGAAATAAAAGGAAATGTGTATTTCAGCATGTAAATGCTCAGTCATGACTACACTGGAAAGCGTAATGAAGTAATTCAGATAGTTGCACTTTCCAGTAAGATCTTTGATGAATGTAATTAGCTTCAAATATAGGCTCATATTATGAATGATATTGTTAGTAATGTGGTTTTTTAAAACAGTGAGAAAGTTTCCAACAACAAAAAAGTAAAATTGCTCTCCTTTAACATGGCTATTGTATTCCTGGGAAGTAGAGCCCTCAGATACGGGACTATCTGCCAGAACATTTGAAATTATTCAGGACACAAGGCAGATCTTCATATTTCGGATTATAGGATGTCTAGTATTCTTGGTCTATGCCTCTAAATGCCAGTTGTGTCTTCCTCAAACATTATAATCAAAACTATGCCCACAAGTGTTTTAAATGTTTCTTGGATGCAGTATTACTTGCTTTGAGAACCAGTACTTTAATTTTTTTTATGTTTATTTATTTTTGAGAGAGAGAGACAGAGCACAAGTAGGGGAGGGGCAGAGGGAGATGGAGGCACAGAATCCAAAGCAGGCCCTAGGCTCCCAGCCATCAGCACAGAGCCCCATGCAGGGCTTGAACTCCCAACCTATGAGATCATGACCTGAGCTGAAGTTGGACGCTTAACTGACTGAGCCACCCAGGAACCCCTGAGAACCAGTTCTTGAGAAGAATGGAAATATGCCACAGTTGGCAACACTTATATGACCATAGTCAGTGGAGGAAGCAAAAGGTCAGTAATACCCAGAATAAGCACACAGGTTCACATTTGTCCTTCTTACCTATGACATCACACAGAGCCCTTGGATAGTCCTTCCTAAACATCTCCCAAGGTAGAGCTGATTAGAACACTAGATCTCATTATTGTAGACTTAATTTGCATATAATTATTCTTTATTATTATCATGACAATAAAGTGAACAAACAACTGCCAAAGGCAACTGGAAGTAGATTTCTACGGCACAGCCTTGACCTAGGCCTTTGCTCTGTTTGATAAGAGCAACTATTTTGTTCTGACTTTTCTCTCGTGATTATAAGATAAGCCATTTCAGAGTTCCACCTATTTTGTCAGTCAGTTTTTCTTCCCACAACCCGAGGTCCGATTCCCCTTTGAGGTCTGGCTGGCTTCTTAAACTTTTCCTGAATTTACCAAGTTATCATGCATTTCTTTCATCCTCTACCATGGATTCCTTCTCTGAATTGGCTACTCTCACTCTTAGTATTTTCCACTTCTTAAGCAGACCAAGTGAGAAAAATAAAAAGACGAGTCCCACAGTTGATCAATCTAATATTAGAATTAAGGTGAAATAGGATTTGCGAGGGTAAGTTGTATTAGATGCTGTTAAAAAAAATTCCTAAAATCTTGTTGACTTAGCACAAGAAAAGAGTAATTGTCTTTACCTAAGTACGTGGTGGATATTCTTGGTCAGAGATACTTCTGGATGTCTTTTCTCTAAACAGTGACTTAAGAATATAGGTTGTTTCATTTGTGTGGTTTTTCCACCTGGGAGTTCTTTGCTTCCCTAGATGCAGACAAAAGAGAGAAAGCATGGAAGACTTTATGACGATTGTAAAGCCAGGCCTGGAAGTGTTATATGATATTTCCATTCACATTCCTTGGGCCAGGGCACAGTCTAGTTCTGTATTCATAAAGGGGAGGAAAGTTGTCATTGCTAAGTTAGCATTCTCTACCAGTGTTAACACTTTCTCTCATATACGTGTATAAACAATATTAACAACAAATATCTACTGAGCACCTACTGGGTACTAGTCACTCTGTTGATTCCTATGGTTGAAGAACTTGCAATTTATTGATGGAGTTTATTTATTTATTTACATTTCTTTATTTTTGAGAGACAGAGACAGAGCACAAGAGGGAAGAGACAGAGAGAGAGAGGGAGACACAGAATCCAAAGCAGGCTCCAAGCTCTGAGCTGTCAGCACAGAGCCTGACGTGGGGCTTGAACCCATGCACCATGAGATCATGACTTGAGCTGAAGTTGGGCGCTTCACTGACTGAGCCACCCAGGCACCTCTATTGATACAGCTTAAACAGACCATTAAAAGGCAGTATAATCAATAATGTGATAGGGGTCTGTGTCTCTTATGAGAGCATGGGTGAGGATACAGCTAATCCAAATAACATTCAGAAGCAGTAAGGGATGTGAATAAAGTACTCTTGAAGAATGCTTATGAGTGCTGTGGCTTTTAAGACAAACTTACAGACACAGCTTCTTAATTTAATAATGTTGAAGTCTGATATTACCACCTAGAACTTTGTTTTCCTTAACTGTAGACTGTGTATGATAATACCTGCAGCACAATTGATGATCGCCAAAGTATAGGAAGAGCCCAAATGTCCATTAACAGATGAATGGATAAGAAGATGTGGTATATATAAACAATGAGGTATTACTCGGCAATCAAAAGAATGAAACCTTGCCATTTGCAGTGATGTGGATGGAACTAGAGGGTGTTACATGAAATTAGTCAGAGAAGGACAAATATCATATGACTTCACTCATAGGAGGACTTTAAGATACAAAACAGATGAACATAAGGGAATGGAAGCAAAAATAATATAAAAACAAGGAGGGGGACAAAACATAAGAGACTCTTAAATATAGAGAATGAACTAAGGGTTGCTGGTGGGGGAGTGGGTAAGGGCCTTAAGAAAGACACTTGTAGGGATGAGCACTGGGTGTTATACACAGGGGATGAATCACTGGAATTTACTCCTGAAACCATTATTGCACTATATGCTAACTAATCTGGATGTAAATTAAAAAATAAATAATTTTTTAAATTAAAAAAAATAATACCTTCCTTGATGACCTCAAGTAGATTCTGGGGGCATCAGATGAGCTAATGAATGTGAATGAGCTTCATACACGTCGTATGAATAGAGACTAGAGAGGTAGTATTAAGAACAGAAAGAACCTTGGATTTGGTTGGGTAAGACCTAAGTGCGGCAGTGGCTCTGCCTGTTACTTTGTTGCTGTTGTTTTAGACTTCTATGAGTCTGTTTTTCAATCTATCATACCTATGCTACTTATTCTATATGATAGGTGTCATATGTAAATGCAATAATGTTTATAAAAGTTCCTTGGAAATTGCAAAATCTATTAAAATCTCAGGTGTTCTCAATAATTTATATGCTTAATCATCCATAACACTGGTTGTTGATTTTAGGACTAATAATCTACCATATAGATTAATTTTATTACACGAGATTTATGCTATAACTAATGATGTTGGAAAATGGGCTTCGTTTTGTAGTATGGCTCCATTTTCTAATGGTTTGCAGCATGATGGACTTCTATTATAGCAGCAGTTTAAGGTGTTGGGATACAAAGTATGAGATGAAAGTACTGCCCTTTTGATGCACATTTGAAGATAGAGATTAATAGAAGTTAAATTGAAAATTTCAAGTTTATTTTAAGTGCTATCCTTATATTAACATTTGCATTATAGATGCTAACCAGAGAACACTGAAATGAGCATTCTTCTTCCCAGGAAGAAATTGATACTCATTTGCATAAAGGGTGTCTTTGAACATGTGTGCTGAGCTACGAAGTTTCCCTCTTTGGTATCCTTTGTTCTCCCACCACATTTCCCCTTGCCGCCCTTTGTTTGAAATCTTTGGGCAAAGAGCACATTAGCAGAAAAATAAGTATGGCTTGACTTAGTGTAAGAATCTCTTTAGTTTTGCTACCAGGTCTTGGTTTTAAATATTTAAGCTTGATGTTTCTTTGGTTTTAGGAGGGCTGGTTTCGGATAGCTGAAAATATGGGCTTTCAGTGCCTAAAGATCGAGAGCAGAGATCCCCGGCTGGATGGAATAGACTCACTCTTTGGAACTGAAATTCCTCTGCACTACATCTGCAGATTGGCTAGTCACGCCATCCACGTGGTGGTCTTTCATGAGAGGAGTGGCAACTACCTCTGGCATGGCCACTTACGACTCAAAGGACCCGTGGACCGGAAATTCGTTCCCTTCCGAAAGTTACAGTTTGGCCGTTACCCTGGAGCTTTTGACAGGTAAATTCAGGATATAAAGGGGAGTTCTGAACCCTGTATGAATTCTTACTCTTTTATTACATTTAAATCTAATACGTAATTCACACAAATCAGTTTTGAAATGTAAATCTTCAACAGCAAGAAACTCACGCATATGCATACTAGGAAATACATATAAGAATGTTCATAACAACATTGTTTTTATTCCCCCCAGACTTTGTGTATTCCTACTGTGAAGTATTGTAGAGCAGGGCCATGAATGGGTTAGTGCTCTGGGTAACAACGTACATGAGTCCCACAAATGTTGAGTGACAGAAGCAATGCATAAAACAATACAACTCTTGATTATATTCATAAAATGTGCAAACACAGGAGAAAGTATGTTCATGGATATGTGCTTACATAGTAAAAGTTGTCAAAAGGTACAAACTCCCAGTTATAAGTAAGTTCTGGGGATGTAATGGACAGTGCAGTGGCTATCGCTAATAGCGCCCCATTGTATATTTGATAGGTGCTGAGGGAGGAGATCTTAAAAAGTGGTAACTGAGGAAAATACGCTTCTGTTTAGCTTTTTTGCTTATGCCGCATGTTTTGAGGAGGCCGCGAGCTTTCTGTGTTAAGTCCTTATGAGAAATTGTCACTTTTGTTTTCAGGCCAGAGTTACAACAAATTACTGTTGATGGACTCGAAGTTCTCATTCCAAAAGATCCCATGCACTTTCTAGAAGAAATACCGCACTCTCGGTTTATTGAGTGTAGGTATAAGGAAGCTCGAGCATTCTTTCAGGTTAGAAATTATCAAATATTGTACTTTTTAAGTTAAAAGAGTTGTGTTTATTTTTAATATTTCCAGGTTTCTATAGGAAATCTATAGAAAATAGGTAAGAAGGGGCGCCTGGGTGGCTCAGTCGGTTAGGTGTCTGACTTCGACTCAGGTCATGATCTCATGGGCTGTGGGTTCGAGCCCCACGTCAGGCTTTGTGCTGACAGCTCGGATCCTGGAGTCTGCTTCGGGTTCTGTGTCTCCCTCTTTCTCTGCTGCTCCCCCGTTCACTCTCTGTCTGTCTCTCAAAATAAAATACATAAACATTTTTTTGTTAAAGAAAATAGGTAAGAAAACATCTTTTTTGATTCATTAATTTTTTCTAGATTGTTTAATTTTAATTTTTTTTTTTTGGAGAGTAAACATTGGCCTTAAGAAACGATTTCTCTCCTAGTTGAGTGGTGTGATGTTTATGGAGACATTGTCTTATTGGGGTAGACTCTGGCAGGTTTAGGACCGGCTTCTGATTTCAGTTAGGATACTCCATAAACTCTATCAAGGATGGCACATTCTTGAATCGCCCCATGTAGGAGGAAGCCACTGAAGAAGATGGACCATGTAGAATTGGGAAAGGTTTCATGGAAAATACAATTTTTCTCACAGGGTTGGCAATGAATATGAATGTTTTGTGTTTATGAAGGTTTTTGAAGGTAAATTCTACGCAGAGACCAGTGCTTTTTGAACTTTACTTTGTTCTGCTGCTCTCGCTTTCAAATTCAATAAACATTTATTGAAAGCCATTTTCCCAGGAACTCTGCTGACCCTGGGGATGTAAAGATGATTTTTGAGGCATGAAGGTTCAGCTCTAAGAAATGACTTGAAACAAATACAGTGAAAGCAGTCAGATTTATGGTGGGGTTTTGGTACCCTGATCCTTTAACTTGCCCTTTATTTTCTGGGGTGTCCTTACAAGAAAGGTGTAGACACACGGACAGGAACGGAATGGGGAGATGAAGTCCCAGCTGTATCATCGCTGGCTAAGCGCCGCGCACCCGCAAATGCAAGGTTTTTCTGGTAGGCCGTGCTGGTCCCCAGGACCAAGGCCTGACAGCTTTCTTGGTGGGTCTTCCTAGCCCAGTCCCCTTAAATCTGTAACTGTGAGCTGCGACACATACCCAGTCAGCCTCACGGATGAAAAGCTGGACGAGAGCAGACTCGTCCACAAGTGCTGAGCATCATCCCCCACCACGTAGGAAGTAACAAGAAGCAGAGGACGTGCAGTCTGCTGCCCAAGCTTGAGCACTCACTCTCCTGGCCTTCAGGGAGTTTGTTCTGGTTGCCACCTCTGTCAGCACTTCCCACAGCCCATTGCGAATGTCTTGTCCCCCTACTAGATCACGTGCACTTATTGATGGCAGGCTTCTTACTCCCTTCTGTAGCCCCAGTATTCAGAGCAGCATCTGGCACAAAGAGAAGATCCTATAATTCAGAAAAATGTACAGAGAATAAGGTGCTCATCTGAATCAAAGGACTTTTTTAAGGACACTTATTAGGACTTCTCCATTTCCTACCAACCCCTTGCCCAGACTCATTTTGTCAATCCTTGTGAGAAGGCAGTGTAAAGTGTAAAATGCTTCAAAATATTGGTACATCATTAGGATGATATCAAAACTTTTAAGTGCATGTTTCCATTCTTGCTTTTGACATTTTCAGAGCAAGCTCTCGATCAGCATTTGGGTAAAGAATATGAATGACAGAGGCTCAGAGGGCTTATCAGCTTATCATATATAGCCTGGTAGTTTTGGTGTTTAAAGCACCATCACATAGCAAGACTGCCATCCCCTCAGAGGTTTATATTTATAGTAAGATCAGGTGGAACTTTGTATTCATTCTTTATCGCATTATTTGTGTACTTCACTTGCAGCAAGATACACTTGTGATTTCTAATCTGTTTTTCTCTTTTGTTATTGTATCAGTATTACTGATGTAGGATGCCTGATTAGGTTGATAACTCTTTTTGTTCTTATCCTCTTAAATGTTTCTTTCTTCATTACCAAAAAGGTCCGTTTTCAAATTAAAGTGAACATACATAACTTTGAACACTTGTGAACACTTGATGGCGCCAAACAGTCTTAAATACAAAGCCTGGTGTAAAACAAGCAGTGAACTAATCTCATAGAGCTCATAAAACAACGTTCTAACTTTCTATTTTTAATAATTTTTTTGGGGAAACATACTCCAGCTTTCAGGAAAGTGGTGAATATTTGGGAGTGGGTTGTCAACCATATACCCCACAATCTCAGACAATTTAGTATTTTCCCAAACAAAAACATTGTCCTATATTGTCTTAATACAAAAATCAAGTTGCTAGATCACCATTCAGTCCCCATTCAAGTTTTGCTAATTGCCTCAGTGATGAATGGCCTTTGTAATACAATGATTCCATTCAGAATAAAATATAATAAAAGGATTCAGAATCATATGTTGTATTTAATTTTTTCATCTCTTTAGTCTCCTTCGATCTGGAGTGGTTTTATATTCCTTTTTAAATTTTTATGATGCTTTTGAAGATTAAAGGCAGATGTTTTTTATAAACTGTCCCTCATCTAGAGATTTGTTTGGTTTTCCTCATGTTGGATTCAGGTTATGCCCCTATAGTGGGAAAACCACGCGTGATTCTGGGCTCCTCCCATTACATCCTATCAGGTGCTGCGTGATTGTGATTTGTCCCATCACTGTTCTGTTACATTCATCGCTTGACTAACGTGCTGTCTGCTCGTTTCAACCCTGTGAAGTTTCTGTTTTCCCCTTTGTAACTAATAGAAATTTGGCATGAAGGTACTTTAAAACTATGAAAATATTGTCAATATCATCATCAATCTTTTTTTCAATCTTTTAAAAAAATTTTTATTTTAGAGGGAGAGCGTGCAAGTGGAGAAGAGGGAAAGAGGTAGAGACTGAGAATATTAAGCACACTTCATGATCAGCATGGAGACCAAGGCAGGGCCCTGAGCCCAGGACAGGGATCATGACCAGAGCCAAAGTCAAGAGTCAAACGTTCAACTGACTTAACCACCCAGCTGCCCCTCATCATAAGTCTTTTAATTTATTTGATTTCATCAGTATGAACTCATAGTTTTCTATTTTATTCATTATCTTCAAATAGATTCATATTTGGCCAGTGGGAACCTGTTTGTGGTGGCTTCTTTTTGACATGTTTTCATCAGTTTGAGCTCTTGCTTGCTTTTTGCCACAGATGCTCTAAGTTCATCTTGTAATTCCCCTGCCACAAACCTGGAATCAACCGTTTCTTTAAGTCCTGGTTCCTTTTAGAAGTGAAGGTTTGGGGGAGCCCAGGTAGCTCAGTTGGTTAAGTATCCAACTCTTGATCTCAGCTCAGGGCCTGATCTCAGGGTTCATGAGATTGAGCCCCACATAGGGCTCTGCACTGACAGCTCAGAACCTGCTTGGAATTCTCTCTCTCCTTCTCTGTCTGTCCCTCCCCTGCTTGCATTATTTCTCTCTCTCTCAAAATAAATTGCTAAACTTAAAAACAAAAAAGATTTAGAAGTGAAGCTTTGGTGCCAGATGTGCTCATTGCTACTTGGGTTTTGTTGCACGCAGACCCTCTGAGTGACTGTGTGTGTGTGTGTGTGTATTTATTTCTGTATCCATCTATCAAGATCCGTGAATTCACATTGATACCATCAATCCATTTAATTTACGTTTCAGTTAAATATCATAGGGTTTATTTTCTTATTTGCAATTCTCTTCTCAAACAGTAAGAACATAACTCCTATTATTAATATTTACTTACTTGTTTAGTCTCCTGTCATTGCTTCTGTCCCATCTCCCACATGGATGCTGTCCTCACCCTGCTTGAATGCTGCTGATCTCCTGCTGGGCTGCCCCCAGCTATGGACACGCTTCTCAACCCGCTCCAGCTCTGACTCCCGGCACTGCACACCCCCCCTCCATGTGGCTCCATCACTTGCTCAGGCTCTGAGGCTCCTACTGGCCACCCTTGTGCATTTTCTTGCTCTACCTTATCTAATGGTTCTACTAGTGAATAGTTCAGGAGGGGAGGAGGAGGAAAATGGGAAATGCCCTCTTGACTTACTAACTTTTAATTATTTTCTCAAATCTACCAAGAAGTTTTGAAGTAGGATAATGTACATTTTCCTCAACTTGATTTGTTTCAGCAGTAGCCATCAAAAAATAACTAATGAGGGGTGCCTGGGTGGCTCAGTCAGTTAAGCGTCCGGCTTCGGCTCAGGTCATGATCTCACGGTCTGTGGGTTCAAGCCCTGCGTCTGGCTCTGTGCTGACAGCTAGCTCAGAGCCTGGATCCTGCTTCGGATTCTGTGTCTCCCTCTCTCTCTGACCCTCCCCTGCTCACACTGTTTCTCTCTGTCTCTCAAAAATAAAAAACACTTAAAAAAATAATAATAACTAATGAGTTACAGTCTAGTCTGTTGAATTCCAGTGAAAAACCAGAGGGGACTATGGAAATATCTGGACACCTGGCCTAGAAATATCTACAAAGCTATATTATCCTCCTCCTCCTACAAATTTTATTTTATGAGACTTTGGGCAAATTTCTGAGCCCTGATTTCCTCATCTATAAAATGAGTGGGTACCTTCCATCACATTACTTTCAGTCTGTACTTGGGGGGAGGGTTTGTGGAAAGGTGCTTAAATGGCAAAGATCAAATGGACATGATATTTAAATTAGGATTTTGTCTTTTTCTAGAGGCATAGTAAGCCCAAGATTGATAAAAGACATTTTTAAGTGGAAAAAATTATGCATACTCTAATTTTTAAAATCCGTTACAGATGCAAAAGGTTTATAAGTGTATGTACTCTCATGCATATGAGAGTCAATTCTAAGAAGTGGAATTTCGGGGAATGTCATGTTAGGAAAGGTATGCCAGAAGTGGGAGTACGTCCATGCAGGAGGCAGCTTCAGTGGGATGTAACGATCAGAGTAACGTTTTTGTTGAGCACAGAGTTTTCATGTCTGTTAATTTGACCCTTATAGTCACTCTGAAATAAGGCAAGTATTTGCCTTTAACAAATAAAAAAACTGAGGTTTCAGTGTGCTGCACAGTCCTTACTGGCTGAGCATAGACTAAATCCTGGGTCTCTAGACTTTCCCACCACACCAAGGGTAATAACATGCACCCCTCATTCCAGTCATATGTTCTTTTTTTCTTAAATTTTTTAATGTTTATTTGTTTTGCAGGGAGCGGGGAGCATGTGAGTGGGGGAGGGGCAGAGAGAGAAGGAGACACAGAAGCAGGTACCAGGCTCTGAGCTGTCAGCCCAGAGTCCGACGGGGAGCTCAAACTCACGAGCTGTGAGATCAGAACCTGAGCCAAAGTCGGATGCTCAGCTGACTGAACCACCCAGGCGCCCCCCAGTCATATATTCTAAAGAGAAGCTATGACTCTGCAGATATTTTCATCTTGAAGGGATCCTGTATAATTTACATGTTGTGGAGAAGGCAACTTCTCTTCTGCAAGCCCACTTTCTTCCTAGGGATACTTTTTTCTTAAGATCCCTAGAGTCCCAGGACGCCTGGGTGGCTCAGTTGGTTTAGCAACTAACTCTTGATGTCATCTCAGGCCATGATCTCACGATAGTGAGTTCAAGCCCTGCGTCAGGCTCCCTCCTGAGCATGGAACCTGCTTAAGATTCTCTCTTTCTCTCTCACTCACTCCTTCACCTCTACCTCCTCCCTCTCTCTCTCTCTGTCTCTCTCTCTCTCTCTCTCTGCCCCCCCCCTCAAAATAAGTAAATAAATTTTAAAAAAGATCCCAAGAGTCCCTCCAGGAACCATATTTTCTCTTGTTTTATTATGAAAGAATAACAAGATATTATAGGATATGATAGACAGGGTCCAGTTCATTTACCCCTTTACCACTATGTGATTTCACATATTATGTGCCAGGCACCATTCTGAATTTGTACATATAGTGATGGGAAGGTTTAGTACTTGCCGTTCAGGAACCAACTTTACAGCCTGGCAGAGGAAACAAAATCGACAATGTGTACTAAATATGATAGGAATCGTAGTGAAAGTAGATACATGTAGTAACTATTATAAACTCGTCGAACAGATTCTTTCATTTGTCTTTGTCTATATCTAGGACAAATACAATTTTGTGCTCCTTAAATATTGAACAGGGGCAGCACTGGGAGAATCAATACTTACATCCTTCTGGGAAAATTAGGGAATGTTTCTCAAAGGATAGAAGAGATCCAAAAGATTTTGTTGGTCAGGAGCATTTCAGACCAAAGAAACAACATGTGTAAAGGCACAGAGGCTTGAAAAGTTGTGGTATATTTAGGAAGTTAGAAGTCACTGCTATATTATGAAGTGTGAGGAGGATGGCGATGAGGCTGGACCATTAGACAGGGACCAGAACACAAATGTCCTTTTCTGCTATGCCAGAAGTTTCGATTTTGACTCCTAGGTAGTAAGCATCACTGAAGAATCTATATGGTTTTCCTCAGTCTAGAATACTCTAAAAATGAAGAAAGTTGGAAAAGCACAACCAAGTAGTTGATCATGATGATATTTATATAGAACATAATTTATGAGACATTTTTCTGTCATCCATTGTCTCATCAGATCCTCACAGCAAAGTGTCGTCATCATCCTTTAAGTGACTGATGAGGAAACTACATGTCAGAGAGGTTTGTCTCTCATTCCCCCACTCATCAGGCACTGGAGATAAAGTGGTAAAATGAAGTCAGTTTCCGCATAGAGCTTGTGAGGTGATATGCCCAACATCACAGCTGAGAGGAAGAGGGGCTAGACTTGAACACAGATAATCTGACTCAAAATCCCAGGCTCTTTCGGCTACACTCTGCAGTCTCGAAAGACCGATTGAATCATGAATCATGAAAACGTCACCGAATGCATTTTGTTCAGATATGCTGTTAGCTCTCAGAATTAGTCTTCTTTTCTCCTGACTGCCCCGTCTGCCAAATTATGATGTGGAGGAGGGGGCGGACGAAGGTGCAAGTCTCATCCTTCGGGAATCCTGGCTACTCTTCTTCCCCTTTAACTTGTCTTTTCTAGCATCTGCACCTGTAGTCTTTTAAAAAATGTGCAACTAACAAGGAACATGAAACTGGATTTTTTATAATAGAATGGTATATCATGTGGGGTTAGCTTTCAAATTTAATCCAGATGTCACAGAAGTATCCCTAGCAGTTTGGAAATGGCTGTAATAGTTGACTGTGCGTTCTGTCTGTAGCAGTACCTGGATGACAACACCGCGGAAGCCATGGCGTTTCGGAAGAGTGCGAAGGAATTGTTGCAGCTAGCAGCCAGAACATTACAGAAATTGGGAGTACGATTCTGGCTGAGCAGTGGAACTTGTCTAGGTAAAAGTCTCTGTTGCTTTGCATTTGTCTTTTTGTCATTTCATCCTCTTTGCCTTTAGGGATGATTGCTTGAGATGACAAAACATCAGTGATATTTGAAGTGTCGTGTTTACAGACAGAATAAACATAGTGCATGGAACAGGAATTTATTGATTATTGACATTAATTTCAGAAACATAAAAGAGAGTTAGGAAAGCCATGTTGTGTTTACCAAAAACTGTAAGCCATGGATAAAATTTATATCAGAACATGTAGGCTCTATCTGATCTCTGGGTAATCCTTTGATTAGCATTTTTTTATTTCTATCCCAAAGATTGTTCTGCCTTTAAAAACAAAAAACTCTTTTCTGTCTCTTTTTAAAAAAATTTTTAATGTTTATTTATTTTTGAGAGAGAGAGAAAGAGAGAGCATGAGCAGGAGAGGGATAGAGAGAGGGGGAGACACAGAATCTGAAGCAGGCTCCAGGCTTTGAGCTGTCAGCACAGAGTCCAATGCGAGGTTCCAACTCACCCACAGTGAGATCATGACCTGAGCCGAAGTCACATGCTCCGCTGATTGTGCCCCCCAGGCGCCCCTATTCGGTTTCTTATACTTACACACTGCACAAATGAGAGGAGGACGAAAGGACATAGCATAAGGTCTTACACAAATCTTTTCCAGGTTACTGATAATATCACTTGTTGGACATCACTGCCTTACCACATTCTGTTCATTCTGAAATGGAAATGTAGACTTTTCTAGAGTCCTTAGGCAAGTTGCTATTAGAACCTGAGAAAGACTTACGGATCTCTTTCCACTATACATTGGATCAGACTCCTTTAGAATTTAGAATTATTTAGAACCTTACATTTTAATTGTTTCTATTCCCTCTTGTTTATAACTATAGTTGGTTGTAACTATATTCTTAGATTATAACTTTATTTGTGCAAAAATTAATTCTCCTGTTTTTATAGTGTTACCATATAATTGTCCAATTCAAGAGACTCTTGAGAGTGAAAAGGAGTGCCATTAGTAATGATGTTGCTCTGACAGACAGAAACTGGGATATATGGGTAGGCTGTTAGGCTCTGTGGAAATTCACATGTTCTTCCTGTCAAGGAGCCTGCCGCTAAGAGTAGCCAAGAAAAGAGAGTACATCTCACACATTTATGTGGTATATGCTTTAAGGTTTGACTTTTTGAAGCAAGATTGTGTTATAGATGATGTCATCAGAAATACCTCTTAATCACTTGTCATGATTTGTTTTGCATTTTTAACCCCATGGTTTTCTTCATTTAAGAGCAAAATGAGGGAGTTGGATTAGATGATATTTAATCAGTCTTCCATTTCTAATAGTTTATGATTCTCTGATAGATGTGGAGTATAGTTTTTCTCAAGCTAGACTCCATCCTAGATGTTTAGATCTATGATATAATGAAATTAAAATTTAGAATTCCAAATAGTATTGTCCAATAGCTGTACCTGTAAAGACAGTTGTAGACATTTATTTACTTTCTGAATAATTTGGATGAAAGAATTAGAAGGATACTAGGGGAAATCCAAGAGCCCTTACTGGTATTAAGGTTTTGGTTTTTTAGAACAGTACTATAGCACCTAATTGAGAAGTAGATATATAGTAAATATACCTAGAAATATCTTTTGATATTGTCAGTGTGCTGAAAATTGAGGATGTTGTTGCTCTTTTTTTTGTTTTTTAGTTTATTTATTTTGAGAGACAGAGACAGTGTGAGTGGGGGAGGGGCAGAGAGAGAAAGAGAGTACCAAGCAGGCTCTACACCATCAGTGCAGAGCCTGATATGGGGCTTGAACCCATGAAACTATGAGATCATTACTTGAGCCGAAACCAAGAGTTGGATGCTCAACCAACTGAGCCACCGAGGCACCCCTGATATTGCTCTTTTTTATAGGACCCATCAAACAATCTGTTCAGTGCTGTTAAGTTCTACAAATTATAGCTCAGAGAAGGGATACTCGTTAATCAAAATGATTAAATTATATTTTTTAGCATACCTTAAAGCCAGCCTTCATCATTAGGGGTTTATGATCAAACATTCTCAAAAGTAACTTACTTTTTTTAAATGGGTGGCCCAGGTAACGTTATTAAACTAATAGCTTTTTTAGAAATTAAGATACATCATGAAAGTTTCTGAGGATGCTGAGTGCTCAAACCAGTAAAAATGAATAAGGAAAAAAAAGAAAGAAAGGCTATTCAACAGGTGGCTCCTATAACCACAGATTTTAGTTTGAGATTTAATTTTTTTCAATAATTTTGGTAAAGCACTCTAAGTCTAATCTTATGAAAAAAAATCCGTTCTTAAAAAGGTCATACAGTAGTGACTAATTTCTTCCTAACTTTTTAAAACATGTTCTTGTTTCTTTTCTTTTTTATTTTTAGGATGGTATCGGCAATGCAACATTATTCCTTATAGTAAAGATGTTGACCTAGGTATTTTTGTACAAGATTATAAATCTGATATTATTTCAGCATTTCAGGATGTAGGACTTCCGCTCAAACACAAATTTGGGAAGGTCAGTAATAAAAATCTTCTTTACTTCATAACTAACATGTCTTTTTGAAAGTAAAGTTTATATTAAACAGCCCAGAGATGGTTAAGAATGTTGCATGTATCATTTGATCACAGTATTCACCAGGATGAGTTTAGCAGAAGCTTGTTATGTGACTTCCTGTACTATTTAAGGAAAACTAGAAAATCTGGCTTTTGACTCACAATGAGAAGGAGAAAAGGCTCTTGAACTCTTGCAGATGAGTTTATTGCCATTATATTAGATAACGATATAACATATAATTAATATACCAGATAATATAAAATTAACACAATAATTAAGAACCCTGCCTACCCCACCTGAAGTTATGTTGTTTCTCATGAGTCCTTTAATTTCATGTTCTCTTAGGCATCCTGTTATTATCAACATGAAATGGCCCTTTGGTGGCTAAGGGTTAGAAATACAGAATCATTTCAAATAGTACTTGAATTTCTTGTTTATTTCACAGCTTCTGGGTCATAGCAGTTTTTTCAGAGTTCAACTAGGAGGAGGTCATCATCACTTAAGTGACATCTCCTTTTAGACAATATGATTTCTACGCCCTGTGCCCACGATTCCTTTCAAACGTCTTACTCCTTTTTTGTTTTCTTTTCAAGCATCTTACTCTTAATTTGCTTGTTCCCATGGAGGTGTTATCCTGGCAAGCAAGTAGAAATATGATTAGTCACAGAAAAATTACCTTCTCCATCATAATTATTCCAGTTTATTAAAAAATTTAATAACATATTTTCCAGAGGTCAAAGTCAAAGCAGTAGAACTCTAGGCACACCGTGAGTGTTTACTCAACACTCACTTTATGCCTGGCACTGCGCTCTGCACCTGGGATGCGAAGATGCCCATGTTTTAGCACTTATCTTTAGGAGTTCACTGTCTAATTGGGGGGAAGAAAACCCACACAATAATTACATGATTAGTGCCATAACAGACAGATGCACCAAGTCTAATGGGAACATAATTATTTGTAGTTAAGTTTCTTTAGGGAAATGCTCTCAGAGTTCTTTGTATCTTTAACTTTTATTTCTTCCTTTTTTCATGTACATAATGTAATGATTTATAGTATATATATGGGTTTCTATGATACCACATTTAATTAAGTACTTACTATTGATTCTGATGAGAGACTTAATTCCTACTAGTTTACTTGGTTATTAAAGGGAATCATTTTTCTTGGGTTCCTTTCCTTCTTTAGTCAGAAAAGGGCTCAGGAACAGGATATTCTGCAGAGTGGTAATTGGCTACTGTAAGTCATTTACTTTGAGTTGTCTTTAATTGTAAGAAGCAACATTATTTTATATGCATTTAAGAAAGAAATCAAATGATGGTATGCTACCGATAAATCCAAACCCCAGAAGTGTTTTGGCTTGAAAAAAACATGTTCTCTTAAAATCAGTACTTTCCCTGTATAAAACACAATCTTTTTTTTTTTTTTTTTAAAGAAAATGTATTTCATTCATTACAGTCTATGAGGGTTTTCATCTTCCCCTTAGGTAGAGGACAGCTTGGAACTATCTTTCCAGGGAAAAGATGATGTAAAACTCGACATTTTTTTCTTCTATGAAGAGACTGACCATATGTGGAATGGAGGCACTCAGGCCAAAACGGGAAAAAAATTTAAGTATGAATCAGATAAGTACTTATAAAAGGGGCTCTTAGAGATAACTTCAGAAGGTAGAAATAAGAAAGTAACTGAAAATGAAAAAACAGCAGACTGTCAAGGCTTCACCATTAGCCAATACTTTCTCAGCTTACCCATAAAGCCCAATTCTGTTTGGAAAAGTATGGACTGCTTATAAGGACTGTGTAAGAGGAGGAAGTGCCCCTGGGATAGGATCTCAGTCCAGATAGTCATTGTGATTAGAAATCCTGGAGTCCTCGGGAACACAAGGACCACAAAACAAGGAACACAAAAACCAAGCCCAGAGCCTTAGCCAAAACGCTGATTGGCTTTTAGAGTTACAGGAGCTAGTTAATTTGATGGAAATGGGTTAAGAGTCAGTGAGAAGGAGATCATCAAGGTGAAGTGTAAGTGAGAAAATTGGGACTGAACTGCACTGAGGCCACCGTGCTGGGCAAGCTTTGGAATGTGCCTTCAATATCGACTGAGGGCTAATCCTTCAAGGATACTCCTTGAGCTTAACAGCTGCCATATTTTGTCAAATGTAAGATGATATAGATTGTAAGTTGCACCATTATTTTATGTGCTACTAAGAAAGGAAAAATACTGCCAATTATAATTCTAAGGCACACAATTCACAGATGGAAAAATTTGGGTGGAGGGAAATGTCTCGGAATTGATGGAGTACAGTATGTTAGATTGGCATTTTTAACATTTGTTTTTAATGCTGCTATAGTAAAACTCTGATGAGAAAAGACAGAAATGACAGTAGAGTAACTCTGCACTCCTTTGTGATGCAACTGATCTATTCTAAATTCTGAGAGAGAAAGAGAGAGAGAAGCAGATGAAGGGGATGAGCATCCAAAGAGCTTGGGCGTTGGAGTCAGGCCAACCTGGGAGACCTTAGCTGCACCCTAACCCACAGGTGGCCATTAGCTTTTCTGAACATTAATCTCCTAGTCTCTTAAGTTTGGGTGGTACTACTGTGTATCTGACTGTTACGAACATTGCACATGTGTTAACACGTCTAATCGTCAGAACAGTCATAGGAGGTCGGTATTCTGTGAGGCGTGGAAAATGTAAGTCCTTTGTTCAAGCCCACACAGTTTGTCTCTAACCCCTGCTCCCCACTGTCTCCCTAATACACCTGCCATATGAGACACTTGACATGATGCTTAGGACTTAAGTTCTCAGGAAATGATGGCTATCACTGTTACTGTTTATTAGTAATATAATGATTACTAATGTGATTATTATCATTGCTGTCATTACTATTATGTGACCAGAAGCATAAATTTGTCTCACTAACCAGCTCAGATTGGAGCTTCTAACATTGAGTAAATTTGAGCCATTAGGCAGAGTGGGGAATGTTCTGTAGCACAGAAGAGAAATGCCATGTTCAGACTGCGTTTTCCTGGGTATGTTGACACACCCTCTTAGGAATGTGTCAGGAGTTTGAAGGCCAGGAGTCTTCACGTAAGATTAAATTTTGGAGGTTGAGAGTAATTCAAACCTTTTTCTCAGAATCATAAACTATCCCCAAATTGACATTGACCTTGAAGCATATTCTTGAAACTATTATTTAATACAAAAAATTATTTTGCCTTATAATAACAACACATTTATTCTGGGTAAAAGCTCTGATTATAAGAAAGAAATTAAAAAGTTAATAAATAATTAGCATTCACTGAGGTGAATGAGAGTATTTATGACATTCAGCTATAGTTTGTTTATTCAAAATGTGATAAAGAAGCTGAATTTAATGTATAATGTAGAGGCTTCTTTAAAAACTGTAAGACAGTATAGTGTAGGAATTGAAGGGCTAGAGCCAGTCTGGGTGCTTTTGAGTCCCAGCGTTTACACTTTACCAGCCTGATGACCTTGGGCAAGTTAGTTAACCTCTCCGTGCCTAAGTTTCCTCAAGTGTAAAATGGGAATAATAATAGAAATTGCTATATCGAATGGCTTTAAGGATTAAGTGAGTTAATACACAAGAAAGGGGTTGGAAGAGAATTAAGGATGTCCTGATGCCAAATGCTTATTAGCTGCTGTTACTGTCACCACTACAAGTAGTAGAGGAGGTAGTTGGTAGTAAAGAACAACTGTTTCTCTTCTTAGTCTTAAGAGAACTTTACAGATTAGAAACTTATACGATTAACTCAGTATTAAACTGCCAAATCTATTCTTAGTGAACTCATAGGAGAATGTCACCTTATTTCAAAGAAAAGTAATTCCTGGAGCCCGTAGTATAATTCCGTTATTCTTAAATTTCCTTCTGAGGAGTGAATTTCTTTCTTCTCACTGACATGATCTGAAACCGACAAACTTCAAAAGAGCTCTTCATTTCTAACCACTACATTTCTGCATAGAAAGAGCTTCTTTCATTCTGCTCTAGCTGCTCTTTATGGTAGCAGTGTTTAGGAAGTGTGAAATGTTCTGATTATTTAACAAGAGAAATGAGCAGTGATGGAACTGTCTGGACAGATGGTGTGAGTCCCAGATTTTCTATCCTGTTACCGTGACCTTAAAAGGCAGAGAAAAGAACAGGGGATGGCTGTGTAGAGTAGTTTCATTGGAAGAGTCCCCCAGCCATATGCCATTTTCATTCTTTTCAGCACTATTTACTTGAAGGAACTATAGTATTTTCACCAGCAGTATTCCTAGAGGAGAAAAAAAAAAACTTTTAAAGCTAATCTAAAGGTCTTTTTATCTGTGTATTTCACTTTATATTCATGTATCATTCATTCTGAGGAAAACTTAATAATATCATAGAATATTATGATTTTATAAAAATGTTTATTTACTTTTGAGAGAGGGAGACAAACAGAGCATGAGCAGAGGAGGGGCAGAGAGAGAGGGAGACACAGAATGTGAAGCAGGCTTCAGGCTCTGAACTGTCAGCACGGAGCCCGACTCAGGGCTCGAACCCACGAGCCCCGAGATCATGGCCTGAGCTGAAGTTGGGCGCTTAACCAACTGAACCACCCAGGTACCCTGAATGCTTACAATTTTAAAAAAAGACTAAAGAGGAACTCAGGAAGGAAGAAAAAAGTTGCCCTTTTGAAACTTTACTCTGCATGCCTACAGAATGCTGTTTTTGGTCCTCAGATGTAATAATATTAACAGCAATAATAAAGGTATAGCTACTAGGACATCTGCTGGTGCTTTATCATCTCTGACAGTCCTCACATTATCCCTGTGGGTTAGGTGTTCTCATTCCCAGTTAGATACGAGGAAATGAATGGTTAGAGAGATGAAGTAACTTGCTCATTAATAGCTGGGCCAAAATTTAGTGCTTTGGACTCTAAGTGCTTATTTGTAAGACTTAATAGGTTAAATGAGTTAATGCATGTAATGCATTTGAAATAGTATCTGGCACATAGTAAGTACTATATAAATATTAGCTACTGCTGCTATTGTTACTGTATTATTATTACCATTACTGCTGCTACGTTGCTCTGACACAAAGCATAGTATCTTCAACACAGTGGTAACTTGGATTAGTTACTCCAATGGGTCTGGATTTTATGTACTTATTTTTCTTCTTCAGAGTCTCAATCACTAGTAATAAAAGGTGATGCATGTATGCCGCCAGGATGTGAAGTTTTTATTCCATAACTTTATAGTCTTCTAGATGCAACCCCAGATTTCTTGAGGTTGTTTTTTCCCTTCCCATCTGAATCAGCTGATGTTAGAAGAGGCCAGAAGTTTGAAAGGTAATAATTACGGTAATAATAAAAATTAACTTTTATGGAATATTTACTATGTGCCAGGCACTATGCCAAACTTTTATATGCATCATCTCATTTAATCCTCACATGTTCATAAGGGAGATTTTTTTTTTTAATTGTCACCTTCATTTTATAGATGTGGAGCTAGGGCAGAGCTGAGACTCAGACGTGGGACCGTATCACTTAGAGCCTGTATTCTTATATATACATGATGTTAGCATCACCACGATCTGTCATACTGTTTACACTCCCTCCATGCAAAGAGCCCTTCCCCCAGTGCTAGATTGTCAGGGTAATACAGCTGCCTTTCTAACCTCTACTAGGAAACGTGTCCAGTGGGCTAGTCGTGGGATCCTTATCCCTTCTGATATTTTCAGTTGCTGCTTATTGTACAAGTCTTCAGAAAATTTGGATTTGTTCTCTGTGGGACTACGCTCCCATCCAGGTGTGACTCCTACATAACGTTCCGTTTCTGCAGACTTTATTTACTAATTGCTATGTGTGAAGGATTCTCATGTAAACATACTTAGTTTCCGCTCTCAAGGGTCTCATAATCTGGACCATGAAGCAGTACAGTAATACAGGATGTGTGGTATGTAGTTACGATACCAAATCAGAGTCTGTCTGGAAGCATCAAAAGAAAGCATGGCTTAAAAATAGAGAAGTTTGTTGGGGAGACTTGGTTGGAATGTGGAGAAAGGTCTAATACTAGATTTGCTTACCTATTTTTCTATTTAAATAGACTATTCCTATTTTTTTCTTTTTATTTATTAACTTTTTAATTTAAATCCAAGTTAGTTAACATGTAGTGTAATAATGGTTTCTAATGTTCCTATTTTTTCTTATTAAAAGAAGTTCTCTGAGCATCTTTGTATATAAAGTAAAAGCTTTATTAGGGATTATTCCCTTGACTAGGTTCCCAGAAATTGAACTATTATTATTATTGTTTGTGCTGTTTGATAAATACAAAGGGTAAGTGAGAAATGTTCTAATACCAGTAAAGTACAAGATTTTATTCTTCAGTTCCTTGTTTTTCCTTCAACTCTTGAGGACTCTTAGATGTTGTATGGATTTCCTCATCAGCATGCTTTATTCTGTCTTCCTTTTCCCCCCCCCGTATTTTAAAAATAAACTTTTTATTTTATGATAATTTTATTATTTATTTATTTAAAAAATTTTTTAACATTTATTTATTTTTGAGAGAGAGCACGAGCAGGGGCGGGCAGAGAGGGAGGCACGGAGTCTGAACCAGGCTTCAGACTCTGAGCTGTCAGCACAGCGCCCGGCATGGGGCTCAGATTCAAAAACCATGAGATCATGACCTGAGCCAAAGTCAGACACTTAACCAACTGCCCAGCCACCCAGGTGCCCCATGATGATTTTAGATTTATAGAAAAGTCGCAAAAATAATACAGAGAGTTTCTGTATACCAGTTCCCCAGTTTCCCCCAATGTTAACATTGTTACCATCGTACCTTGCTCAAAGCTAAGAAACTAACATAACATTGGTGCATTATAATGAACTACATTCCAGATGTTACCTGGATTTCACCAGTTTTTACGGTCTGTTTTAGGATCTAAACCAAGGAGCCCCTTTGTACTTAGATACCCAGCCTTTTGCAACCTGATTTTAGACCAAAACTTAAGCATCACACTAAGTCCTAGCAGCTTGTTACACATCATCACATGTCCCCGTTCTGCCCAGTCAAGGGCATTGAGTTGTCTTTTTTTTTTTTCTTATGTTGCTCCTCACTACCTCTAACTGAACATAATCTCCCCTGCCTCTGGTTTTCCGTAGATTTTATCTTTGCTTTATTTTTCTCATGCCTTATTTGGGGACTTCTGCTGATTTGTTTGTCCTTTCTGAGTTATAGATAGAATCAGGCCTGGTAATTCTGTTGGACTGAAGCCTGAAACTAAACTCTGTTCTCCAGTGCATTTGTTCTGTTAAGATGATAGGGTGATGCCAGATTGATGTCTTGATCAAGACACCTTTGGAGAATCAGAGCCACCCAGTCAAGCCAAGGTCAAGTCACCCAGTTTTTCAGTCCCTCGTTTTGTCAGAAGTTAAAGACAGAGTCAGTTGTTGAATCCCCCCCACTCATAAGTTCTCTCCGCCTCACAGGTTGATACCGGGCTCCCATGGTTTTAGCTCTCAAAAAATACATATTCCTTTTTAGTACTTATAGCTATGAAGCTAAAAAGGCAAACTTGAATAATCTCTTTAAATGAGTATATTTAAAACATTGGCTTTTATGAAAAATAATCTCACATTTCCTCCTCTGTTTATGCCTTTATATTTTACAACAGATTGTCTTAGGGTTCCTTAATTGTACTTCCAAACCTCTAGTAACAGGTACTGATTGAATCATTGAGGGAAGAACTTTAAATGCATTTTGTTTGGTAGTTATATACTTATACAGAAGTGGGAGTTATTTATGTAGTTAGCTTTGTTTGTTTGTTTGTTTGTTTGTTTTGAGAGAAGATTGCTTCAGAGGCACCTGGCTGGTGCCGTTGGTACAGCATGCAACTCTTGATCTTGAGGTTGTAAGTTCAAGCCCCACATTGGGTATAGAGATTACTAAAATAAAATAAAAATAAAATCTTTTAAAAAAAGATGATCACCTCAGAATTCATAAATGGCAGACCTTTCACTTACATGAAGTAAATTATATTTTTTAAGACTGCCATGTGTCTTCATGTTTGAATTCTATGAAGTATTATATAAGGTAGTAGTCCAAGAGAAATAAAAACATTTTCATTAAAAGAGTTGACATGAATGTGCATAGCATTCTTTTTTATTTTTTAAGTTTATATATTCATTTTGAGAGAGACAGAGACAGCAAGAGTAGGGGAAGGGACAGAGAGAGGGGGAGAGAGAGCGCGAGAATCCAAGCAGGCTTCACATTGCCAGTGCAGAGCCCAGTGTGGGGCTCGAACCCATGAAGCTGTGAGATCATGACCTGAGCTGAAACCAAGAGTTGGACCCTTAACTGACTGAGCCACCCAGCCGCCCTGCATAGCATTCTTATTTGTGGTAGCTAAGACAACAACAACAACATAGAAACAACCCAACAACATCTTCTGATGACCAGATAAACAAGTTATAGTAAGTTCAGATAATGAAATGCTACTCAGCAATAAAAAGAGATGAGCTACTGATACATGCAGTAACAAAGATGAATCTCCAGAATATGCTCAGAGGAAGAAACCAGATAGGAAGAGTGTATACTATGTAACTGCATGTGTATGAAGCTGTGGAACAGGCTAACCAGTAAGGATGTAGCAAGATCAGTGATTTGGGGGGCGGGGGGGGGGGGGCAGGCTGGATTGACTGCCCAACTGCCGAAGAGCCCAGGGACCTTTGGGAAGCTGGGTGGAAGAAGCGATCAGTGTCTTGCTTGTTGTGGCGGTTACACAGGTATCCGTGTTTGTCAGAACTTAAAATGGTTGCATTTCATTATGTGTAAATTACCTCCAGGAAAAGTTTATTTAGAAAAATAAAAGTTTGTTTACAAGGTTAAAAAAATTAATGACTTAGAAACATGGGAAGAGAAAAGAGCTCCAGACTACAGATGTTGAAATGGAGGGCTAACTGGGACCAGAAGCAATGAATTCGATCAAGGCACGCCCACAGCGAGCCTTTTGCATCTGATTGGACAGACTAGTTAATCTATGTTCAAATTAAAAGGCTTTTCTATTTAGTATAAAATTTGAAATCATAATGTAATCTCTTTTTTAAAATTACCTATTCTATCCAAAGAGAAATACTACTAAAATTGTCTGAGAGAAAGCAAGCACGGCTGAATCTAACTGGTTGTTGATGAACTATAGATCTAATTTTTGGAAGTTATGCAGTAGAAATAAACGTGTCCTGAGGCTCTGATTCTGGCATTAAAGAAAAGTTCTGTGGATACTTCACATGGATAGTTTTTGATACAGTCATTATGCAGGTGCATTCAGTTGTTAAATGATAACAACTACCTATACAAGCTTTAATTTGTCTACTCACTGATGATATAAATTTGTTCTTGTTATAATCACGAGTTCTGCCCTCTGGAGATGGTATAGCAGAGTTTAATGGTACGAATAGATGAAATCACTCAATTTATATTGGAAGTCAGTGGGAAAACGAGGTTCGGTGGGCAGAACTTTATTTTATACAACATGTGTATGCTGCATATATTGATTATATATTTGAAGTAGGAGTGGAGTATCAGATCAATAAAGACCTCAGAGATTATATTCTAGCTTAGGCTCTGAAAAGTGTATTAGCCATTTCACTACTACCCTTTTTTCTTCTGTATTATCTTTGGTGGGATTGTGAGAAGTTTAGTAGAAGAGATAGTTTTAAAACTACTAGTCAACATACTGTAACCTTGGTTTTCTTTTTCTTTCTCTTTCTCTCTTCCTTCTTTTCTTTCTTTTTTTAGAGAGAGGGCACAAGTGAGTGAGGGACAGAGGGAGAGAGAGAATCTCACGAGGGGCAGAGAGAGAGAGAAAAGCAGGGCTCACCCAAACCAGGGCTCACGTTTTACCCGAAGCGGGGTTCATGTTTACCCAAAGCGGGGGTGGAGCTCACCTGATGCAGGGCTCATGCTCACCTGATTTGGGGCTTGACCTCACCCAGTATGGGACTTAACTCAAAAACAGTGAGATCATGACCTGAGGTGAAGTCAGATGCTTTAAAGACTGAGCCATCCAGGCCCCCGTAACCTTAGTTTTCAAAATAGACTGTAAGTTCTAGAAAAATGGGCAAAATTGGTGGTGATAACTTAATGTGGCACAATAATTCCTTGCTTTGCCACATTCCTTTTGGTCCAAACACAAATCACTGATGAATATGTCTGCAAGACCTAGCTGAGGCACTGAGTGACTCAGTCAGTTAAATATCCCACTCTTGATCTCGACTCAGGTCATGATCTTGCAGTTCATGGGATCGAGCCCCACATTAGGCTCTGTGTTGATAGTGGGGAGCCTGCTTGGGAATTCTCTCCCTGCTTCTCCTTTGCTCGCTTGCTCTCTCTCCCGCAAAGTAAGTAAATAAACACTAAGATTTTTTTAAAAGATATACCTAATCAACATCACTAATCATCAGAGAAATGCAAATCAAAACCTCAATATCATTTATACCTGTCAGAATGGCTAAAATAAAAACCACAAGAAATAACAAATGTTGTCAAGGATGTGGGTAAAAGAACCCTCGTATGCTGTTTGTGGGAATGCAGATTGATACAGCCACTGTGGAAGGCAGTATGGAACTTCCTTAAAAAATTAAAAATAGAAATATCATATATCCAGTAATTCCACTATTGGGTACTTACCCAAAGAAAACAAAAACATTAATTTGAAAAGATATTTTTGCATCCCTATTTATTGCAGCATAATTTACGATAGCCAAGATATGGAAACAATCCAAGTGTGTCCATCAATAAGCAAATGCATAAGGAAGATGTAATGTGTACACACACTGGGATATTACACAGCCATAAAAGGATGAGAATATGCCATTTGAGATGGACCTAGAGAGTATTCTACTAAGTGAAATAAGTCAGACTAAGAAAGACAAATGCCATATGATTTCATGCATAAATGGAACCTAAAACAAACGAAACCAAATGAATGAAGAAGCAGAAAGCAGAATCCAACCTATAAATGACAGGGAACAAACTAATGGTTGCCAGAGAGGAAGGGGTAGGGAGTTGGGTAAAATGGGTGAAGGACAATGGGAGATAAAAATATATTCATCTCCAGTTAAGGAATGAATAAGTCATGGGAATAAAGGCACAGTGTAAAGAATATAGTCAATGATAATGTAATAGCAGAGTATGGTGACAAATGGCAACTACCCCTGGGAGGAACATGGCAGGATGTGTAAACTTGTCAGATCACTATGGTGTACACCTGAAACTTACGTAACATAGTGTGTCGGCTATCCTCAAATATTAAAAATAATAAATAAATAAATAAAATAAAAGACCTAGCTGAACTAAAACAGAATGGAGTAAATGATGTAAAAACAGTATTTAAACAAAATTCCCAAATTAAAGGCAAATGAGTGGGATAAATAATAAATGTATGTCTAGATAATTCTTAAGGAAACTGATGTCAAAAACAAAAAATTTGGCAAGCTTCCAGACAAACTAGATTGCTCACAAAGGACAAACAAATATATCTGCAACAATAGAGGCCAAAAGATAATGGAGGTTCTAGCATCTTTTAAAAGCTGAGGAGAAATAACTAAGAAAGTTATGTGTAGTTAAAACTAACTTTCAAGAGGGAGCTCAAAATAAAGACATTTACGCATAGAAAATGACTAAGAAACTTTATGTCAGAGACCCATGCTTAAAGGCCTATTAAAGGACCAAAAAGGAAGACATAATATATATGAAATAATGCTGAACACAGAAATGGGTAAAATATATCAGTAAATTTGTGAGCCATTGCCTATAAAGAATAAAATGACAGTGTGTTAAAAAGAGAAAAGTCAAAAAGGAAAACTCTTGGGGTCCCCGGGTGGCATACTCGGTTGAGCAACCGACTCTTGATTTCAGCTTAAGTCATGATCTCATGAGTTTGTGGGATCAAGCCCTGCTTTGAGCTCAGCACTGGCAGCATGGAGCCTACTTGGGATTCTCTCTCCCTCTCTCTCTGCCCCTCCCCTGCTTGTGCTTTCTCGCTCTCTCTCTGTCTCAAAAATAAATAAACAAACATTTTTAAGAAGAGGAAAACTCTTGATGATAATAAGTTGAGGATGGAGTGCCTGAGTGGCTCAGTGGGTTAAGTGTCTGGCTTTGGCTCAGGTCATGATCTCACGGGGTTCAAGCCCCACGTCGGGCTCTGTGCTGACAGCTAGCTCAGAGCCTGGACCTTGTTTCAGATTCTGTGTCTCCCTCTCTCTCTGACCCTCCCCTGCTCATGCTCGCTCGCTCTCTCTCTCTCTCTCTCTCAAAAATAAATAAAAAACATTTAAGAAGAAGTTGAGGAGGAGGTGATTTGTTGGAGTTCAGGGAATAAAGTATATTTAAGTTCTGTGTGTAGGAAAAGGGTAGATTTTCTGCACACAATGTTTTTATTAGAAAATCTTATAGTGACGTATATATGTTAAAAATAAACAGTAAGTATTACAAACAGTATCTACTAATAGATAGAAATAGTATTTAAAACTTCCAAGTAGGGGCTCCTGGCTGGCTCAGTCAGTAGAGAATGCAACTCTCTATCTTGGGATTGTAAATTCAATCTCCACATTGAGTGTAGAGATTACTTTAAAAAAAAAAAAACTTTCAAATAAGCACAAAAAGAGAGAATTTATAAACCTTTATCAATTAAAGGAATTAGGAAACATGAGTCAAAAGAAAAGGTGGGCAAGCTGAGAACATGTAAAGATAATCTTAACAACAGCATTGTAATAGCACTTACCATGTATGTGCTAGTTACTGTTTTGCCTAAGTGAGTACATTTATTCAGTCATTCTATGCTGACATCTCTGTAAGGTACTCTCATTTTAATGTTTATTTATTTTTAAGAGAGAAAGAGTTCGTGCATGGTAGAGACAGAGAGAGAGACACACACACAGAATCTGAAGCAGGCTTTAGGCTCTGATCTGTCAGCACAGAGCCTGACATGGGGCTCGAACTCATGGAGCGCAAGATCATGACCTGAGATGAAGTCGGATGCTTAACCGACTGAGCCACCCAGGTGCCCCATTACTATTTTATAAATGAGTGAGTTAGGGCACAAAGAGATTGAGTGAGGTATTGCAATTAATAAGAGGCAGCGCCAGGATTTGAGCCCGGGCAGCTTGGCTCTAGAATTCAAAATATGTCTAAATATATAATTAATAACAGGAAATAATAACAGGTTGAGCTAATCCATATAAATATTAAAATGTGATAGAAAACACAAAACATACCTATCCAGTGCTTGGTAAGAGGCACACCTAAAGCAAAATCACACAGAAAGGTTGAAAAAATTATAGAGGTAGAAAAAGATCTGCCCCAATACTATTATTGCTACTAACTTAAAAGGTCCATGACATAATTTTACAGAGAAATAGTCCACCAAGAAGTATTATAGGACTTTAATAATGTGGTCTTTAAGTATATAAATCAAAAGCTGATGAAATTCTAATAAACATTGACATATCTACAGTTATGGTGGAAGATTCTGAAATACCTTTATTTTAAAAACTGCTAATTCAAGCAAAGAAGGAATTAGTAAAACTATTGAAAATATGAACAAAATCAAGCTTGACATATTGAATATATATGTAAACGTCTTTACCCAACAAATGCTGGATATACTTCTTCTCGACTATAAATGGAACATTTACAAAAGTTGGCCATGTACTATATTATAAAGGCAATCTTAATACATGTCACATCATTAATAAAAATCTGTGTGTGTGTGTGTGTGTGAGAGAGAGAGAGATTCTCTATGTTAACAGATTAAAGGGAGAAAACATACACGATTATTTCAATAGGTGGCATTGTTTGACCACAATGAAATTGAATTATAAATAAACAATTAAAGACCTCTTTAAAATATATGGAAACTTTAAAATGCCGTCATTAACAGCTAGTGAGTTAAAAATGGAAATAATAGCAGTAATTATAAAATTTTTAGGACTCAAAGATAATGTACCACATATCAAAACTTGTAGGGTTTAGTTAAAAGGATAGCAGTAAACCTGTAGCCTTAAAAACATTTAAGTATTAAAATAGAGTTTAAAAAAACAAATTAAGGGGTACCTGCTTGGTTCAGTTGATTAAGGGTCCGGCTTCAGCTCAGGTCATTTCACGGCTCATGGGTTCAAGCCCTGCATCAGGCTCTGTGCTTACATCTCATAGCCTGGTTCTATGTCTCCCTCCCTCTCTGCTGCTCCCCTGGTCACATTCTGTCTCTTTCTCAAATATAAATAAACATTAAAAAATTATTAAAAAAACAAATTAAGCATTTAATTGAAGAAAGCAAAAGAATAATGCAGTCAGCCTAAGTAAAGTGAAGGAAGGAAACCAAGAGAAAAAAATTAATGAAATAAGAAACAGTATCAAAGGTCAACAAATCTAAATGCTGGTTCTTAAAAAAAATAAAAATAAAAACTAGTAAATAGGCATCTAACAAGATTGATCAAGAAAAGAAAATAAGGAGCGCCTGGGTGGCTCAGTCTCTTAAGCGTCTGATCTCATTCAGCACAGGTCATAATATCACGATTCATGGTTTTGAACCTGGCTGTCAGGCTTTGTGCTGTTAGCTCAGAGGCTGGAGCCTGCTTCGGATTCTGTGTCTCCCTCTCTCTGCCCCTCCCGTGCTCGCGCTCTGTCTATCTATCTCTCTAAAAAAATATATAAACATTTAAAAAATTAAGTGAAAAAAGCAGTCAAATTAAAGAGAATATTGACTACTGAAACCCAAGAGCTTTAGAGTTTATGCTCTTAACTGTGTTACACTGACTTCGAAAGGAAAATGCTAGGGACATTAAATCATTAAATTTGATAATTAGGTGTAATATAAAAATGATAAAATCTTCTGGGCAAAAGTAAATGTCAAAACTCAAGAAGATCTAGGAAACATACTCAAGAAAAAAATTGAATTAATAATCAGAAATTCTCCTTTCCCCCTCTTGTCCCTACTGAAAGGCCAAGAAAGTTTACAGGAAAGTTTTACCATACCTTCATAAAGTAGATTATTCCCTATATTGTGTCTCCTTTGTCAGAAAATAAAAAAAAAACTATGAAAAATATGTTTTAAGCAACTCATTTATATGAGACTGATAGGAAAACTGGACTTGGACAGTGCCAACAAAATTTTTAAAAGGAAATTACAATATTGTCAAAGTGATGAAAATATCTTAAATGAAATGCAAATTGAATTTTATAGTATATGTATATTCGTATAATTCTCAACACTAAGGTATTAAAAGATTAAAGAAAAAAACCTTTGACGATTGTTTCAAAAGATATGACATTAAAAACTTTTGGTAAATCTCATAATTAACCAGGAGGAAGGTGAAAGACCTTTAAGCAAGTTTGAAATAAAAGAGATCTGGAATTTCCTTAACCAGGTAAATGGAATATACCAAAAACCTAGCATGAGCAATCATTATTCATAATAAACTTTTTAGAAGCTTTTCCATTAAAATTAGAAACAAACAAAAAAAACCTGTGTACTATCCCTGCTTCTATTAAGCAGAATGCTAGAGGGCTTAGACTTTGGAATAACACAAGAAAAAGAAATTAAGAATTAAAAGAGACCAAACTGATACGAGAATAAACCATTTGTGTTGTTTTACAGGAAATTCTTGTTTAAGACCATGGCTCTGCTGTTTTAACTTCAGAGTTTAAATGCAAGTTATGTTTAAAAAGTTCAGATTCAGTTACAGTTGATGGTATCTCTATCTCACGTAGCCTAGCTACATAGTAATAATAAAAGCAATGTTTTTCATTTAGCAATAATGTTTATAAGTTATACAATTAAACTGGCGAGATTACTTTATCCTACCACCAGTAAGTGGTTTCACAGATTGTAAGGATGTCTGTGAGGGGGGAAAAAATGAAAACAGTCTACTCCAACTAACTCTTTTTTTTTTTTTAACTCCTAACTAACTCTTAATTCTAATTACTACTTTATGCAAAGGTAAGATGAACGTGGTATGAAGTAGAAACGTGAATGGAAGGATTTTTGTGTATATGAAAAGATCCCTTGAACTTACTAGGGTTGCCTTAGTCTGAATTGAAATCTGTTCCCATTTTAGATCCTATTCAGAGCTTTCAAGTGCAAACTGCGTAGCCAAACAGAATCTTGGCTTTCAAAGCTAAGGTAATGTCGCAGACCCATGGTGGAGTGTAGTCTTAGTGTTTACCAGTAACCTGGACAGAGCACATGGCATGTGGTCTTCTCTGTCACCCACCCCCTCTCCTCCTCACCACCATCCCATTTCACAATCTGTTTTCACATTTTATGGTTTGTTTATCTTTCCTCTTCTCCTAGGAAGCTGGAATTTTCTTTTTGCTGATTGAATTGAAAATTATTTAAGTTGAAAAGAAAACCACAAAGATTTAGGGAGATTTCCATTCAGGAACAAAAACGAACATTTGAGTTAAAGTGTTGAGTTACTTTTAACATTGTTTATGTAGTTTTAGTGTTTTGGTGTAGTTCTTTGAACATTTCACTGTTTAAAATATTGCTTTTGTAAAATTTGTAGTCTTCACATCCATGTACAAGAACTTAAATCCTGTATATGATTTTTCTTACTTTCACTTCTTTGATAGACTGTAGAGGCTAATATTTAACAGAGGAGATTCCTGGGCTATGTTACCAGATAGACTGTAATTTCTGCCTCATTTCAACTTCAGTGTGTCAACTTGATAGGAGGAGACAGGTGGACATTCTTCTGACCAGCATCTGATAGGGGAGGGTAGAGGCCAGTGATGGATGGCTGTGTCTGATGGCAAAATAAGCAATTCCATGAATATGAGTGTGCAGAACAGAATTGGGACCAGCAGATGGTACAGCTATGCTGTATCTTATTTCTTCTTCAGCTCTGAGATTTTGTGTGACCGTCTTTTCACAGAAGCCAGCTGGGATTGTCTATTAACTGCCAGCACCCATTGGTTTGGGTAGAAGGGACTTGTTGCTTTCTTTAGAATTTGTTCAGCCTCTCATTTTCATGTATGGCTTTATGTTCATCTGGTGGTAAAACATGAGTTTTAACAGCAGAATGCGTGAGAACTGACCTTTCCTTGGAGAACATCCCAGCTAGATCCCATTTCCACAATATGATTATGCTTTGACATCTGGCTTTCTTCCTGTTCCTTTTTTCTTTAATCCTCTGATATTTTACATTTCTGTGATCTCTGCAATTGCCACTTCAGATCTCATTACCGAAAGTTCTTTTCATGTTGTGAAGAGAAGAAACATTGCTCAGAAAACACCAACACGGAATATAAGGCTGTACTATGAACTTAAATCTAATGAACCTACTCATGTTAGCTTTCCTTTGTAATGAATTTAATTCACTGATCCAGAGTACCTTTAAGAAACATGTTTTGGTTTGACTTCTCAAACTTACCTGCTAGTTCTGCTATAGATAAAGATTCATTATAACTAACATTGCCTGGGCTGGTGTCAAGATGTTCTTTAGTGTTTGAGATGAAAGGAAGTCAGAACTACAGGTAGGTTCGCATGAGGGACAGAAGCATGGGATGCATCTTGGAGTCATGCTTGCTGTGTATCCTCAGGAGGTCCAGGCTCTGAGAGAGAAGATTCACCTCACACATGTGCTGCTGATTTTAATGTTCTGTAGTTGGCTTCTTTCAGTAGCAGTGTGAATTGGATGGGGATTTAATGATGTGTGAACTATTAAAAACTAAGAAAGTAAGTTTGTGGCTGAGAAAAAGATATTAAAATAGGAGGGGGGGGCAAGTGGTAAAAAAAAAAAAAAGGCAGGGCATGAAGAACGTGGTCCGCATAGCTGTCTTTAAGAGAGATATTGTTGAAGTGTAGGACAGTCGAGCATTAGACCCCCATTCCTGCGTTTGAGGAGGGGGCGGGGGCGTGAAGCTTTACTCAGAAAGTCATCGCAAGTGCATCCCTGCCTTGTTCACATACTGTGGTGTGAAAAGTTCGCTACAGTTTTAGTTAGGAAAGGAGTTTGGAAAATACCCTCGCTGACCCTGGGAGTGTCTTCTTTAGCAGCCTTAGCTGAGTAGGTTACCAAAAGCCATCTGGGACCACAGTGAAACCCAAGACTCTGGAATTAATATGACCTGTCACAAAGGCACAAGCATTTCGTTTCCTTTTTCACTGCTGTATGTGCCTCCCCTCCCTGTATGAAAAATTGCAAGTATTGGGGCACTTGGGTGGCTCAGTCGGTTACGTGTGCAACTCTTGATTTCACGGTCATGATCTCACAGTTTGTGGGGTGGAGCCTCTTGTCAGGCTCTGCTCTGACGGTGTGGAGCCTGCTTGGGATTCTCTCTCTCTCTCTCTCTCTCTCTCTCTCTCTCTGCCCCTTCCCTACTCATACACACACTCTTTCTCTCAAAATAAATAAACTCTTAAAAAAGATGAAGAATTGCTAGTATTAGAAATGTAGTAAAAAAAAAAAAGAATAGTTAACTACCTAGAATTTAAATAAAAATTGGTGGGGGAGAATATGTATATTTATGGATTTATTTACCTGAGAGGTTTAAGGAATGGCCATAGGTAACTCCAAGTCCTTCCCTGGGGTTTTCTGAGCTGTTATTTTCTACAAGCTGTTACTTCTTGGCAGCTTTTCGCTTTGACTTCATCCTCAGACAGGCTTTTTCTGCTAATAGATAACAGAGATGCTCAGCTTCCGTCCCACCAGCTTAGAAATCTCAGCAAAAGAAGAATGTCTCTTTCCTCCAGTAGTTCCAGCAGAAGTCCCAGAGCTGACTCTCCTGTGCCTCGTTTGTGTATATTCCCATCCCTGATCCAGTCACTATAATGAACTTGTTAGGCCTGGGTCTTTTTATCTTAGGGGCCTGGGGGTGAGGTTAGCCCCTCCTAAACCAGAGAGAACAAGGAGAGGCAAATGGAAGTGCTGTCAACATTAGAAGAGGAGGGTGGACGCCTGGGTGGCTCCATCGGTTAGGGGTCTGACTCTTGATATCAGTTCAGGGCATGATCTCATGATTCCATTCATGAGTTGCAGCCCCTCATTGGGCTCTGTGCCAACTGTGTGGAGACTGCTTGGGTTCTCTCTCTCTCTGCCCCTCCCCTGCTCTCCCTTTCTTTCTCTCTCTAAATAAATAAAGTTTATAAAAAAAAAAATAGAAGAGGAAGGGGATGCTGGAGGGCCAGAAACAACAAAATATCAACCATATCTGTCCCCAAAGCGATTTAGTGGGAGAGGACTTTCCTTCAGCCCAAAGCACACGAGCAGCTGGGTTCCTGAGATAAACTTTCACTCTTGAGCCTAACCCCCCTCTACCTTGCCTCTGTTTGCCGCAGGTACCTATTTCCCAAGTTTACACTGTGCTGGACTGAGTTTGTGGACATGAAGATTCATGTGCCCTGTGAAACCATTGACTACATCGAAGCCAACTATGGTAAGACCTGGAAGATTCCTGTGAAGACCTGGGACTGGAAGCGCTCTCCCCCCAACGTACGGCCCAATGGAGTCTGGCCTATTTCTGAGTGGGATGAGGTTATCCAGCTATACTGAGACAGGAACTCAAAATGGTAGAATTCCCCGTCTGCAACAAAGGTGGGTAGCTGTTTAAGAAGATACATCTCTTCGTCAAACGTTATGAAGGAGCCAAAGATATATGTGAAGTTTGAAGACGCAGAGAGTTTGAGCCTCTCAGCCATTTGATTTAATCCTCTCATTTTACATTTATTAAGGAGCCCCCATGGGCCAGGTGCAGTGCTAGGTTACAGTAGAGGAGCAGAGGTGAGTGACACATGCCTGCTCTCTTTCCTTTCCTGTTGGTAAAACACCTCGATTTTCTGTGGAGGGAAACACCCTCACCTTTTGAAGGGCTCATACAGAATACAATGTTCTTTCAAAATGTTAGGTAACGTCTGGACTGGAGCCCAGGTTTATGGGGTGAAGCTGAGGAGGGATCTACTAGCAGAAAAGAATACCCCGTTCCTGTTACCAGCAGTTAAGCTTGTAGGTTGTGCTGCTTTTAAGGTTGTAGAGTCCAAGTTAATATTTAAGTGATCGGACTTTAAGTGACATCAAGAAAAGATGCTAACAGATTCATTTGACAAGCAACCTGATATGGAATTCATCCAGAGCACAGGGCATCATTTTATAAGAGAACAAGAGCTTCTTTCTAACTTTGTCAAAGGTATGCAAATTTCCATACATTTTCTATTTTTATATTTGAAGTGAAAAGAAAGCTTATGCTTGTGTGAAGCTTAAATTTCCAGCCATTGCGAGAGTATTTTCACTGACCTCTATAGCACTTGTTAACAAATCATTCAAGGGAGATCATGCTACTAGACAGGATTTTGAAAGGGTTGTGATTTCATGAAACTTAACTTTCCGTAATTCATTCCCAACCATCTGTTAAGTAAAAATATGAGCTATTCATGGACTTTAATATTTTCTGAATTTATAATCCTGTATTCCCCATTTTAATGTTCACACTAAAATATTAATAGAAATACCTCTAATTTTTCTAATTGTACTCTTCAGTGTACTCATTGATCCGATATAGCTCCATATTTTTCATTTATGGCCTATAAACCAATTGAAATGGTATGTAAACCTACCTGTCCCCTCTTCTCTTCCAGTCCTATCTCACATCTCCAAAATGAAGATAAATGGCAAACCTGACACATGCTTTCTCCCCCATGCCTCCCCCACATCGTAATGTTATAAAGTTTATGTCCATTATAGTTCTATCTAAAAGTTCTATCTGTTGCTTATCGATGAGACAAGAACTCGGACTTCCCTGCTTTATCAAGTACCACCCATTCTGAGACCCTTCAGTTTCCTCTTCCCTCCTCAAGACCTGTTTCTGAGTGGGCTAGGATGGCTCTGTCTCGATCATCTCTTCATGGGTCACTTGAATTATATATTCCAAGTGAGAGGGAAAGCAGTACAATCAGCACTGCTCGCTTTTTCTTTGTCCAGGAAAGGAAGCTGAGTCTTACATTTTTTTTTAAGTTTTTTATTTATTTTTGAGAGACAGAGAGAGATAGTGCAAACAGGAGAGGGTCAGAGAGAGAGGGAAACACAGAATCTGAAACAGGGTCCAGGCTCTGAGCTAGCTGTCAGCACAGAGCCTGACGTGGGGCTTGAACCCACGAGCCGTGAGATCATGACCTGAGCCGAAGCCGGATTCTTAACCGACTGAGTCACCCAGGCGCCCTGAGTCTTAAGTTTTGTTTAGCCGCTTAGGACAACTTTCTGGACAATATCACAGATTTTACTCTAAAACCAGAGAATAATAGGAGTGTCAGAAATGGAAACCAGAAGGTCTCAGGTTATGGGCTTGACTGAGTTTTCCTAAAACAAAGTTGGGAAAAATGACCAACAACTACTCCACTTTATACTTTCAAAACACCAAAATGGTATTTTTAAAAAAATTAATGGTAACCACTGACCTTCCTCTCTTAGGATGAGCTTTCAGTGCATCATCATTGGGTCTTTTCATAATTAACATAATTAGGTTTTCAGAGACACATACAGATTACCAGTAAACTTGTCCCCAGATGACAGGCCATTATAATCAGCTTCCCCTTTGCTGAAAAACCAGGTGAAGACCATTTGCTTGTGCTTAGCATCTAGAAGTGCATACAAAAGTGCATATACATTTCTGCCCATTTCAAATTGGGACTTCCACTGTTTGCCAAGGGGTCTTACCCACTCCTGTTTAGGTTATTTTTCTTTTATCTGCCCCAAGGTCTTGAAGTATCCAAAATCTAAGATGGCGTGGCCTCATTGACAGAGGTTTTATATCCTTCGCTCCATAGACCACTGGCAGCTGAAATACCTTTCTTGACTATCTGCTGGTTTCAGAGGCTTCAGCTCTTGGGTCCTACCCCAGGTTGAGGGGACGAAGGCTTTCCCTCATACTCTGAATGCCAGGCTTGCTTCTGATACAGGGTCAGCCATACTTCATCCTGTGCTTCCTGGCAGCTTTTAACTGTGCTGAGTGTCCAGAGACCTTGGTTTGAGTGAATCCACGATCACACCCCATCAGATCACTTTTTTTCCTCACCTGGGTGTTCCAACAATAGTATTCCTAATATAGGCCACTTTGAGCTCTACTTGGGCATACCAGGAGAAAACCTCTTATAGTAACTTGGAAGTTAGGCATCCATGGATGTCTCCAGAGAGATCCTGAGAGGCAAGATTGATAACCTCCCACTTGACAACAGGTGGCTGCTCTTCCTTCACAAGGCAGGGAGCACTTGACCTTTTTCCCTCTGCTGCAGGTACTGACATCTGGCCCCTGGAATAAAGCTGCAGTTCTCAAAATCAGGCATCCCTCAGAAGCTGGGCAGTGGGACAGCCAGTTTGATTTCCTAGCTAGAAACCCTGAAATATGACCGCTAGATGGCAGAATGTCTACCACCGTCCTCCCCCAAACAAGTTAACTCTCAAGAGAAAATCATCTTGCTCTTGAGTCTTAAAAACTAGAGGGTCACATTCTTTCTATCCTTATTTTATAGCTAAATCAATAAGCTATGGGAGTGACTTGAGAAACAATGGAGGCTAAACCCAGGAGTGCCATGACTTTGGGCCCCGTCCCTGTCTCACTGCATCACGGGACAGCATTTTCACTCTGCTGAGATGTTTGGCAGGGAAGTCATCCCATGCCTAGGGACTCAGTTTCAGGGTGTTTCTGCCATTCCTCACTTCATATCTTTCTGCTCAGATTGAGAGCCTCAAGTGACAAAGAGATCAAGAAGGAGTGTTTCTTTCTTGTCTAAAATACTTAGGCTGTCTTTATACCTTTATCTGCAAAATGCCGTATCTCCAAAAGGTGAAATAGTTCATGTTTGGAGACATCAGCCTTTGGTCATGATACTCTTAACATCCAGGAGTTCCTGATTCTCTTAAGCTCAACATGCGTCCCATGGCTGGGAAACCATTAACACCAATCTGCTAAGCACCCGTTACCTAAGAGTCCTTCCTCCTTCCCTTATTGCTACCCTCTTATGGATACAAGTAGTTGAGAATAGACTGTGCTCATTCCTTTCCTTCTTTGTGACCCCAAACCATTGTATCCAGTCTTAGCATGGCTACAAAGCTTTACATGGCACATGGGATGCAGGATGTTATAAAGAAAAGTGGAGGTTTGTAGATTCAGGACCAGAGCTGCATCTGGGATACACATTTGGAAGGAATTTCCACACTCCAGGCAAACATGTCACTCAGTATCACACGCCTAAGTTGTGAAACTCCCCCAAGTTTCACCTCCTGGAAAATGAACAGTTCTTTCATCCTCAATATTATAAGTCCCCATGGGAAATGTTCCCTCAAAGACTAGTCAGAGAAAGTGCTGCATTCCCAATTCCTGATACTTAATTATCATGGGAAAACTTCATTTCCCGACCAGACAAAAGGGTATCTTTGAAGAAATGTCCCAGCAGGGATTTCTCTTTCCTCCTCCTCTTCCTCTGTCATTAAGACCTGGGCTAGGTGACCTCTAACAATGCACTTAGGGGAGTCAGCATGTTGGTATAAAAAGACCACAAACTTCTGAATTAGGCCTGAGTTTAAATCCCAGCTTCATCCTGTGGGATTTCTGGCAGAGAACCTCTCAGCCTCAATTTCCACAGAATGAATTCTTAGGTTTTTCACTTAGGATAAAATGAAATAAAGTGCTTAGCACTGCGTCTGGGAATACTCCAGAAATGTTCTATTTCCTACTTCCAAATACCTTTTCTAATTATTCTTCAAATGGGATTAAAGTAACAATGGCTCAGAACACAATGCTTACTCAGGAGGTCAGGTGACTGAATTTGCTTAGGAAAAAAAATGGTTTCATTGTATTAAGGCATTAAAGGACCAATTAAATGGTTCATGAATTCAGAGACATTACCTAGTTGTCTCCTTCTTTAAATAGAATGTGTCTTTTCATTTTATTGGTCAAGCTGTTTCTCTTCAAGTCTCCTTATATGATCCCTTGTGTTACCTAGTTCCTTGATCCCAAGCAGTTCACTGTCTCTACCTCCCTAGATTTGGTACTTGCTCTGCCCCGAGGTTCTTCTTTAGTATTCTAGTATTTTCTAGAGGTAAACCCTCATCTCCTTGTTAGTAAATCTCTAGCCAGCCAAAATCAGATGCAAGTCATAATTTTCAGAGGGAAAGAATTTGGAATATTTAGTTTTATTTTAACTGTCAGTGCTGATGAATGCCTATATCAGTGTTTCAATAAAGGGGAGATGAAAAATACTCATGCCCACCTTCTTCCATCAAATTTGTGTTTCCGTCCCAGGCAAGAATCAACAGGGTATGTGATGTTTCTTTAAGTTTCTCCACACAGATTAAAATCTGATGATAGTTTATAAATCAAACGGGCCAATTCAATAGTGATACCTCTTCGCAGGTCCAGTACTGAAGTAGGCAAGTCTGCATTTTCCTAATGAGAAATCTCTGCTTCTGTATTCTCAGAACTTCTAGGTTAGAATGCCCTCCTTGGCCTCTTCCAACCCAACCTAACCCAATGTAGAGAGTATGTAGGAACCCATTAGCCAAGCAAGCTGCTATAAACTTATGAGCAGCTCTCACAGTGGAGTTGAAAGGGAATATGAGGAGAATTAGAAGTACTGTATTTTATTATATAAAACAACGTACTATTCTCCTTATAAAGAATTATAAGATTTTGTCATCTTTTGAGGACTCATTGAGAGCATGGGGAATAGTTCGTGTGTTTGTTAAATGAAAATCATATGTAGCTATTTGTGTGTTCCTTCCATTTTATAACCAGAGAAACATGATTGTGAATTTTTTAAACAAAGTGATATATCAAACATGGGTAAATTTCAGTGTATGCTTACCAGTTTACTATTTGGTTTTATCTTCAGGTACAGGTAGTTTGTGGTACTATTGAAAATACCTTTAATATTATTATTTTGATCAGAATTTGTAATATATAATCAGTTTGGGATGATGAATAAAATCTTTTTAATCACATGAGATATTTGTGTTTATTCTTGAAGTTTGCAGTAGATATTATTACAGCCACTAACATTCATAAGCAATCTGGCAAAATAGTCCATCTTGCCACGAGGACAGTATTTCTAACATTAAGGTAAAATGAAGTCATGTGGATGGGCTCTAATCGAGTCTGACCTAATCGGGTTCCGTAAGAAGAGATTAGAATACAGACAGGCACAGAGGGAAGACTATGTGAAGATTAGGGAGAAGATGGCTATCTACCTACAAGTCAAGGAGAGAGGCCTGCAGAAGAAACCAACCCTACCAACACCTTGATCTTGGACTTCTAGCCGACAGAACTGTGAGAAAATAAATGTCTATTTTAAGGCACCCACTCCTCATTAGGCAACCTTTGATTAATGCAGTAATCAAGACAGTGTGGTATTGGTAAGGAGACACATAGGTCACTCGAGCAGAATAAAGAACCCAGAAGCTGATACACAAATATGCTCAACAGGATTGTTGATCAAAGAGCAAAAACAATTCAGGGGAGGCAAGGATAGCCTTCTCAACAATAACAAAAATAACCTCAACAAGAAATTCATACTTTATACAAAAATGAAATCAAAGTTATAGCGTACTTAAATATAAAACTGTGAAACTTTTAGGGGAAAAAAATAAAATCTTCATGATCTAGGATGAGGCAGAGTTCTTTCTTAAGACTCGATACAAAAAGCACAATTCATAAAAGGAATTATTAATAAGTTGGACTTCATCAAAATTCAAAATTGCTGCTCTGCAAAAGCCTTCCAAAAGAGGATGCTAAGTCAAGCTACAGACTAGGAGAAAACACTCGCAAACTACATGTCTGACAAAAGACTAGCATATAGATTATATGAAGAACCTGAAGCCTCAACAGTTTAGAAAAATCCAACTCGAAAATGAGCAAAAGACATGAACAGACATTTAAATGGAAAAGAGCTACAGATGACAAGTACCCTAAAAAGATGTTCAACATCATTAACCAAGCAGTCAAAACCAGTAGCCAAAGCAATCCAGAGAAAGAAGAGCAAAGCTGGAGACATTACATTTGCTGATTTTGCACTATATTATAGTGCTATACTAATCAATGCAGTACAGTACTAGCATAAAAACAGACACACAGACCAATGGAACATAATTGAAAGCCTAGAAATAAACCCATGCATATATAGTCAATTAATATTTGATGAAGGAGCCAAAAATACTGAACAGAGGATATACAGTCTCTTAAATAAATGGGGCTGGGTGGTGTCTGACATAGGCTCAGGTCATGATCTTGCAGTCTGTGAGTTCGAGCCCAGTGTTGGGCTCTGTGCTGACAGCTCAGAGCCTGGAGCCTGCTTTGGATTCTGTCTCCCTCTCTCTCTCTCTGTCCCTCCCCTGCCTGCACTCTGTTTCCCTCTCTCTCAAAAATAAATAAACATTAAAAGAATGTTTTTAATGAAAATAAATGGGGCTGGGAAATTTGGGTACTCATAATCAAAAGAATGAAACTCAACTTCTATCTTACACTGCTCACAAAAATTATGTCGAAATGGATTTACAATGAGGCCTGAAACCATATAACACCAAGAAGAAAATGGGAAAAAAGCTCCTTGACATTGCTCTTATCAATGATTTTTTTGATATGTCATGAAAAGCACCAAATGCAACAAAAATGAAAATAAACAAGTGGGACTACATCAAGGATAAAAGCCCCTGCACAGGAAAGGAAACAGTAATGAAAAATAACCTATAGATTGGGAATAAATATTTGCAAGCAACCAATCTGATAAGGGATTAATATGCAAAATATGTAAGGAACTCCTACCACTCAAAAGCCAAAAAACAAAACAAAACCCCATAATCCAGTTAAAAGTAGGCAAAGACTGAACATTTTCCAAAGTAAATATTCAAGTGGCCAGCAGGTACATTAAGAGGTGGTCAACATCACTAACCATCAGGAAAATGCAAATCAGACCCTCACACCTGTTAGAATGGCTGTTATCAAAATGACGAGAGCAAAAAAGTGCTAATGAGAACGTGCAGAAAAGGGAACACATAGGCACTGCTGGTGGGAATGTAAATTTGTGCAGCCACTAGGAAAAGAGTATGAAGCTTCCTCAGAATATTAAAAATAGAGCTACTATATGATCCAGCAATTCCACTTCTGCGTATTGATCTGAAGAAAATGAAATCATTAGGAGGAGCCAAGATGGCAGAGAGGAAGGGAGCTCTGTAAACTTCCTCTGCCCCATCTATTGAACTGAGAAGGACATTACTCTCATCTGCAAGAGCGGAAGGAGAAAATACAGACTCCAGAAAGAAGACAACCTCAAAGATGCCTGAGTGAGTGAGTGCAAACTGGGGAGATTAGAAAACGGGCCAGCCTGAGAAGGGCACGGGAGGTGGGAGCCCAGCCCAACACAGGGCGAGCGTGCAGAGCCCCTGAGAGACAAAGGGAAGAGAAAGAGAAACTAAACATGCTCATAGTACTGTCTCTGGGGAAGAGATAAAGAACATTTAACCGCTCAAAGAGAGAAACTGCTCCCTCCCCCAATGCGATTCAGATCCCGGCTGGGGGCAGGGAGTCTGCAGTGGTGTCTGTGAGGGCGTGGACTCCGTCTCCTGCTGCGCACCTCGCCTCAGGCATCTGCAGGGAAAATCCCAGCCTGAGCCAAGAGAAACTGATCCCTACCCCTATGCAATTGCTATCCTGGCTGGGGGCTATCCTGGCTGGGGGCTGGAAGTCTGTGGTCTGTGAGGGCATGCACCTCTCCTCAGCAGCAGCATAAATCCCTGCCAGTGCCTAGAGAAACTGCTCCCTCTCCCCAAGAAGCCAGCCACCAAAGCAAGTACATCTCATCTGTGGTAGCATAAAAGTGCATGGACTAGGACTTAGAACCAAGTGGGCCTGGAAAATACAACTTGGCTCAGCTGCGGCACAAAGAGATCAGA
>NC_043712.1:26027692-26028999 GCF_006229205.1 Suricata suricatta | reverse complement strand
TGAGAGTGGACACCCCTGTTGCGTTCCTGATCTCAGGGGGAAAGCTCTCAGTTTTTCTCCATTGAGGATGATATTAGCTGCGGGCTTTTCATAAACTGCTTTTATAATGTTTAGGTAAGTTCCTTCTATTCCGACTTTCTCAAGGGTTTTTATTAAGAACGGATGCTGTATTTTGTCAAATGCTTTTTTGCATCTATTGACAGGATCATATGGTTTTTATCCTTTCTTTGTTAATGTGATGTATCACATTGGTGGAGTTGCGAATATTGAACCAGCCCTGTAACCCAGGAATGAATCCGACTTGATCATGATGGATAATTCTTTTGATATGCTGTTGAATTTGATATGCTAGTATCTTGTTGAGTATTTTTGCATCTGTATTCATTAAGGATATTGGTCTGTAGTTCTCTTTTTTTGCTGGCTCTCTATCTGGTTTGGGTATCAAAGTGATGCTGGCTTCATAGAATGAGTTTGGAAGTTTTCCTTCTATTTCTATTTTTTGGAATAGTTTGAGAAGAATGGGTATGAGCTCTGCTTTAAATGTCTGGGAGAATTCCCCTGGGAAGCCATCTGGCCCTCGGCTCTTATTCATTGGGAGATTTTTGATAACAGATTCGAATTCTTCATGGGATATCGGTCTACTCTTGCTTTCTGTTTCTTCCCATTTGAAATTTGGCAGAGCATGTGCATTTAGGAATTTGTCCATTTCTTCTAGGTTGTCCAGTTTTTGGCATATAATTTTTCATAGTAATCTCTGATGATTGCTTGTGTTTCTAAGGGATTCGTTGTAATAGATCCTTTTTCATTCATGATGTGGTCTATCTGGGTGCTCTCTCTTTTCTTTCTGAGGAGCCTAGCGACAGGCTTATCAATTTTGTTTATTTTTTCAAAGAACCAACTCTTGGTTTCATTGACCTGCTTGACTGTTTTTTTGGATTCTATATTGTGTATTTCTGCCCTGATCTTTATTATTTCTTTTCTTCTGCTGGGTTTGGGGTGCTCTTGCTGCTTCCCTTCTAGTTCCAGTAGGTGCTCTTTTAGATATTGAATTTGCACTTTTTCTAGTTTGTTGAAATTGGCAGGATTGCAATATACTTTCCTCTTAGGACTGCCTTTGCTGCGTCCCAGAGATTTTGGATTGTTGTATTTTCATTTTCATTTGTTTCTACGCATTTTTAAATTTCTTCTCTAATTGCCTGATTAGCCCAATCATTCTTTAGTAGGGTTGTTTTTAACCTCCACATTTTTGGAGGTTTTCCAGACTTTTTCCTGTGGTTCATTTCAAGTTTCAGAGCATTGTGATCTGA
>NC_043712.1:25936928-26027592 GCF_006229205.1 Suricata suricatta | reverse complement strand
AAAAAATGATCCATAGAACTCCCTTATGACCCAGCAATAGCACTGCTAGCGATTTACCTAAGGGATACAGAAGTGCTGATGCATAGGGGCACATGTACCCCAATGTTCACAGCAGCACTGTCAACAATAGCCAAATCATGGAAAGAGTCTAAATGTTTATCACTTGATGAATGGATCAAGAAGATGTGGTGTATATATATACAGTGGTGTATTACATGGCAGTGAGAAGGAATGAAATCTGGCCATTTGTAGCAAAGTGGATGGACCTCGAGGGTGTCATGCTAAGCAAAATAAATCAGGCAGAGAAGGACAGATACCATATGTTTGCACTCATAGGTCTAACAGGAGAAACCTAATGGAGGACCAGGGGGAGGGGAAGAGGGAAAGAGAGTTGGGGAGAGAAAGGGACGCAAAACTGGAGAGACAATTGAATACTGAAAACAAACAGAGGGCTGAAGGGGAAAAGGGAGGGGGGAAAAGAGGTGGTGTTGATGGAGGAGGGCACTTGTGGGGAAGAGCACTGGATGTTGTATGGAAACCAATTTGACAATAAACTATTTTAAAAAAAAGAAAAAAGAAAATGAAATCATTAGCCCATGGAGATCTCTGCACTTCCTGTACATTGTAGCTTTCTTACAATAAACAATACAAACATTGTAGCTTTCTTACAATAGGCAAGGTATGGAAACATCCTAAGTAACTATCAAAGTATGAATGGATTAGAAGATGTGGTGTATATATAGAGAGAGAATGGAATATTATTTATCCACAAGAAGGAAGGAAATCCTGCTATTTGTGGCAACATAAGTCAACGTTGAAGGCATTATCTTAAGGGAAGTATCAGAGAAAGAAGAATACTGTATAATCTTGTTTATATGTGGAATCTAGAAAAACAAAACTCATAAATGGAGAAGAGATTGGTGGTTGCCAGAGGCAGAGGGTAGGGATGGTGGAAATGGGGTGAAAGTGGTCAAAAGGTACAAACTCCCAGTTATGAGATAATTTCTTGGGTAATAATGTACAGCATGATGAGTCCAGTTAACAATACTATATTGTATATTTGAAAGTTGCTAAGAGAATTGACGTTAAAAGTTCTCATCACAAGAAAACAAAAACCTTGAGCTATGTGAGGTGATGGATGTTAACTAAACTTGTGGTCATCATTTCACAATACATATCATCTATCAGATCATTATGTTGTACACCTTAAACCCAAACAATGTTATAGGTCAGTTACATCGCAGTAAAACTGGGGGAAATGTTGCCATTTTTGTTTGTCATAATTTCTTCCAACGAACACCTCATGAGCTATTACTGAAGCAAATATTAACAAACCAGTCAGTCCTAGCTTAGCTGTTAATTAAAAACCGTTTTCTGTGTTTTCACTGAGAACTGACTTCAGTCAGAGCTTGTGGGTAGTTCAGCCCGTGCACCCAGCTCCGCTTCATCACACTTTGTGTTTGGGACTCATTTTTTACTTTGTACACAAAAGTGCAAAGTATGCCAAATTGCAGCATTTTCCTCTTCTTAAATGTATGCTTCTCCAGAAATTTTGTGGAAATGCCTATCCTTACCAAAAGTCACTATTACTTTTATTTCTAACCTAAATTTATACCTTTACCGTTTAAGAAAGTTTCTGTATGACTATTCTCGCTCCATGTAATATACCAAAGCTATCTATAAACTACTGACCCAAGTGCTAGATGTAACAGCATTTTCTGAAGGGAGTACAAGTTATTGTTGCTAACAGAGGAGTAAAGATAGAGAACTATAATGCTGATTATTCATGTAACTTTTTAAAACAGATGTTCAACATCATTAACCATCAGGGAAATGGAAATTACAACCACAAAGAGATAGCCATTGCACACCTATTAGAATGGCTAAAATTTTAAATCATGGTAACACCAAATCCTATAGTTGTCTCTTGTATGGTTTTCTTTTTGGCATGTGTACTGTGCACCGTTGTTTGTACTATGATTTTACTACAGAATGCCCTTCTACATTTTATAAAAATTCATAATATATAACATGCTTCATAAAAGATTTAAAGGAATAATCACAGGTTTTAGAAGACAAATTTTTAGTTTTCTGTGTTTTTCTCCTTTCTTTCCTCCAGTTCTTCATTGATTTGCTCTGTAAATTTAATAATCCTCTTTAAAATTTATTTTCTCACCTATTACTCTTTTGTGTCCTTTTTAGTTGACCTTTCCCCAATTTGATTTACCAACAAAAGTCCTTTAGCAACTGGTATCATTATTCTTAGGCTTCTGTAAGTTTAGTTAATTTCATATTTATCACCAGCTTTTTTTCCTTTATTGAAAACTTCTAAATTCAATCATTCCCTCTAGTTTCAGTCATTCAGAGAAAAATTTCTAGTACATGAATACTGCAAGAAGGGTAATTGGATGAATAATTTTCTGAACCTATATTGCCACCAAATGTTTTTCAGCTCTTTTATTTTTTTTAATTAAAAAAAATTTGTTTACTTTATTTATTTTAGAGAGAGAGAGAGACAGCATGAGCAGGGAAGGGTCAGAGAGAGAGGGAGACACAGAATCTGAAGACAGGCTCCAGGCTCTGAGCTAGCTGTCAGCACAGAGCCTGATGCGGGGGTCGAACCCACAAACTGTGAGATCATGACCTGAACCAAAGTCAGACGCTTAATCGACTGAGCCACCCAGGCACCCCTCAGCTCTTTTAGAAGAATGACAAGTTGGAGTGTGTAAGAGTTTGTTTTGGAGCCTAAACTGTGCAAACCTCTAATCCAACCACATCCTGTTTAACAGAAAAACCAAAGGGTGACTTCACAGACCAAAGGAAAGCCTTTGCTTTTAGGAAGCTGCCCTCTCCTCATATCATGCCAGTTATCATTCACTATGAGCTATCTCATAGTGAATATCCTAGCGGAAAGCCAGAGAACACGTATAGTGGTCCTGTCTAAGTAGAGCAGCTGGTGATGCTGGAAATGATTTCTATCTGCACTGTTCAGTGCAGTAGCCACTAGCCACATGTGATTATTGAGCACTTGATATGTGGCAAATGTAACTGACAAACTGAATGTTTAATTTTAATTAAATAGAGTCATGTAGCTAGTAGCTCGCAATATTGGATAATGCACATTGAGAGAGTTTGATGGGACCAGCAAGGGCTTATGAGTTGTACAAATTTGGACTCAAATCCAGGAGCACCGCTTTCTAGTTTTGTGATTGTGGGCTAGTTATTTAACGTCTGATTTCCTATATTTTTCCAATTAACGGGGCTAAAATTAATACCTACCTTTAAGGGGTATTGTAAAAAATATAGGGGGGCACTTGGGTGGTTCACACTTCAGCTCAGGTCATAATCTCATGGTTCATGAGTTCGAGCACTACCTCGGGCTGTCTACTATCAGCACAAAACCCACTTGGAATCCTCTGCCCCCCTCTCTCTCTGCCCTCTCCCTACTTGTGCTCTCTCTGTCTCTTTTAAAATTAATTAATTAATTAAAAAAAAAAGAAATATAGGAAATCTACAGCTTCTGGTAGATGTTCAATAAATGACAACTATTGTTAATATTATTATCTTTACTTGCTTTTTTTCCTACTTTTGGAATAAATCCTTTGAACTTCTGTTTTCCTAATAAACCCAAGTAATAATTTTTCTGTAAGATTATATATTTAACAGTCTGGTAGAGGGCCTTGTCCTGAGGTCTGGTGATAAGCAATGACCCTGACCTCAGGGCACAGGTATATGTTCTGTCTTCTGGGGAGACAGCACATGGGATTAAAACAACACTTAGCAGAATTGAGTCTCAAAGACCAAGCTTAGGAAAGGGCACCAGAGTCCCAGACTTTGTGGAAGGCAGCCTGAGCATCCAAAGCTAGAAAACGCTCCAGGAAGGAGGGCAGGGGACGGACAGTGAGGTGCAGCTGGGTCTTAAGACTTAACAGAAAATTTGCACGAAGGAAGGGAAGAAAGCATTTCTGAAGAAAGGAAATCAATAAAATCATATAGCACTGCCCGGCTATAGTCTACAGCCATACCGCCCTGAAAGCGCCCCATCTCACCTGATCTCAGAAGACTACCTAGCTATGTATGGATAAATAGTTTTAAAAAATACAACTGGAAATGTGGGCAAGGAGCAGACTGGGGTGGGAGGGGGCCCAGGATATCCTTCTATGAAGTTTGGATAAAAGAAAGTGTAAAAAGATTATTTGAATAAGAACATGATGTCTTTAATAAACACTTCTGGCTAGATTACTACTGTCTTGAGGGCTGAGGTCCATTGTTGACTCAACAAATTTTCCCAGGCAGGGATTGGGGGGAATTTAGGTTCACTGACACTGATCCCAGAAACCCCGGGATCCCTCCAGTTGTGGAGACAGAGGGCAGAGCCTTACCCAGGTGGGCATAAGGTGCCAAGTATTCAGGTAAGGTCACTCCTAAAAATTCCCAGCCAGTGCCAAACACAGACACAGGGCATCCAGGGACAGAAAGTGCTCAAGGCTGAGAGGCACTTGGTATTGGGCTGGGAAATGGGGCTGCAGGTCACAGAGAAGAAGTATTATGGGACCAATGTAGGGTCTTATCCAGAGGGCACAGGGAATTAGAGATCCAAGGCCAAAGCATAGATAAATTGGGGCAGGAGAGTTGGTAGTGAGGTCCTGGGTTCTGGAGCAGATATGAAAGCAATTTCTGGAAAGGGGTAAAGGAGTGAGGACACACTGGTCCCTGTTAGACCTGAGGCAGCACAACCCAGGCAACGTGAGAGAAATGGGGAAGAGGGAGGGGCCATTTCTGCACCTGTTGCTTCAGCTGGAAACCAGGACCGGATGCACTCTCCCTGTGGGAACAAGCTTAGCTATGGGAGCTGGGGAAAGCAGAAGTCAGGAAAGGAGATGTGCCCAGTAGAGATGTGAGATTCTAGGTCTTAACTTGGTCCTCATTTCCCTGTTGTCTGTCTGCCTCTGGAAATGCCGCTCTCCAAAGTGGAAAGAGGAACTATTCTAGTATGAGGGCGTGGCTTATGCTAACAAGTGACTTTACTCTGTGCTTAGTTCAGGCAACTTGTAAGGAAACCAGATCTCACCAGCTAAGAAAGATAGACGTGCTCTTGGGCAGTGCAGAAGTACTGTGTTATGAAAAGCAAATGTGAGAACAGTGGCAAGAAATCAAGGTTTTCTCAGTAGATTTTTGTTGGTTACATTTAGAATATCATCCTCTAGTTGTCCTAGGAAGCCCCAGTGGAGCCTCCTGGAAACATCTGCTCAATCTGAGGGCTATGGGATACCTCCCTCACCCCCTTGGTGTATGTATTTGGTTTGAGATTTGTCAGTCTGGAAAGCTGAGGGCTCTGGGCAGCCTAGGCCTGGCAGATTTCCCCCACCTGCCTAAAATATGGCCCAGGGGGGCAGAGGCCCCTTCCTAGCCCAATCCTGCACCTCCACTCTCCAGGCCCTGAAGCCGTGGCCTTTATTTCAAGTCTGGTCCCCAGGGGGCTGAGTGAGGAATGAGGACAGCTGATAAGCCTGGCATTATTGACTTTATGGGGGAGCAGTCAATGAATTTACTTTCTGCAAGAGGGCCGCACTCTTATCTGCTGCGCACAGAGCGTCCAAATCTTCCATCTAGGAGACCCATTTGATGAGTCATGTCTCTTATACAAAGACCAGGGAATATAAAGAGAAGAACACCTCTTTCTTTTCTCCAGTACCTGGTTCTGCTCGCCACTTCCAGCCCCCTCCCCCCTTGCTTTCCCACTGCCCTTGGGTTATCGCCTGGAAGTAGCCTTCTCTGATCCAGGCCTACAAAGTGAAGGCCAAGCCAGCCTGGTCTTGAGAGTGGCAGCAGCTGGGCACACCCAGGGCTGCGCGTCCTTCGTCACTATGGGAAGAAAAGAAAAAGCCTGCTCGCTTGAGGCAGTTGTGTGCCCCGCTTGCTTTCTGCTGCAATGGTCAACATTTGCTCTGCACAGGCCTCAGCACCAGGTGTCCTGATGGACATATGTGTGTGCCTGTGTGTGTCTGGGTGTTACCAAGAGGTCCTGGGTCTGGGGAGCTGGAGAGTGGAAATTAATCCTTAGAGAGAGCCTGATGCTGAAGAGAATCTTTTCTTTCCCCTCTCTGATATCTCCTTCATCCAGCTCCGGGCTCTGTTTGCTCCAAATAGTGGAAGGAAATAAATGCTTCTTAGCAGCACAGGACCCAAAGCAATTGGAAGGAGAGAGGTGGGAGCCAGGATGGCTGGGCTGTGCAAATGAAACATGAAAGTGCCCTTTGGAAGACATTAGAGTTGTGTGTTCAGACTCTCCATCTAGTTTAAAATAGAGTTTTTCCCAGTAATAAAAATGAAAACAATTATTGAGCAACTGTGATTTTAGTAGGTGCCTGTTACCATCATTTTTAAACAGTTACTCCAAAGCACTCACCAGATCTTCACAGTAAGCTATGAAACTGATGTTTCCGATTGACAGCTGAGAAAATTGAAGCTGGGAGACCGTGGCTCAGGATGGCAACTAGTGTCAGAGCAAGGATTCAAACACCGGTCAGCCTGCCTCTGCAGCCGATCAAAGGCCTTTTCTTAGCTTTTACCCACTTGGTATTTCTCAGTACTATATCCCACTTAATTTGCAGCATATCAATGAGTATTTGCTATTCCCATTTTTTGGAAAGCAGCCTCAGAAGGGTAAAAAATTGATATTTTGCAATTCTGTCAGGTTTCTGTTTCTTAAATAAGTAGCCAGTTTAATCGAGAAAGTGACACAGCAGCACGGACCTCTGAAGCAATGAATACATTCCTCTACTTGCAGTCGGGACCAGTAACCTTATCATTGTACTTATCCCAGGCAAGGCCCAGGAGTAGACTGCAAACAGAGAAAACAGAGGAAATGAGAAAAGACATCAAGAAGATAGTATTACAATAGTACAGAAACTTTGCAAATCTGATTGTAAATAGATGATTCACTGCCGCTCCTCCTTCTTTATTCAGACAGCGCCTCACATTCGGATCCAGTTGAGGACCATCCCTGAGATCCAATGCCGGATGCTTCTTCAGTGCAGGATGTCTGCTAACTCAGTGGACACAGGCTGCGGCAATCTTCCAAGTAAGGATAACCTTGTTTACAGAGTAATATTGTTTATCTTCCTTTGTCTGCTAAAGTCACTGCATGCTGCAGGGGGGATACCCAAAGGACAGAGGGTTTTTTCTCTTCTAAATCCATTTTTTCCTTTATTGTTCCCACCTGTGAGTATGTCCAGGGCTACAAAACCAATATACATCTGAGACTTGGTCTGCAAATTCTAGCACCTTTCCTTTTCTGTCATGACTAGGGAATGACCTCAGGAAGTCCAAAAATGATGATAAAGCAGCCAAATTTGCTCTTTCCTTATGAGAGAAGACCAAAGCTCTCTCCCATCCAGCCCCCTTCCCAGTGCTCCAGTAGAGATTTGGGCCTTGTCAGCTTATTTCTCCTTCCCGGTGCCCTGGCTTCCTCCACCACCTGCTTTCATCTGCGGCCACTTGCTTTACTACTTTTTTATTTGGAGAAGGTTAGAGGAGGGGAGGTAGGAAGAGCCTCAGAGGAGGTGAGCTAATCACTAAGTGGCACTGTGGGTCCTGTGAATGGAGTGCCATTAACGTCCAGGAGAATTTACAGCCTCTGCTGGCTCCGGCAAGATGTTTGTCCGAGAGCCACTCGTGAAACAGAGTCAGCTGCATGGGAAGTCCTGCTTCTTTGGGCACACTTTTTCATATTTACCTTCTTTGGGAGCAATATTTTGTGTTGTCAAGGATGATAACTTGTTATGCAACTTTATAATCAAAATATATAATTTTTTATAGTAAATGAAAAAAATGGGATGTAACGCCTTGCGTGGCACTGAGTACTTAGTGGTAAATAATGGGGCAGAAGATTTGGCACCTGGCCGCTAGTTGGCGCTCAATATTACCCCCAGGTCCACCCAGCATCCGCTCTGCTGTCGCAGCCTGCTAAGTAGTCTCCTCACATCTCTTCTCACCCCCTGCCTACAGCAGCCTGAATGCTCCTCTCCTTAAAAAATACACAATCACCAACCCCCGCCCCTCTCCTGTGGCCTTGGAAGCATTCGTTTCACAGAAACAGGCTATGTGTCTTCCAACAGAAAGCAGGGGAGGCTGGAGGCAGCCATTTGGAGAAATGAGTCTGTGCTGTCTTGCATTCATTCAACAAATGTCTGATTAAGCCGCTTTCGTGTGCCATGAACAGGGTTTGCGGGGTTTAGCGATTGATGAAGTTAAGGCCGCGCCCTTTTGACACTTACAGTGTATAGCAGGCAAGCCAGTAAGCAAGTGACTAGAATGAGATTTGCTTTGCAGAATTCATCATGGTGATGGCATCCTGCTAACCAACCAGGGCGGCAAAGGAGTTTCAATTTACCAAATAAAGTTTCACAGGAAGATAAAACCTGTGACCAAGTCACACCCGCACACTGACAAATTAACTATAAAAGAATGGACACGGTTTTATTTGCAAAATGCAGAGTAGGTTGTAATAATATAAAATTCATGACAAAATCAAGGCAAAGAAGGCCATTTTACATCAATATGGGGTACAGTTCTCTAAATCAACAAAACTTTCATGAGTCTTCATGTCTCCAATGCATCGTATCTTAAAATATAAAGATCTAAAACAAACACTCCTGGACAAACCAAAAGGGAGGAACAAACATGAAATAGTAGAAGGAGATTTTCATACAGCCCTGTCAAATAGATTAAAATAGACCAAAACTCCTCAGAAGAATGCAAAGGATCGATTTAGTGGATGTGTATAAAGACATTTTATTTTTCAAACAGAGATATGCATTTATTGCTTATGGATTATTTGTAACAGTTGATGATCTATTTTACCAAAGAGACACTCTCAGTAAATATCCCAAAGCAAAAATATATGGAGCATATCTTTGACTACAGCACAGTAACATTTGAAATTAATAGCAAATGGTTACCCAAAAGTACAACAATAAAGGAAATTTAGAAGTACTTTCAAAAAGAAAAATTAAAATAAACAACAGATGTTAGAAACTAATGACAATGATGGCATAAATGGAAACATGGGATGACACCAAAGGTCTATCAGCAGAAAATTCATAGCCTGAAAATTAATAAAATAAGCACTCAATCTAAGAATGGGCGGTGGAAAGAGAACAAAATAAATATAAGCAAATGAGAAAGAGCAAATTTAATAAAAATAGAATAGGGGCGCCTGGGTGGCTCAGTCATTTAAGCGTCCGGCTTCAGCTTAGGTCATGATCTCATGGTTCGTGGGTTTGAGCCCCGCATCAGGCTCTGTGCTGACAGCTAGCTCAGAGCCTGGAGCCTGCTTTGGATTCTGTGTCTCCCTCTCTCTCTGACCCTCCCCTACTTGCACTGTCTCTCTCTGTCTCTCAAAAATAAATTTAAAAAAAAATTAAAAAAATAGAATAGACACTAATGGGTGAGAAAATCATAAAAATATTATATCACAGAAGTAATTATCAAAAAATAAATAAAATGTATAAGCTTCTGCAAAGCTAATCAAGTAGAGCGTGAAATCATGAGCACATAGCACATGAGTGAGAAAGGCAACACAAATACAGATCTATTTTAAATCATTGAATAGCTATATGTAATACTTTATTAGTGATTTTGAAAATGTCAAAGTTTTTATGTCAAAGCACCAAAATTAATTTGAGAACTAGAACACTTGAAGGAACAAAACCCACCTAAAAGGATTCACTAGTGAATTCTATTACTATCAAGAACTAGCTCATTCATGTGATGAGTAAGTTGATGGCTGGATACATGATAGGTGGATGAATGGATGGATGGATGGATGGATGGATGGATGGATGGATGGATAGATGGATGGATGAAGGGTTGGATGGATGGATGGATGGATGGATGGATGGATGAAGGGATGGACGGATGGATGGATGGATGGATGGATGGAGACATGGATAGATGGATTGGGGCCTGGATGTGCAGAATTGGGGATTAGGAAGGGAGCTAAAAATGAGAAGGGAAGAGAGCTTTAAGACTGGATAAGACTGATGCTTGATCTCCAGTCAAAATAACCTTGGCCCCCAACCACCTGGGCTGACAGAAATCTCTTCTGAAACCCCAGGTTTGGTCTTTCCCGAAGCTGACAACCCCTGCACATAGGACTAGAGGTCCAGTATTCACGGGCTAATCCAGACAGATCAATTAAGCCAGTGGAAGCAGAGAGGCTGACAATGCCCGGGCTCTCCCAGTGACCTGCCCTTCCCTTGCCAGGAGCCCGCAGGTGCAGTCTCTCCAGGGGGCAGTGAGAGCCATGAATAGTAAGGGTTTTAGTTTGAGCACACAGAGGCGTTTAGCTGCCCAAACCTAATCCCTCAATAATCGGATTATGCAAATTCCTCCTCCAGCCCCTTCCCCTGGGGGGACCGGGACCTAGCCCCTAACTCTCCACACTGGGAGACTGGGATGGGAGAGGGCCCATCATCTGAAGAATCACTGCTAAGTGGAACAGTGCACCAAAATTGTTTCTCAGTTTTAAAAATGATAAAAGCAATGGTAACATGTAAGACGGTTTTGAGAAGAAAACAGATGTCAACCCTGGTCCCCTGTGCCAGAACCGCGATGCCCCCTACTCTGTAATCTTCGCCTTTCTGCCAGCCTTGTCCAGTTGTACACAGATCCCACTCTACAGCTGGTTGTTTCCTTCTGCGTCACACATTTCTGATCATGCTACCCAGTTGCCACAGTTCTTTTTTCACAATCACAGAACACACCACTAAACAGATACTGACCTCACAGGGTTTGGCTAAGAGGGAGGGTAATGCGGTTCATGCTTTAAAGTATCACATGTGGTCTGTGAGAATGGTGATCTAACAGGGCGTGTCAGGAAAGCACGGGCACTGGGAAGCCTCAATTCCCCTGCCATGTACACAAGACAGAAGGCCAGGAAGAGGACAGACTGGGAATGTTTGCTGGAAATATCGGGTTGTGCACAAATTGACCGATTAATTCTCTCCAATTCACCCTCCAATGCTGCTGCCAGAATCAGCCTTGTAACCTGTAAATCTAAACATGTCACTCCCATGTTCAAGGCATGCAGTTAGTTTCACATGGGCTGTCCTCTCCACCACTCCTAGTGTGTAATTGCACAGCCTTACCCACCTTCCTACCCGGGCAACTGGGACCCGCTCTGGATGGCCCTCTACTGGCGTTCCTCCAACCCCCATCCGGTGCCCACTTGCCACATTCTACCTCACACTCTGCGTATCCAGGACCCCTGGATTTCTACTCAAATGGTCTTAAAACCATTTCAGAGCCTGCACAGGGCTCTTTCTTAGGTCCGTGTTTGCTGGGAACCCACATCATATACACAAGGCCCTTCATAGAGCAGGACAGAACTGGGCAGTGGGGAAAAAATGAGTCAGGAGTCTCCATTTGTACCCTTGTCCTCGATCCCACAAACGTCAGAGGCAGCCTATGCCTCAGGGCTGGTTTCAGTGCCACCCCAACCACAAGCTATCTCTGATCCTCCAGCTAGAATCTTTTGCCTTCCTAGTTCCACGTTCACACCCTTTGGCACTCAGGACTGTCTTGTATTTAGTGATTTTTGTCATGCCTCTCCCTCCCAATGGCTGTGAACTCCTTGAAGGCAGATGTAGAGTTTTCTTTACCTTCTTGCCTCCTGAGAAACTAGCAATTCGTGCAACCGATTTTTAATTTATGATAATAACTGTATTTTTAAATGTTTTATTTATTAATTTTTTTTGAGAGAGAGAGAGTGTGTGTGTGTGTGTGTGTGTGTGTGAATAGGGGAGGGTCAGAGAGAGAGAGAGAGACAGAATCCGAAGACAGGTTTCAGGCTCTGAGCTATCTGTCAGCACAGAACCAGATGCGGGGCTCAAACCCACGAATCGTGAGATCATGACCTGAGCTAAAGCTGGTCGCTTAACCAACTGAGCCACCCAAGCGCCCCTAACTGTATTTTTTTTAAAGGAGGGGGACAAACAAGCACAAATTCTCAGTGGCTTACACAGCAAAGATTTATTCCTTGCTCATGTTACATGGGGGCTGTGGTTGGTTATGTGTCTGCTCCATGACTTCCAGGCTGAAAGAGCGACCCCAGACATAACCTTCTCATGACTGAGCCCAACCAAGAATCACTCTTAAAGCTTCCATTCCATCACCACGGATGTCAGGTCTGCTCACATACCGTTGGCTAGTGCAATTCACGTGGCCAATCGCATGGCCAAGTCCTCTCCCCCGACCTACAGGGAAGCACTGCTAGTCAGATGGCAGTGGGTGGGACTATATATAATTTTCCTAGGGAAGGGAGCCCCTAGCCGCCCTAACAACCCTATCACTGACTATATTTTACAGCTGAGGAAACTGAGGCAGGGAGAAATTATGTATTTTCCCAGGGTCATGTAAGTGGGGTGGACCGGGGGTTTCAGTCTGGGTAATGCAACTCCAGAGTCATTTACTCTGCTAGTGTCGTCTACTAAGCAGAATTGCACTGTGAATTTATTGTACCAAATCCTATGCCGGGTCCTTCAGAGAATGTGATGTGTAGAAATTCATTACTTATCCATTCATTAATCAATCAATGTTTGATGAAACCTATTCGCTGGGGTTGGGAGGAGAAAGACAATAAGTAAAGCATTACTAAATGGAGATGTGCACTAAAGAGAGAATAAATAGGGCAGGAGGATGAAGAGTCCCTGTGTGTGGGAAGATGCAGTTTTAGATATTGTGCTCAGAGAATCTTCAGAAGGTGACATTTGACCAAAGACCTGAAGAATGTCAGTTCCTTGAAGACAGGGATTTGTGTCTGTTTTGTTTGAAGTTGTCTCCCTGCTTCTGCACAGGTGCTGGACCTTAGTAGGTGCTCAGCAACACCAAGTGAAAAGAGAGTGTGAAAGGGAGCTATGTGGATAACTTGGAGGCAGAGTGTTTCAGGCAGAGAAAACTGTGCAAAGGTCCTGAGGCAGGAGGGTGTTTGGTGTGGTCCTGAGCCAATAAAGGTCAGAGTGGCTACAGTTGACCAAACCACAGGGAGAGAAGGAACAGACAGTCAGGCAAAGGGTATGTTAGGGGCCATTGTGAAGACTTGAAGTTAACTCTGAGTGAAAAGGAGAGCCACCTAAGGATTTTCATAGGACCATTCTGAGTGATGTTGGATAGTAGATGGAAAGAGAAAGTGTAGAAATAGAAGACCAATAGGCGGCCCCTCAAATAACGGAGCTCTGTGCTGGGCACCGTGGAACCTGAGATGCGTAAGTCCAGGTGTCTGCCCAGTGCAGGGACTGCTGTGCTTCCTCCGTGCATCTTCATCTCCTGGAATTCTTAGTGAAAACGCGAATTTCGGACCCCACCCCCAGAAAACCTGATCTAGCCGGTCTGGGTCGTGAGCCCCGGGAGCGGGAGCGCGGGGAGCGGGGAGGGACGGGCGGGAATCCCGGGCAGAAAGGGGCCCCGTGGGGCCTGGAGACAAAGGCTTGGGTACTATAAAGGCGGCAGCGGAGGCGCGGCGTCCAGGCGAGGGCGCACAACGGCCAGCGACCGCGACGACGACGGCGCGGTCTCCTGGCTCTAGGCGAGCAGGTGCGTCGATCCTTGGGGTACGTGGGTGCCGCTGGGGCCGGACTCCTGGGTCAGCGGGTCCCCCACGCAGCGCCGGGTCCGAGCCGCGGTCGCTCTGGAGGACAGAGATGTGGAGGCAGTACCAAGTCGACTCAGTGAGACCTGGGGGCTTTCGGAGCTGTAGGGGTGGTGGCGGGGCCCCGGGGGAGCATAACGGCCTCCCAGCGCGCGTTGGCCTGGCAGCTTCGCCCTGATAACGCGGTGCTGGAGACACCCCGCTGCACCTCCGAGGGCCGTTCGGGCGGCGTCTGCGCACCGGTGAGCTGCTCCCCGAACCTGGCAGGCGCGAGGCTTGAGCGCCAGGCCGGCCCGCAGGTTGGGCGAGACGGGCAGGGCATGCAGGTGCAGGGGGCGGTGAGGCGCGGGTGGAACTCTCCCAGAGCGCAGGATGCCCACCCGAAGACCGTTATTCATCGTAAATGTATGTATTTTAGAACATCAGCATGCAGGGTCCTCTAACAAGGGAAGCAACTTGCTAATAGCCTGTGTTCTGATTTTTAAAGGACATATGAATGATATATAAGGGATATATGTATGTATATATACATATATATGAAACATACCAACTGGCTACTGCGGGGGGGGGGATTCAATAGATAGAAAAAGAATCCTGTATTTGTTTACTTTATGCACTTGTGTACTGCTTGGTTTTCATTTTTTTTTTTCTTGGATGAGCATGTGTTGCTTCTATAATAATTTCAAAAGGCAAAGCCATACTCAGTGTTAGAGGTTAGGTACCTTCCCTTAACCCAATTTGTAAACTCCCGTTCATCTCCCTCTTTCTGGAGACTATTTTTACTTATTTTGAAGAAAAAGATGAAAGAAGAGACCAAATGGCAGGAAGAGAAATTTAAAGTCTTATGAACAAAGAGCCATCAGAGTCTAAATGCCGGGGACAGGCCACCACAGGAATGTTAGCTGTGACCCTGTGCTGCACCCTTTCCTGTGGCCCCAGGGCTCTGTGTCCAGAAACCATTGGCGCACACACACACACACACACACACACACACACAAAAGTAGCAGCCCCTATTGGGGGCATAGGTCACTTTCTGTGGAGGCATAATCATCATTCTTTTTTCTGGTAACCTGTGACTTTCAGTGGTGGCACCGTAATAGAAATTTGTGCCCACCTATATGCCTATTAGATTTACCATCACATTACTCCTGCCTGGGGAATTTTTAACACCAGGTCTGTGACACCCACTCACCCAGAGATATGTGACTAGAAATCAGGGGTTCCATATATCAGGATAGGAAGAAAAATTTACATCTTTATTTGCAGTAGCCTTTAATCTAAATTTTGCATTTCCGTTACGTATGAATGTGGGTGATACAAAGTATCACCAACAGAAACTATAAATCCCTTCATCTCACAAATGTTGCAGATCTTTTGAAAAAATAATTATATCACCAGGTAGAAATTATGGTAGTAAATCATTTAGTGTGTTAAAAAAAAGAAGGTGCATTATTTACTGCATTGCACTTTTAAATTATGTTAATAAGTATTAATTATAATTGGTCATTTTTATGTGTCTGTGTATTTCAATTCATGCGTTTAAAATAATTATTTTGAGAAGGGAACCAAAGACTTTTTACTTTATGTATTTAAAATCATTGTTCTGGGATGGAGTCCTTCCACTGACTTCCCCAAACTGCCAAAAAGGTCCAGCATAAAAAAGGTTGTGGACCCTGACCCAGCAGGAGTCAGTGGTGACAAGATGCATAAATACAAAGGCATAGACACAGGCTGTGGCACCGATTCCCTGCGTGACCTGGACAACATGCTTTACCTCTGTTTTGACATCTGTCAGATGTTTTCTGATTCAGTGGCATCTGGTGAATTTTTCAAGCTCTTAAATTATTCTGAAATCAAGCTTAGCAGTAATCAGCCCTTACAACTGGGAAAACACTAAATGCAATTTCCCTTTGATTTAATAAGTACTTGAGTAATTTTCCAGTGACCGCTGCTTTGAATTTTTCCAGCTTGTTAAATCGCTGATTTCTATTTCCCCCTGTGGAGAAGAGTAACACCCTTGAGGATAAATCAACAAGGAATTATTAAGCGCCTTCCAGGAGGGCAGGCTACATTTGTGAAGCCTATCTTTCCCTCTCCTTATTTCCTCTGTCTGCTTTTAGCACAATAGGATCGAGCCCTCTTAGAACACAACAACAGTTAGTTTATCCTGCCTAATCTTTTTCTTCCCAGCTTGAAAAAGATCCCCCACCCCAGGGACTAGAGTTGACTTAGTGAGTAAACTAAACCCTCTTTTGACAAGAGAAGCTTGAAAGTAACTTTTCTCCCACAGTCCTGGCCACAGAGCAGCCAGTTTCTGTGTGAGCAAAACTGGACTAGTTTCCTATCTTAAAATCTCTTGATTTAAGTTCAGACTGTCAAATTTTAGTTTTTGGTTACAGTCCTTTTTTTTTTAATTTTTTTAACAGTATGTTTATTTTTGAGACAGAGAGAGACAGAGCATGAATGGGGGAGGGGCAGAGAGAGAGGGAGACACAGAATCTGAAACAGGCTCCAAGCTCTGAGCTGTCAGTCAGCACAGAGACCGACGCGGGGCTCGAACCCACGAACTGTGAGATCATGACCTGAGCCGAAGTTGGATGCTTAACCAACTGAGCCACCCAGGCACCCCTAGTTGGTTACAGTTCTGACAACACTCCTCTTTTCATTGTAGATGAAAGACTAAGTCATTTAGAAATGAGCTAAGTTAGATAAAAGGCAATAGGCAGGGCACTGTGGCATTTCAGAGCAGAAAGAGGCCTTCGGTGTCACCTAGTGCGCCCCCTTCAATTTGGCATGATACATGGTGGCCAGGAAGCTCCCTGGAAAGCCTGACGCAGGTGCTGTTTCTCTGCTCCCACAGCCCACGTGCTTCACTCTCCATTCACAAGGCAGTGGTTTCCTCGGTAGCCAGCAGCCAGCACAGAGCCTGGCACTCGGGGTCAGTAGTGTTGATACCTAAGCTTGGAGCGTCTAGGTTGTACTTGGGTCACAAATCGTACTAAGAGTGTCTCCACAGAGAAAGGAAGTAGACCTGAGTGGCTGGTGGAGGGAGCCTGAAGCCAGCCAGTGAGCTTGGGCAGCCATGCTTCCCTTACACTGGTGCTCAGCACAGCAGTCCATCCCCAACCCAGGCAGAAACAGGAAAGGCAGCAAGAACAGGGATAGAGAAATGTCCCGGGAGCATGCAGGGAATTGAAAATGCTATTCTTTGGAGTAATGACACTGCCCATCTGTATAGGAAAGAGAATCCTTGTATTTAAAAAAAATTTTTTTTAATGTTCTATTTATCTTTGGGAGAGAGAGAGAGAGAGACAGCATGAGCAGGGGAGAGTCAGAGAAAGAGGGAGACACAGAATCCAAAGACAGGCTCCAGGCTCATGAGCTAGCTGTCAGCACAGAGCCTGACGCAGGGCTTGAACCCACAAACCATGAGACCATGACCTGAGCTGAAGCCAGATGCTGAACCAACTGAGCCACCCAGGTGCCCTGAGAATCCTTGTATTTATTCAGCACCTATGTAGCAGGCACATACTGTCTCATTTATATATTCATATACATCACATAATATATTATTTAATTCTCAAAAGCACCCTGATCATGACTTTATTTCCAACTTCCAGAGAAGAAATCAGTTAAAGCAGTTAACTGATTTTCACAGATTCATATATCTAAGAAATTGAGAGCTGAGATTCAAAGCCACATCTTTCTACACTAAAGCCCATAAGCTTTCTTAGTCTTTTCCTATTATGAAGCAAATAATATATGAATCTTTTCTTATTATAAAAATGTTAAGTGTTACCCAACTGTATCAAAACACACTCATCTCCTTTTCCTACCTTTTTTTTTTTTAAGTTTAAGTTTACTTATTTATTTTGAGACTGGGATGGGGGGTGGGGGGAGGAGGGAGGAAAGTGCAGAGGGAGAGGGAGAGAGACTCCCAAGCAGGCTCCCTGCTCAGGGCAGAGCCAGACTCAGGGCTCAACACAGGGCTCAATATGGAGCTTGAACTTACCAACCGTGAGATCATGACCTGAGCTGAAATCAAGAGTCGGACACTTAACCAACTGAGCCACCCACGCGCCTCACTCATCTCCTTTTTCTGTCTTCCCCCAACCCACTGTCTTCCCTTCAGGAACCACATCAGTCTGGCCTGAATCCTTACAAGTATTATGTTCTACATCTACACAGACACATATATGTCCATGTACTCTTATAGACCACAACAAACAAATACATAAATCAGACTCAGACATTTTCTATTACACTGTAGCTTCTTCATTAGGAAAAAAAATGCTAAATTACAATGAACATTTTCTTTTCCCTGTTTTATTTGTTGAGGTAATAATTGTAATCATTTAACATTTATTGAGCACTTACTGTGTGCCATTTTGCTAACATGGTTTACATGGATCATTTTATACATCCTCACAAGTAGTACCATAAGTCATGCTTTACTTATGAGACATCTGACAGACAGAGAGTTGAAGTAGGTTGCTCGGGGTCACTCAGCTAGGAGGAGCAGCACCTAAAGCCAAACCAGGCGTCTGGCTCCAAAGCCTGTGTTCTTAACCACCACGCAGATGCTTCCATTGGTGACTGCCCTCTGTAGAGTCAGGCCTTGATGAGAACGGCATGGCTTGTTCTAACAAACTGAGACCATCATTTGGTTCCTACAGAAGGGCAGACACGCCAGCACACGTGGAGTGGAATGACGTCTGGAACACGCCGGCATCCCTCGGCCAATCCCAGCGGTGTCCACAGTGCTGTCACTACAGCCAACACCGCGTGCAGATGTTTATAGCACGAGTGCCTGGCACAGAACAGACGCTCTGCTCTTATTTCCCTTAGTTTCCAGTTCACAGAATGCTCTCACGGGCCGTATGCCATGCGATCCTTACAATAAGCTATGAGGACGGGGCGCCTGGGTGGCTCAGTCAGTTAAGCGTCGACTTCGGCTCAGGTCATGATCTCATGGTTCATGGGTTCAAGCCCTGCATGGGGCTCTGTGCTGACAGCTCAGAGCCCGGAGCCTGCTTCAGATTCTGTGTCTCCCTCTCTCTCTGCCCCTCCCCTGCTCATGCTGCCTCTCTCTCTCAAAAATAAATAAAACATTTTAAAAAATCTTAAAAAAACAAAACAATAAGCCATGAGGAGAGGATGGTATAGGTATACCCATTGTATGGCTAAGGAACTGAGGCTCAAGTTGGCTAAGTGACTTAGGCAGTGCCGCACCGCTGACTGGTGTTTGGCGCTGTGATGAGAACACACACACGCTCTGTGAGAAAGGCTGGCTCTTCCCCTCTGCTGAACTCCTGCTACATCTTCCCCCAGGACTGCAGGGATCGGGGGGGTGTACTGCTTCCTTATCATACAGAGTTCAGATAGGGATGAGGGTCCCCTGTTTGGAGAGTAGACCAGTGGTGCCCAATGTCTGCCAAACACCAAGATCACAGAGAGGTTTGTTTGCTGCTGCACCGTCTATGTTCCCAGTAATGCATGTTAGTAATGCATGGGCCTGGAAAAGGGGGCCCATGCCTCTAAGGGTTAAAAATGGCAAAATAAGATTTGGCAGTAGATGGTGCTACTCCACTGTCCTGGGGTTGGAAAGGTCACATGAGTGCCGGCTCGTGGAGGCCTGAATATCTTCTATAACATCTGTGGTAAATCGTCACCCCCATTGGCCCCTTGTCCTTTCTTCTTGTCATGCGGCATATCGCCACTGTGTTTTTCATAAAAGAGAATCTGAAGACTCTTCATAACTGTGTTCATCCTCCCCTAAATATGGTGCAGTCTGGGTATTTTAGCTTTTGCTCAGTGAGGTCCTACCCTTCCGGGGAGGTCTGCCAGCTGAGAGGGGAGCTGCGCTCTCTCTCCGTTCCCACAACTATCTTATTAGTGGAACCTAGAATCACAGCTTCTATTTTTTGCGAATCCATATTCAACTCCCTATTGGCTAAATATAGATTTTATTTGCATGAGTACTAAATCCTATGCTGTTCTGGATTCTGGACAATTAGGAAGAGTTGGTTATAAAAGCAGTGGTGAGGGTGCTGGGGTAAAACAACCTTGCAACAGGAGGCTTTGAAACAGCTAGGGAGGAAAAGGCTGAAGGGTATTGTTCTTACCTTTCCCTTTCTTCGGCCACATTTTCTTCCCTCACCCAAAGGAAAACTCAAAAAAAAAACAAAAAAACCCCAAAACCCTAAAGATGAGGAAGTGAATTTTTTAAAACCCAGGTCAAGAAGAACTGACATCTTAAGTTCTTGGCAGGACATGTGATACCCAACAGCCGTCTTATAAGGCATTGGCCCTTAGGGCCCTTTCTCTTTCCTGTCTCAGGAACTCGAACATGACCAGGAAGATCTTCACAAATAACAGGGAGAGGTGGAGACAGCAGAATGTCAACAGTGCCTTTGCCAAGCTGAGGAAGCTCATCCCTACTCACCCTCCAGACAAAAAGCTGAGCAAAAATGAAACGCTTCGCCTGGCAATGAGGTATATCAACTTCTTGGTCAAGGTCTTGGGGGAGCAAACCCTGCAGCAGACGGGAGTGGCCGATCAGGGAGACATTCTGGGACTCTTCCCCCAAGAATCCCACCTGCCAGACAGGACTCTGCTCGGTGACTACCAGGTTCCTTCACTTGACCCAAGCCACCACATCGCATAGTAGGGCTCTGGCTGTCATCACCCAGGGCTGCGCTTGCTCAGAAGTCACTGGCTGAGTGACAGCCTTTTGCATGTTCCAGAGTCAACTTGATGAATAAATTTGGTGGCACGGAGCCAGCTGCAGGGAGCCAAAAAGAGGCCATGAGGAATGTGGCTTTGGAGCCTGGCACCCCAGGGTGGGCCAGGGAGGGGGGCTTCAGACAGAGCAGCCTGCCTCTATTTTATTTATCCAGGATCTTCATAATGTTTGGAAAAGAAAAGGATAGGTTAAAAACAGGTTGTAAAATCACTGCTGTACTCAGTATGTTTTCAATGACAAGGAAGGAGTTTCTCCATCACAGATCTCAGACAGATGAATAGAAAATGCTTCCCTCAGAACAAATTTTAAAGTTTGTTTTGAAAAATGAAGTACGTTTGATGGAGGGTGAACAAAATAAGGTTGAATGTGAAAATAGCCCTCACAGAGATGAACCTGGAGGCTTGTGGGAAACTCTGGAGAAAAGACCCACCCACCATGTGCGGATTAGAGGACAGAGCAGATCCCCGTGGAAGAGCTCTCCGTCCTTCGTCTCGATGGAAATGTGAGGTGTTGCTTGCATCGAGCCATTTATATACATGTTATCTCTACAGCCAAATGGTGGATTCTATCTGTGAGCGGAAAGGACTGGATAACTTGTGAATTAGAGTTTATAGTTTTCTTATGAAAAACAGCTAAAATAGGTTATCTAACCCCTTAGTTTCACATGTCAGCCATTAAAACTTTTAATGCAGCCTGAATTCCTGCTGATTTCAGACATGTGAAATTCAAATATAATTATGAAAATCCAAACATTACCATTTAACGACTCGTTTAACAGGGAGCTTAGTTTAAACAAAAGATCTAGAGTAGACAATAGGAATGTAATACCAGACTTTAATGAATTAATGAATTTGTAATTTGTCTTCCTTGCTGTGGAGCATTAGCTCCGTCTTAGGCGGGGAGGGGTGGGACCCCTCGTCAATGAAACAGCACGGCTCTGGGAGAGCTACTCCCCACCATGTGCCACCCTGATGATTGGATTCAAAGATGGATTCAAAGATGAGTCCCATAGCTGAGCCCAGAATACAAATCACGTCATTTGATTGTCTCTGGGACATTTTATTTCCCCAAAGTTCTTGATGGTACATTGGTTTTAAAACCTTCTGAACCACAGGTAGGAAATCGCTGGATTTGCAATTACAGATTTTCCAGCGTATTCACAATAGAGGAATTTAAATTTCCTGTTGCTCCAGACAGAAGATATTTGATTTATGGAAGGTTGAAAAGGTTTGGTTTGGTGATCAGAAGAAAGCTGGATAAGGCTCCCCACAAATCTCATTCCCCACAAATAGCAAGGTCATAATACCATTAACCTCTACCCAGCACTCACGCTCATAGCCCAGGGCATTTTCCGAAGCAATATGTGTTCCTTCTAGGCTCTTTCTTTAAACCACATTCCGTAAACTTCCCTATGGACTCAGAATAGTACAGGGAAACACATATACACAGAGACCAGGCGATATCCCCTGAATGTGCACTTCTTTCTAATGAGCTTTATGTGGACTTAAATTTGTCCCCAAACTACCAAGTGATAGCATATCTTAAAGCTTTGATGACAGTTGTCAACGGAACATTACTTACTCTCTCATCTGGCATCAAATCAAAGTAACGCTTTTGACAATATTTTTTTATTAGCTTCATTTTAACCCGTTGCCGAGGAAAGCACAGAAGACTTCTTTGCCTGAGTGCAGGATTTTATTGCTCTTCTCAGAGTGAGTGCATTTTTCTACTGTTGGGGCCACTGTGTGTACAGAAGGCCTTCTCACTGAAATGTGAGAGAGTGCTCCTGCAAAGCCATGAGGAGATTGAGTTCTCATTAAACTATATGAGGGGGATAATGATTTAAAGAAACTCTGCAGTAATTCCATTGAAAAATGAATAAACATTTAAAATATTACTTGATGTAATTCACCTCTTAAATTATGCTGCAAGCTTAGATTTTGGTCTATCAGGTTGTGTTTGGGTTAAAGGGACCGTCAAAAGGAATTGTAGGTATACACAGATAAAAACGTTTGGCAAGGTATCTGTGAGACCAGATGCTAATTCAAAAATTACTCTGTGGTATTCCTTGGTGTCTTATGCTCAAAGGCTTGGTGATTGCAGTAGTAGGAATTTATGGTTAAAACACATTACAGTTCTCTGAAGGGACATCTTTTTATGGATCATTTGAAGCCAACAGAAAACGTTAAGACAGATTATATCATCTATGCTACTCTGTTACTTGGAAGAAATGTTTGCTTTGCTACGGATACCCCTGGAAACTTTTGGAAACCAGATATAAACGGGCCATTGACTTATAGAAATCATTAGATTGGCAATTTTACTCCTCATTTTACAGAGGACAAAACAGGACTAGAGAGTTATGTGATGACTTTCCAGACATCCCATGGAAACCCAGGACACGGTGCTTGATTTCCTGACCCTACAACTTTTCCACAGCCCTGTTCAGCCACTACGTTTTTTAGGATTGAAAATGGATAAGCACCTTATTGTTATGCCCATCTCTTTTCAACGTGTTCAGTAATCTTCATAGGCCTTTTTATTGAAATTAAATTATTGTGCTTTATAGAATGTGATTAGGTGTATTAACCAAAGACTTTTCTTGCTGATGTGTTTTGTGAGTTTTTAACCATTGAATTTGCTATTTAACTATTAATTTATTGCAAATAAATTATTTAAGAAAAGAAACTGTTCTTTACAAAAAAGAATTTAATAAATTTACTAAGCACATCCACCTGTTCTCTCCATCCTCACAGCCACTCTTCTGGCTTTGACCTCCTCCCCCACCACTGTTTTTAGTCTAGAAAAAAATCTAGCATTGTCTAGTTAATCTTTCTCTCTCTCTTTCTCTCTCTCTCTCCCTCTTTTACTCTGGCTCTTTCTTTACTTTGCCTTTCACCCAGCTCTCTTATTGTCCTTCTCAAATCATGGCTATGGTCAGATCACTCCCCAGCGATCAGGCCTTCAGTGTCTCATCCACCAGACTGAGACTTATGTCTTACCCCAGTCAGCCGGGCACTCTGCAGCCCGGTCCTTCCCTGTACCTTCCACAGTCCCCTAAGTATACTGTATATGCAGTGAAACTACTTCACTCGATGCTCCCCAGACACATCCCACTTCTTAATACCTCTGACTTTTCTCTTGTGATTCCACTTGCAGGCATGAATGTTCCCATTCTCTCTTGGTCTTTTTTTCTTAAGCTTATTTATTTGTTTGAGAGAGAGAGAGAGAGAGACAGCACGAGGTGGGGAGGGGCAGAGAGAGAGAGGGAGAGAGAATCCCAAACAGGCTCTGCACTGTCAATGTGGAGCCCAATGTGGGGCTCAAACTCACAAACCCATGAGATCATGACCTGAGCCTAAACCAAGAGTCAGATGCTTAACCAACTGAGCCCCCCAGGTGCCCCTCATTCTCTCTTATTCGATTTGCCCTTCCACCTGCACCAAGTTCCTCTCACTAAAATCCTTCATGACTGATCTTAAACACCACTCTTTCACAAAGCTTGACTCCTCTTAAACACCATCTCCTACATGAAGTCCTCCTAGATTTCCACCATTTAATCTGATCTCTCCTTTCTTAGAACCTCCTTTTGTGCCTTATGACCCTTACTTCCTCTAGTCAGTGTTACAGACATCTGTGTATATGCTGTGCCCCTTCGCGCAGCAAGCTAAGGTCTTGAGGAGAGGGGTGGTTCCTGACATTTCCTTCTCACCACAGCCTCCAAGAGACTTCACTTTCAAAATGAGAAAACTGTAATCAGGACTGCCTCTGTTAAGAATATTCCCCTAGCTTCCCCTAAAAGAGGACATTGAAATGAAACTTGATCAGGCTGAATTTTCCTGACAAACCCAAAGCTTAATGCCCTTCTTAAATGTTTGTTTCTCATCGTTTCTATTCAACATGCCCCTTATAACACCTGCCTTAGGAAGTTTCACCACCTAGGAATGGCTTGAGGTGGCCGAAATATGTATAAGTTATGCACAACTGGCTTTGTCCTGAAAAAGGCAAAAGATGAAAGGGGTCTGGGAGAATGGACAGCTTAACTGCTGACCCGCAGGTCAAAGGTTAGCTAAAAGTCACATCCTTAAATAAAAATGTCTGAGATAAGGAGGGAATCTAAAAGTCCAATGGCAATGCAAAGCGAGGGATTTAAAATGGCAGGTGTTGGAAAGGAACACCAGGAATAAATGCACTCAAGGGATTGCAGGAGGCCAGGGGCACAGTCTCCTAAAACACTGTCACTTCTGTGACCACGGCGTTTCCCAGAAAGAGGAAAACTTTGCCTTTTATCTTCTCTGTCTTGCTAACAACCGACACAAAGTGATCTTAAAGAGCACTAGATTTTAACATAAATAGACATAAATTTAGTTCGGTTTGTAATCTACCAAATAAAGTTACTCTAAGAATTTAAGTTCCAGAGCTCATGAATTTGCTGGTAGTCAAGTAAAGCAAGCTGTTGAATTGTGTTATCTGGAAAACTCTGAAAAAACAGGATTATTATCCAATATGTTCATATACTTGGACATAAGTAATTATCCTTCTGGGAACCTATCACAAAGAATTAATCAGAATAATGGTCAAAGAAGTATGTACATGTATCTCTACATCAGAATTTTACAAAGTATGTAAAATGATAACACTAAGAGTAAGAGCTAAGCCTTGCGGAGTGCTTACTATATGCCAGGCACTGTGCCAAGAACTTCCAATGCATCAGCTCACCTCATCTTCATAGTGATGTTGTATTGTTGACATTATATTAATTATGTGTGTCATTCTCAGTTCCCAGAGGAGGAAACTCAAGATTAGGAGGTTAGTTATCTTGTTCCAGTTTCCACTGCAGAGTTAGAATTTGACCCTCAGTTATTTTTACTCAAAATTTCTGCTTTTCATGGACAGATTTGTATGTGTGTGTGTCAGAATTCTTACTTCTTTTTTATTTTTAAATTTTAAAAAATTATAGGGGCACCTGGGTGGTTCTGTCAGTTAAGCATCCGACTTCAGCTCAGCTCATGATCTTGCGGTTCATGAGTTCCAGCCCGGCATCAGGCTCTGTGCTGACAGCTCAGAGCCTGGAACCAGTTTCTGATTCTGTGTCTCCCTCTTTCTACCTCTCTACCTCTCTCTCTCTCTCTCTCTCTCCCAAAAATAAATAAACATTAAATTTTTTAAATTTATTTTTTATTGAAGTATAGTTGACACACAATACTACATTAATTTCAGGTGTGGGAATTCTTAAATTTAAAAAAGCCTAACCACTTTAACAGAACATCATGGATCAGTCCTATTACCCAAAAACACTAGTGGGTAGTCAAACACAACCCCGAAAAACAAAGCCTCCTATTTAGAAGCACCACGCCAGGGGTACTACCAGGAGAAGACTCCGTGACGACACTGTCCTGCAGAGGCAGGCTGGGATGTCACCTGCAGGAGCAACTGTTCGCTCCTTTGTTTGGACTTTGCTTCCCACCTCCACTTCCACCTGGGCTTAAGCATAACCTACGGTTCAGAGCATTGGCACGTGTGTGCGCGCATGCGCTCATGCACAAGTGGGGAAATCACATCTCTTACATGTCCTCCTGGTTTTAGCTCCTCTGGAATTGAGGAGGAAGGAACGTCTAAGGAAATGGACAGTGTTTTTCTTTACTGGGCTTGGGGTTGCATTCTCTTCCTATATTCCATTTAGAAGGTTTGTATCAATTCTTTTTAACTGGTGATAGAAGCCCCAGGTGTAAAAACACTGTGGAACAGCAGAGAACTAAATCTCTTAGATTCATCAAGACTCTATCTTGCACATAATCTTATGGCCACTGTGACCCTCTCCCCACTCTGGGAGAAGTGGAGTGCTGAGCTGAATATTCTGCATCGGCTCCAGTAGTCAGCTCACTCCAGTGTTTTTTTTGTGTCTTTCACTAAATTACCCAAGATTTCATTTTACCTTATGGTGTGTGGATGTGTGCGTGCACACGTAAGGATATGTGTGCACATGTCCTCTTCCCACCAACCAGCAGAACACCTGAGAGCATACAATTATATCAACAATTGGGAAGCATCAACCCCATTGCACCCCGTACAGGCACTGCACCAAGAATGGATTTTGAAAGACTTAACAATGGTGACTGGAAAATAGGTGGAAGGAGATGGGCTAATCAGTTACATGAGACTGTTGGGGCTCTAAGAGAAGTTTGCAGGGAGAGGTTGTCATATTAGTGACATCTTTCGGTCTTCCCTTCAACTCCTTTCAGTTTGGACCAGTGAGTAACTAAATAAAGCTAAAGGTGAGGATCTGGGGTGCCTGGGTGGCTCAGTTGGCTAAGCGTCCGACTAGATTTTGGCTCAGGTCGTGATCTCATGGTTTATGAGTTTGAGCCCCACATTGGGTTCTTTGCTGACAGAGTGAAGCCTGATTGAGATTCTCTCTCTCCCTCTCTCTGTTCCTCCCCCACTCATGTGCATGCTCTCTCTCTCTCTCAAAATAAATAAATAAACTTAAAGAAAAAGGTGAGGGTCTGTTGGCCTAAGATCCAGTTTCTTGGTGTCTCTTTAACACTCTACCCAAGTAGGTAGAGGTCATTGATCACAAGATCTATGTGATCACAAAATGAGATCAAATACCGTAGGGAGAAACCTGGGGTTAAGAACTGTAACCAGGTGTCCTAGGAGGTCCCCAGGCTTGTCACAAGGCGTGGTAATGTTCTGGATGGGGCAGGCCCCAGAGATGCCCCTCCTCCATGCCTGCTGGACTGGAGAAAGGGAAAAAACTGGATCCCTGGTTAGCTTTCAAATAATATGTGGGAGGAGAGCCCTGAATGCTCTCTGAGCTCACTCTCCCTGCGTGACTAGATTTAAAAGAGAGGAGAGGAGAGAGCTTCAATCAAGTGAACAAACACAAGAAAATGTAGCATTTGCCAAATTGGGATCTGAATCTTCTAAAAAGCTTTTGCCTTGAAGCCCTAATTTGGGCAAACATTGTAAAATATTTTGGAGTAAAAATGAGTTTTCAGAAGGTAGTCACATACATAGTTGAAAAGAGAACTTTCTAAGCAAATCTTTAAAAATACAAAATTCCCAAGGCATAAACATCTTTTTTTTAAAGTACTTCTCTTTAAAGAATAAATGTGTGTTATTCTGGCCTGATAAAGTGTTTAGGTGGATAGGCTAAATGTGTAAAAAAGTTGAAAAGCTGTACATTTTTTCATTTGTGGCTACAAGGATACTAAAATAAAATGGTCTCAATTCACCTGCCATATTTTTATAAATTGATAAAGTGTTTCTAGAATTTATAATTTTTGCATTTTAATAATTAAAAAAATTTTTTTTATTTTTTATTTATTTTTGAGAGGCAGACAGCACAAGCAGGGAAGGGTCAGAGAGAGAGGGAGACACAGAATCCGAAGAAGGCTCCAGGCTCTGAGCTAGCAGTCAGCACAGAGCCCAACAGGGGGTTCGAACCCACAAACCATGAGATCATGACTTGAGCCGAAGCCAGACGCTTAACCGACTGAGCCACCCCTAGAGTTTTGTATTTTAGAAGTAGTGTTCCTAAGATAGGATTGAGATAATAGGGGGAGATAATAATACACCTAGGAAATGGTTATCAAAATGTCACTTTCCAAGGCTATATATTTTTTAAGTAGGTTCCATGCCCAATGTGGGACTTGAACTCACCACTCTGAGATTAAGAGTTGCAAACTCTATCAACCAAGCAAACCAGGTGCCCCACCAAGGCTATTTTTTAAAGAAAAAAAAGTGGAGAGTGGGAGTGGGGTTAGTAAGAGCAGTATTTTTTCCTTTAAAAATATTAAGCTCTGTTGGGGCACCTGGGTGGCTCAGTCGGTTAAGCGTTTGACTTTGGCTCAGGTCATGATCTCACAGTCTGTGGGTTTAAGCCCCGCTTTGGGCTCTCTGCTGACAGCTAGCTCAGAGCCTGGAGCCTGCTTCGGATTCTGTGTCTCCCTCTCTCTCTGCCCCTCCCCCACTCTCTCTCTGTCTCTGTCTCTCAAAATAAAATAATAAAGACATAAAAAATTTAAAAAATAAATTAAGCTCTGTGAAAGACAATGTCAAGAGAATGAGAAGACAAACCACAAATTGGGGAAAAAATATTTTCAAAAGGATTGTTATCCAAAGTATACCAAGAACTCAACAAGAGGACAATGAAAAACCTGATTAAAAAATGGGCCAAGGACCTGAACAGTCACCTCACCGAAGAAGATATACAGATGGCAATTAAGCATATGGAAAAATGCCCCACATCATCTGTCATCAGGGAAAGTGAATCAAACAGTGAGATACCACTACACACCTACCAGAATGGCTGAAATCCCGAGCGCTGACAACACCAAATGGTGGAGAGCATGGGGAGAAACACATTGTAAGTGGAGACCCAAAACAGTACCGCCATGTGGGATGGAGGTTTGGCAGTTTCTTTCTTTCTTTGTTTTTTTTTTTTTTAAGTTTTTTGTTTGTTTTTGAGAGAGAGAGACAGAGTGAGAGAGGGAAAGAGAGAATCCCAGGCAGGCCCTGCACTGACAGTGCAGAGCTCAATGCAGTGCCTGATCTCATGAACTGTGAGATCATGACCTGGACTGAAATCAAGAGTCAGATGCCTAAGCCACTGAGTCAACCGACTGAGCCTCTCAGGTGCCCCTGGCAGTTTCCTATAAAACTAAGCCTATTCTTCCATACAATTCAGCAATTGCTTCCCTCAGTATTTACCCAAAGGAGTTGAAAACTTATGTCCACACACATAGCTGCACATGGATGTTTATAGCAGCTTTATTCATAATTGCCAAAACCTGGATGAACCAAGATAGCCTTCAGTCGATGAATGGATAAACAAGCTGCAGTACATCTACACAATGTAATATTATTCAGCACTGAAAGGAGATGAGCTATCAAGCCACGAAAAGACACAGAGGAAACGCAAATGCATTTCACCAAGTGGAATAAGCCAATCTGAAAAGGATGCCCACTGTATGATTTCAAGTACATGACATCCTGGAAAAGGCAAAACTATGGAGACAGTAAAAAGATCAGTGGTTGCCAGAAGTGGGAGGGGGAAGAGTGAATAGGGAAAGCACAAGAGGATTTTTAGGACAGTGAAATTATTCTGTATAATATTATAACTATAGATACATGTTGTTCTACATTTTTTTCCTCCAGCAGAAATTTTTTTCAGGACACCAATATATAACATTAACAAAAACTAGATTTTTAAAATCAGTAACATTTATTTGTATGGATTTAACTATGTAATATCTTGCTATAATCAATAACAACAAAGAAGCTGCTTTAGTGAATCCAAAATTAGAATTTAAAAAAATTTCAGCATAGTTAACAGATGGTGTTCTGTTTCAGGTGTACAATATAGTGATTCAACAATTCTGTACATTACTCAGTGCTCATCATAAGCATACTCTCAATTGCTTTCACCTGAGCTTAGGATCCTTCTATTCTTCCATCTTCTGTATGTCATTATACATTTATCAAAAGCCTTAGAATGTACAACATCAAGAGCGAACCTTTATCTTTTAACTAATGTATCTGTATTTGTGTGCAAACACAACTATATACTCTCACGTCCTTCTTATACCACCTTCCTCTCTCTCTTAACGCTATATCCTAGAGGTCCTCCAATACCATAGAGAACTTTTTCATTCTTGTTAACATCTGCATGTATTGTATAATATGGATACACCTTAGTTACTGAGGGACACTTGGGTTTTTTCAGTCTTCTGCTGATACTAACAATGCTGGAATGACTAGCCTTCAACACACAAGATTTCCCAAGTTTGTCGATCTATCTGTGGGATAAGAGCACTCTTAGCAGCGCTGTGTGGGCATTGCTGTTTCCACAGAGTCACCTAAAGAGCATGTTAACAACTGCTGGGATACATGCCAATCTGACAGGTGCAAATGTTTTCTGGATGCAGATGTAATTTACATTTTTCTTTTTATAAGTGAGGCTGACATCGTATGCTTAAGAGTCATTTGTGTTTCTGTGGACTGTCTAGAGATATATTTAGCCTTTTTTTCTGCTGGGTTGTTGGGCTTTTTCTTTCCAATTTCTAAAAGCTCTTTATATATGAAGGAGACCAACCCTTTTTCTGGGTTGTGAGTAACAAACATTATCCCTAATTTGTCATTTGTCTTATGGCCTTCTTTATGATGTTCATTTGTCATGTATAAGAATTTGATTTTTATGCCATACAATTTATCAATTTTATGGTTCTGGATTTTGAGTCATAGTTAGAAAGACGTCCTTCACTCTGAGGTTTTTGTCCTTTTGAATTCATTTTAAAATTTTGCTTTGAGGTTCCAGAGGCAGGAAATGGTGGGGTAGAGGCGCTGCTGAATATTTCCTCCCCTTTAATAAAAAAGACTTCTTAAGACATTGAAAATTACATATTTTAAGTAAATTCAAGTAGATAAAATTTCTCTCTCACCAAATTCTAAATTTGGCTCTAATAAAGAGAAGTTTCAAAGACTTGCTGCCTGGAACTCTGACACAAGAAAGTGAAGGGACTTAGGGCCAACTAGGTCTGAATAAATCTGCACCCTCTATCCTAACCTGGCCGAGCTGAGAGGACACACCCTACCGGACTGGAGGAGAAAGGAACACCCAAAAGACAAAACAAAAAGAAAAGGAAGGGAAAACAAAACAAAACAAAAAATTAAAGCTCAGAATAACAATTTTCTCAAAAATTGGATATCCAGAAAGGGGTAGCTGGGCAAAGGTGGGGTTGAAGTCTTCTGCTGCCGCCCGGTATCGGAGCTGTGATCATGAAGGGCTGATAGGAGCTGTGGTTGTGGAGGGAGGGGCAGGGGTGGGCAGGTGAGGCTCGGTGTCTTGACCTCTTTTTCTCTTGCCGCCCTCTCTTCTGCTCCCGCCTTCCATTTGTAAACCCAACCAGAAGCCCAAGAAGAGTAGGAAGGCCAGAGTGATGGAGGCTAAGGTTTGTATAGATCTCTGAGGGCATAAAGGAAGACAGTTTTCACTGCCCTCCAAATACGGACCAGGAAATCCATTTTAATAAAAGATTTTTTGGTATCTATTGAAATTGATACAGGATATATGATATTAATATATTTCCTTGCAGTGTTTGGATAAATCTTTACTTGATCATGATATAATTAGCATGATAGAATTGTATATACAGTAAAACCTTGGATTGCAAGTAACTTGTTCTGCGAGTGTTCCACAAGATGAGCAAACATTTCTAACACACTTTTTTTTTTAAATGTTTTATTTATTTTTGATACAGAGAGAGACATGAGAGAGGGAGGGGCAGAGAGAGAAGAAGACACAGAACCGGAAGCAGGCTCCAGGCTCTGAGCTAGCTGTCAGCACAGAGCCTGACATGGGGCTCGAACCCACAAACGTGAGATCTGACCTGAGCCGAAGTCGGATGATTAACCGACTGAGCCACCCAGGCGCCCTCTAATACACTTTTAACTTGATAAACGAGATATGTCTTGCAATACTAGTAGTGCATGATGCCAAATATCACATTATCACAACTGAGCCAGTGGTTTCTCTCTCTCTCTCTCTCTCTCTCTCTCTCTCTCTCTCTGTCTCACTGTAGGATTGTGGGTGATATTCAAAGCAATGTCACATTTCCGCGAAATCCTCAAAAGGAAACAACAGCAAGTGTCATTGGATAGGTTCCTTGTTAAAGTTGTTTGAAAAGAAAAAGATTCCCCTGAGCCAATGGATAGCACTGATTCCATGAATGATAGTGAAGGTCGTCCTACACAGTAGCCCTCCCTTCTCTTGTCTCCCTCACACCAGCCATGAAGGTTTCCAAAGGTAAGTGCACATTAATTTATTTTTCTTTATATTTTGTATTGTCCTTATTATTTTGTTTTATATTACAGTACTGTAATCATTTTTATATGGATATTTTTAGGTTGTGGAATGAATGATCTGAGTTTCCATTATTTCCTATAGTGAAATTCACTTTGATATACAAGTGCTTTGGATTACAAGCATGCTTCCAGAACGAATTATGCTCACAAACCAAGGTTTTACTGTAATTTCATATACTGTCATATTATGTTCCTAATCTATGTCTTGACCCTGGTGTAAAATATCCCTGAAAAAATACCTTTACTAAAATCTACATGGGAAGGCAGAGCATCTTGTCTGACTAAGGACACCTTGTGCCACTTGCCACTTCTTTTAGTGTACCTGACCACTCTAGGTAAGAGATGTATGAAACGCAGTTGTTTCAGCCCACAGCCCAAGGGAGATCTGGGCTGTCAGAGTTAATGAGCCTCTCACACGGTCCCCTGATCACCTTCTTACCCTTCTGTCTTCACAGCAGGCCTCCAGAGCCTCATCTCACATGCAGGGTGTTCTGCATGCTCATGTTGCCATCTAGCAGATAGAAATTATTTTCCTCCCTGCTCCGCAGACTAAAACTTCCCCCTAGCCTCCAGAGCTTCTGAAAACAACTTTCCAGTGTCTCCTTCGTCCTCTCTGAGAGACTGAATGGCTCTAGGCTCCAAGAGGAAAGATGTTCCATCTCAGAAATTGAGAAGGCAAGATGTACCGGCCAAAAGATGGGGTGGGGGGGAAAACAGAAAATCAGCTCCTGGAACTAGTCGGCTCTTTGCACTGTATTTGAATCTCCTGATACCCCTACTTAGGCATACAGCATAAACACACCGGAGAATGGCAAGACGGGGATGAGAAAGGAAAGTATTAACACCTCAAGGAAGGATCATTAAAATCCATTAGAGCCTATTCTGTGCCAGGCATTTTATAAATGCCATCTTTGATACTTTTAATAACCATTTAATGGCAGTATTTGCTCCAGTTTACAGTTGGAGGATTTGTGGCTTTAAAGAGTCTAAGAGACAAACTTGAAACCACACAGAGATTTCCTGCACACATGCAGTCCCTTTCTTAGTTATCAAAATAATGAAAATTTCAACTCTACCCATAAACCACGTATGGCAGAGAAAGGTGCGCTCAGTCAAAAAGTTTTCTGGCTTCACTTGTTATAAACAAGTTGATGGTTGAGTTTTTCTTTTGCGGCTTCTAAGCACATACTACCCCAAAGCCTAGAACAACTACCATGACCTAGCTTCCCCCCCACTTCTTTCCCAGAAATAAAGGAAAGATGCAGAAGTCCAATTCAGAAAGTACTGAAATCAAGCATCCAGTGAACTTTGTTCCCTACAAGTAAACCCCTTATCAGTCTCTTGCAGAGATTCAAAAACGCTTATCTCGATAGAGCAGATTATGGGGCTGACCCACTCTCAATTCTGAGTAGGAATCAAATAGGCATTCTCTTCTGTCAGCAACTCCCGCTTTGCCAATCCAGATAAATCAATTAATGGGATGCAAAGCAGACGTCTTGCTTTTCTCTCCCCGGATGCTTGCCTCCCTGAGCTCCCCTGCACTCCTCAGTGCCCGGTTTAATACCATCTGAGAGTCCTTATTTACAAGAGGGCTTGCGCAGGTGCGAGCTTTCAGGCCTGCCAAACGGGAGCAATTGTCGCCCCTCCCCTTGCAAGCTCCAGGCTCCCCTCTTTGTGAGATACTTTTGTTTTCTCTGCTTTTCAGACCAAAGACGTCCCTCAGCAGCTCATCTAATCGGATTATGCTAATTTGTACTTCATGAACCTAAACAGCATAACTAGATCTGCAGAGGGCTCAGTCCAGGAAGAGAGGGACGTCGACTTTGTTAGTAAACCTACCCCAAAAAAGTGCAGAAAGAAAGCACGTCCCGTGTTTAGCCACACAAAGCTGCTACTCTGGAAGGCCCACAGAGCTCTTGACAATTTAGAGTGCCCAGAAGCCTTCTGCGTTCAGAATAGAAACAGTGAAGGCACAGAAAGGACCACAACGACAGGCTTTTTCCTGCTTATAAAGTTCCTCTTCTTCCTTTTACCCAATTTACTCACATTTACCCTCTTGGCTAATCGATATATAAATTCAGAAGCTGAAGCTGGGTGGTACAGTTCAACAAACATCTATCAGATACTACTACTCATTAAGGATGATGCTTCATGCTATGGTTTGCATGAAAGTGTCTAAGACTTCTTGCCTTACAGAATTTACACACTGGTAGGGAAAGACCTCCAGGTACAGAAATCAGAAAACACCTCAATGAGGGGATTGCAATTCCTCAATTTGTTTTCTCTCCCTCATGCTTGATGACCCTACTAGTCATCTTCCACAGATCATTTTAAAAATGACTTAGGGCGCCTGAGGTGGCTCAGTCAGTTAAGTGTCCAACTTTGGCTCAGGTCATGATCTTAAGGTTTGTGAGTTCGAGCCCTACATCGGGTTCTGTACTGATGGCTCAGAGCCTGGACCTACTACTTCGGATTCTGTGTCTCCCTCTCTCTCTCTGCTCCTCCCCTGTTCACGCTCTCTCTCTCTCTTTCAAAATAAATAAAACATTAAAGAAATTTAAAAAAAATAAAAATGACTTATGTTCAGGGGTGTCTGGGTGGCTTAGATGGTTCGGTATCTGCTTACTGATTATGGGTCAGATCATGATCCCCAGGTCATGGGATCAAGCTCCGAATCAGGCTCCATGCAGAGTGTGGAGCCTGCTTGGGCTTTTCTCTCTATCTGTCTGTCTCTGTAAAACAATAAAAAAACCTATGTTCATGTAAAGCTTTTTGTTTACTCAAAATACAGAAGTATATAACTTGATCTTTATAACAGACTGTGAGACAAGTAAAACTGATATTTCCAATTCCTTTTCAAGTGTTGAACTGAGAACTGGAGATACTAAATGGCTGATCCAAGATGAACCTTCTGGTTAATTATTGGGCTTCTGGTTCCCAGCCGAGTTCTTCCGGCCCCCATCCCTAGCATGCTGCCTCATTCATGTAAGTAAGGCCAGAGGGGACCTTAGAGGCCAAGTACTCCATTCTATTGTGCATGATGAGTAGGACTGCACACAAAGTGTTAACATGTTACACTAACACCTTGAAGGAAAAAAACCTGTTATGCCTAGATCGCAATATCCCCAAAGACCAGAGACCACCAGGAAACCGAGTCACACATGCAAAAGCAAAGGGCTTTTTATTACGGACTTAAGCTTGGTCTCTCAGATTTCACCAATGCAATGGATCCGTGCTGAGAGCCCCGAACAAGGGCTGAGTAGGGTTTTTATGGGGTTTGGGGAGGGGGAGTTACAAGAAATTGTGGCATAGGTACAGTGATCCAATCATTATCACATAACAGCATTGGCAGCAACTTTAACCATACATTTTGTTTAGAGTGTTCATTACTTTTGGCAGGACCCAATCACAATATTTAGGGTAGTTTTGAAATTAACCAATTACAGAACGAGCCCAGGGTCTTGTTCGGGCGACTATCAGGTTAACTTTAACATGAGGCAACAGGGTCCTATCTATAGTTTCTATCTACAGGCCTCACCCTTAGGAATGTGGAGGGTGGTTGCTGGCCTTCTCTGATTGGGTGTTGCGAAGATGGTCTCTCCTGCCTTGGGCAATGTGTAACTAACTGCCTGATAGTTTCCAGGAAACTGAAACTTAGGCCTTCTAGTTCAGAGAAGAAACTTAAAGCCTATCATGGAGTCAGTTTGGTTCAGACCTGCGTCCTTTCAAAATGACCTTCATGCATTGGGCAATTAGCAAAACCAATTTGAATTTTCAAATGCATAAGTGAAATTGTTCACCTGGAATCATCTAGGCAAGCATTTTTAATAAACTTCAGCTCATTTTTAGCCCTTATCTGTGCTGTCTCTGTTCTTGTGTAATCATAATACCATCCTGTTTCTTCCTTTCTTAGTTTAGACATCTATCCCTGGATTGGCCTATCCCGCCCATTTTTTAAAAATTTATAATAGTTTATTGTCAAATTGGTTTCCATATAACACCCAGTGCTTCTCCCCACAAGTGCTCCCCACCATGACCATCACCCCCTCCCTACCTCCCCCTTCAGTCCTTGATTCATTTTCAGTATTCAGCAGTCTCTCATCTCCCACCCATTTTGAAGTGAGACCCTTTCACACATCAGGTTCTTGCTGCCCCAGCCGGCCAGCACTCAGCAGTTTCGCTAATTAGTTTCTAAGCTGAGTGTACCCTTGGGTGAGGAAGTCCCAGCAGCTGCAGGGATCTTCCTTGGAGATTGCCACACACCGATCTCTGTTACACCCACGGAGGAGTATCTTCCTCTTATTCCAAAGTCCCCATTCCCTCTGGGATCTGACACTGAATTCCTGTATCTGATCTGAGAGACTCTTATAATTCACAATTCACTTACGAAGCTGAAAACATTGACTATCCTAAAAATGAATGGGGGAGGCTTTCTCAGTCCACACGCTCATGTCACCACTTCCCCCTCCTCGTTCCTCCAAAACAGCCTAAATATGCAGCAATAACCGGATTCCATCAGAAGAACAGAAAGGTGTATTTCATCTCTGCTCTCTGTCCCCGCAAAATGATTCTTCTAATCTCAAAGCTTCAGATGCCGGTTAGAGTGGAAAGTGGAAAGGCAGAGGGTTAGAAGTGGAAGATTTCAGGTGTGATTAAATAAACCATTTCCACTCAACAGTTTCTCTAAGATAGTTTTTTGTCTGAAGAGTTTCCACTAGTAGTTTTAATTTCCTTATACAGTTGAATATCGTAAGCCAATCTCCGACTTTTGCTATGGTTGAATATTCAGCAATCCAAACAATGATGAATATTTAAACATCTTAATCTTGGTATAATTTTGCTGTAAATGGCCTTCTTTCACCACTGTAATGGTACCTGACTGGGTTTTTAGTGCTCATTTAGTGAACACTCTCATGTCAAATTCTTACAATGAACTGAGTCCTGGGGGCTAGGGTGGATGTGGGCTGAAGTCTTCGGACTTTCCCAAACTAACTGCCTTGACTTCATTCAAATCAAGTATCATGGACAAAGCTCTGTGAAAAAGATAACTTCTTTACAAAAACTGTAGTGATATGCATTTTTTTAAACCCAGAATTAGAAAAAAAATTGGCTAGTGTTAGAAAAGCCTAAATGCATAAGAATTGCTTGTATTTTTAAAAGTTTATTTATTTATTTTGAGAGAGAGACAGAGAGGATCCCAATCGGGTTCTGCATCAGTTAGCCCCAATGTGGGGCTCGATCCCACGAACCATGGGATCATGACCTGGGCTGAAATTAAAAGTCAGATGCTGAAGCCACCAAGACACCCCAAGAATTGCTTGTATTGTATAAAGTTAGATATTTCATAAAGTACACTAATATACATTTCTGTTATGCTAGAAAACATATGATTGAATTCATTCGGGCAGTTTTTTCCTCATGTGTTGTATAGCCCCCAGGATTTTCCAAAGCCAGAACCCAGCAAATCCTTGAGAGTAGGATGCTGTGTGAATGATCCTCTCACTCCGTGATACAGTAGAGGGCTGTGTCTAAGAGATGCTGCTATTGAGGCGAGCATACTAAAGAGAAAACTAAGAATGGGGAAGGAGTTATATCTCAGGTTAGAAAAGACAGGTTACCAAAACAAAGTCCAAACTCCTTTGGGTATTTTGCCTGGAATCAGTTTCTATGGTAGGATAATTGCAAATGTACATGCAACATAAGAATCAAAATCCACTGTGACACCAGGGACCAGAGTCAGAGCAACTTAAAAACTAGAAAAGTTCAGAGAAATAGGATCAGCAAGATAGCAGAAGTAGAAAGTTCCAGCCATCATCCCTTGCACAGAAACACCGATTTAACAACCATCCCTGGATGAGAATATTGTCGTTAGAGCTCTGGAATCCAGCTGAGAGGTTACAGCACCCTGGTGGAGCACAGAAATGAGAAAAGGTGGAATGAAAAGGTAAAAACATAAAGTTTCACGTTATGTACATAACCTCATTCCCAAGCCAACACAGTACAATGCTGAAAGAGATCCCTTTGATTTGCGCATCCTCCGTGGGAGAAGGAGAGAGCAAAGTGGGCATTCAACTTCCCCTGCCTTTCAGAGTGCTACTTGTGAGCTCTCCTGTCATGCTTCACCCAGAACCCTGAAGAGAATCAGCAAAGCTATCTCCCTGGGGAGCAGTTAAGAACAAAGAAAAGAAGGGGGGCTTTCACCAACAAGTGCACAGATCTCAACACCTGACCTACAAACCCTAGTAGCAGACTGCCCTTGACCCGCTGGGATCAGGGCCACCTGCCAGTACACCTTGGCAACAGGCACACACGCCTCCCCACCAGGGAGTCCACATAGAAGGTCTGGCTGAGCCGGTTGGTGGAAGGCTTTCCTTGACAAAGCCAGTGTGTAACTGCTTTTTCAAATGTACAGACACCAGTGCAAGACTACAAAGACAATGAAGGTAGCGAAACAAATACTACAAAGAAACAAAATAAAGCACCAGTAACTGACTCCAAAGAAATGGAGATCTATGGATTGCTTGACAAAAAATTCAAAAGAATCATCTTAAAGAATCCCAGTGAGCACAAGAGAACACAGGTAGACAATAAATAAAATCTGGAAAACAATACATGAACAAAATGAGATGTTTAACAAAGAGATATAAATCATTAAAAAAGAACCAAACAGAAATTCTATAGCTGAATAAGAATACAAAGACTGAACTGAAATAAAAAAAAATTTTTTTTAATGTTCTATTTATTTTTGATACAGAGAGAGACAGAGCATGAGAGGGGGAGGGGCAGAGAGAGAGGGAGATACAGAACTGGAAGCAGGCTCCAGGCTCTGAGCTGTTAGCACAGAGCCTGATGCAGGGCTCGAACCCATGAACGTGAGATCTGACCTGAGCCGAAGTCGGAGGTTTAGCCGACTGAGCCACCCAGGCGCCCCTGAACTGAAATTTTTAATAGCTTCAGTAGCAGACTCAAACAGAAGAATGAATCAGCACACTCAAAGACATGTCATTCGAAATTATCCAGTTGGAAGAACAAAAATTAAAAAAAAAAAAAAAGATTGGAAAGGAGTGAGGAAAGCTGGTGGCGTACCTTTAAGAGTATGAATATATGCATTGTGGAAGTCTCAGAAGGAAAATAGAGGGGAAAGGGCAGAGAGATTATTTAATGAAATATGACTGAAAATTTCCCATTCATCAATGGTAAATGGATAAAGAAAATATGGTATATATGTTCAATTGAATATTATTCAGCCTTAAAAAAAAATCTGCCATTTGCAGGAACATGGATGAACCTTGAGGACATTATGGTAACTGAAATAAATCAGGCACAGATACCACATGATATTGCTAACATAAGGAATCTAAAATTAGTTAAAATCATAGAAGCAGAGAGAGGAATAGTGGTTGCCAGAGGCTGGAGGGAGGGAGCAATAAGGAGGTGTTAGTTAAGGAGGACAAACTTCCACTTAGACAAGATGAATAAGTCCTAGAGACCTACTGAACAACTTAGAGCCTGTAGTTAATAATATTGTACTACATACTTAAAAATTTGCTAAGAGAGTAGATCTTATTATACATTAACACAAAATAATAATAAAGAGAATGAGAGGAAGCTTTCGGAGATGATGGATATGTCTATGGCATAGCTTATAGTGATCATTTCATGGGTATATGCTTATCACCAAACTCATCAAGTTGTATATGTTAAACATGTGTACCTTTTTGAGTGTCAATCATGCCTGGGTAAGGTGTTTTGTTTGTTTTTTAATAGGAAAGATCAAATGGTTCTTAGATCAAGTGGTTTGGTGTATTGGACCTTCTTTTAAAGATACAGAGTCGTATCCCTGCTTCCATTATTCATAAAGATCCAGTTCTCTGGACTGGTATGTGACACTAGGTTCCCCTCATTGTTCTTTCCTGCAACTCTGCACCAGTTCTCCAGTCCAAGTAGTGGCTAGTCTTTGGACTTTGTGGGAAGGTGGAAGTGGAATGATGTCATATGTTTGAGGTATTGCAGAATTTGGCAGCAAGTTTTCAGTTTCACTCTAGCTACTCTCCCAGTTTCCAATTCCCATCCAGTAAATGTTGCAATTGCCCTGAGAGTAGTGGGAATCCTTGATCTCTCTGCTCTTCTGAAAGATCCAAAAGATTATCTGCTTTCTGAGCTTAGTCTTTGGTAGATGAATATGTCATGGAGCAGGGGTCACATGAGGTACCAATAGACATAGCAGTGGGCCTTAGAGAATATGATGCTGGTGTGTGTGTGTGTGTGTGTGTGTGTGTGTGTGTGTGTGTAGTGTTTGGCTCATGCTTCTGGGGATGGATAGATAAATAGGGGCAAGAGAAATAGATTGCTCTATAAAATAGTCCATTGAATAGTGGACTGCAGAACAACTGTTTTTCTACTTTAAACAAATTGTTTTATCAGTTCATGGACTTGTACCTGGGCTTCTATGAGACAGCTGTTACAAATCATGGACTTGTAGACCAGAGTCCTGGTCATGTTCCAAGTCTGTTCTTTTAACTGGAAGCAGAACACACTGTGAATTAAGATCTGGGAGAATATCTGCTATTCAGTGGCCTAATTTGCTGCCGTGTGATTGGCTAAGAGCCTCCCAAATGAAATTCCCTGCTTCATAGCCAGAAATGGCAGGTAAACACTGTGATATACAAAATGGAGTTATGATTCAAGTGCATTTTCTAAACAGCTATTTCCCAGACTTTCTTAACCTCTCAAGTTTGGGTTAGGAGTTCATCTTCCAAGAGCTCTCATAATACCTTGTGCTTCCTGCTGTTGTAGTATTCATCATGCTTCACAATCTTTATTCATTTGTCTGTGCACCATCTAGAGCAAACCTCCCAAGAGCTTGGAAGCATTTTTCATGTACACACAAAGTTGATTAGGTGCACGAACCAGCCTAGTGGAATTTTCTCTCAAATATCTCACAAGAATCCAATGTAGGCAGAGATGGTGGTGGTCATTTTCATAGAACCATTGATCCATCTACCATTCTTCTGAATGGCAGTTTTTGGGGGAGTTGATGTATACTCATCCCCACACTCACTGGCTCTCATGATCTAGCAGCCTGGTGGAGAATAGATGTTTAATGAAATTTGGTAACCTTCAGGTACCCTTGCCACTCAGGTCTAAGTTCCAAGTGCCCACTAAAATTATTATATAATTAGCCCAAAGTATATATTTGTTCAAGCAACACCATATGAATCTTACCCCTACTTAGCTGAAATTACTTCCCTTACAGGAAGGAGAAGAGAGCTTTTGTAGCATCCAGAGGCATACAACTGAAGGGCTCCACAGGGGACTTTATATCTAACCCCCATCCCCTACTTTTTAAGTATCTTGTCTCCTGAATATATATTTTAAAAGTAAATGAAATAAAGAACCAACTGTTCTTAATGCCCAAGATTTTTGGCACCTGAAGTTTAACTCCAAGATGATTATTAACTTCATCTTCTCTGGAGGGAGTTCTTTAGGAAACAGACTTTAGGAGAGTATGAATTAAGAAAATTTCATGCAGCTTAGCTATTTTTTTTTTCAAGTTTCCAGAAGAAACCTCTGACTGAGCTGGTAACATAATAGTGCGTTTGATTGAATCAGGATAGGCTTTCATACCTTGGCTCATGATGCTACCCCACAGAGATTGGGCTTCTGGAGAGACAGAAAACCCAGTCAGGGCCAGCCTGTCTACCAAGCCCCAAGCTACCTGGTAAGTTTGTTAGAAAATATCATTCTTCGTCTTTAATTGAAAAGAATTTTTGAGGTATAAAATACATATCAAAAGTGCACGAATCTTCAAAGTGTAACTCTATTTTCAATAAAGTGAACATATCACTATCATAATAAAGAACTAGAACTCCAGAACCCCCTTCTCCGGCCTCCATGAGAAACCATTCATGCTGACTTTTAATTCCACAGATTGATTTTGCCTATTTTTGAACTCCATGTCAATGGAATCATGCAGAATGTACTTTTTTTTTTAAATCTTTGACTTCTTTCTCTCAGCATTATGTTTGAGATTCATGATCCACCGATGTTAATGCAAGTAGCAATATTCCATTCATTTTCCTTGCTTTACAGAATGTGGTGTATGTGTGTATGTATATGTGTATGTATGCAATTGTGTATCTGAATTTATTCATTCATATTACTTTAATGTTTATTTACTTTTGAGAGACAGACAGAAACAGAGCACAAGTGGGGGAGGGGTAGAGAGAGAGGGAGACACAGAATCTGTTAGCACAGAGCCTGACTCGGGGCTCAGACTCATGAACTGTGAGATCATGACCTGAGCCGAAGGTGGACACTTAATGATGGTGCCACCCAGGTGCCCCATCCGTACTACTTTTGACAAACATTTGTGTTATTTTCAGCTTTATGCTATTTTAAATAATGCTGCTATAAATATTTGTGATTGGAATTTGTAGGTCTCAGGATGTCTGTGTTCACCTTTAGCAGATACCATCAGTTTTCCAAAGTGGTGTGTCATGTTAGACTCTTACCAGCAGTGTTATGTGAGTCCAAGTGACTTTATATTTTCACCAGCACTTGGCATTGTCTCTCTCTTAAATTTCGGTAGTTTTAATAAGCAGTTTTAATTTGCATTTCCATGCTGATTGAGCACCTCTTCATATATTTATTGATTGTTTGGTTAGCTTATTTTGTGAATTATCTGTTCAAGTTTTTGCTTGGTTTTGTCCTGAATTAAAAAAAATTGTTGACTTCTACATATTAATTTATATGAATTCTTTATATTTTGGGGATAAGATTTTTCTGTTGGAGATAAATATGTATAATTAGCATCTCCTGTCACTTTGTGTTTGCCTTTTTTATTCTCTTAATGGTGTCTTTGATAATTGGATAATTTTAACATAATCCAACTTATCAATTTTTTCTCTCATGGTTCAAGTTTTAAAAAATTTTTTTAAATGTTTATTTATTTTTGAGAGAGAGAGCAGAGTGTGAGTGGCAGAGGGACACAGAGAGGGAGACACAAAATCCGAAGCAGGCTGCAGGCTCTGAGCTGTCAGCACAGAGTCCGATGTGGGGCTCAAACTCACAGTGAGATCATGACCTGAGCTGAAGTTGGACACTTACCTGACTGAGCCACCCAAGTACACCTTGAACTTTCTTTGAGGAGGTGTTCTTTAGGACAGCAAATCCTTTTTGGTGCAACTCTTCATCCATCTGGGAGAAATACTTGTGTGGCTCCCACCAAAGGTTAGCATCGGTAGTTTTACAATGGCTGGTCTTCTATACCTCGTCCCTGAAGTGTTTCTTGTTTCATTGGCTTGACGTTTTTCACCTGACATTTTTATTCTGGTAATGTTTGTCTTTGTTCCTGCTTATGTCAGCTGACTAATCCTCACCTGGTCCTCAGGTTCAATTTCTTAGTCTCAGCTTTGATCTGACTGACCAGACTTGCCAATTATGTACTCTATTAGCTAGTCTCAATGTCCTTAGATCTAATTTTATCCCCAGCCTCTCTCATGGTTATGGATGTGCAGCAACTGTTGGCCTAGTTGTCCTAACCTCTGTCTGGTAGGGAATGTTCCCAGCCCGTTAGAATATGTGCTAGTTAATCCCAACTTTTTTTTTAGGTTTTTTTTTTTAATTTACTTTTGAGAGAGAGAGAGACAGCGTGAGCAGGGGAGGGTCAGAGAGAGAGAGGGAGACACAGAATCTGAAGACAGGCTCTAGGCTCTGAGCCAGCTGTCAGCACAGAACCCAATGTGGGGCTCGAACCCATGAACCGCGAGATCATGACCAGGGCCGAAGTCGGATGCCCAACCAACTGAGCCACCAGGTGCCCCCCCCCCAGTTTTTTTTTACTTTGGCACTTCAAAGTTAGGTGAGTTTATAGGATTGGAAACCCTGTTAAAGACCTTCCTGACTTGTACTGGTAGATTTCAGTGTAGATGGCTTCTAGCTGAGAAATGTGATAACTCAAGAAAACCTCAAGAACATGCCTTTAGTCAAAGCAATAGCATCATCTTCATGTATTAAGAAAAGCATTATTGTTATTACTATTTGGACACAAATTATTATTACTAGGTACAATGCTAAAGAGAAGGAACTAAGGGTAAAAGAAAAAAAACCAAAGCACAAAACCAAAAGGGAGCAAATAAAGGAGAAATGCTATATTTTTTTCTTGGAATGCTAAAGACAATTTCACTGAACTTTCTAAGTCTGTTACCTAAGTATCCCTTTTTATTTCACACAGATGATTTTGTTCATTATTTAGGTTAATATACTAGATCACAAATTTGAGAGTGCTTTTATGTGGTAGGTATTTTTTAAATAAATTAAGTCCCAACTGAATTATATACATGATAAGAGAAAGTAATTAAAGTCCTCATAATGCTGGTTAAGTACATTCTGAATAATAACTGACATTTATTGAGAGCCTTCTGTGCACTAGGCACTGTTCTTTAATATGTATTAATATATTTAATTCTCACAAAATCCCATGAGGTCCAGAGTATTATTTTCACCATATTAGAAATGAGAAAACCGAGGCACAGAGAAACTTGCCTGAGGTCATTCAGCTAACAAAGAGCAGAGCCAGGATTTGACTCTGGATATCTAGTTTCAGCACCTGCAATCTTAACCACTATGCCTCCGCCTCTAAATTTAGTATAATCTATATAACTCAGTAGTAAAGAAAGCAGTAGGAAAGAAAGTCTAAGTTCCTCCCAAGAGATCTGAATATCATAGGAGAAGACTAATAGCTAAGATTTATCAAGTAGGTACCCATGTGTTGGATACAATGCTAAGTAAATTATATGCATGTTTTCTTAGTTTTGAAAACAACATTGTGAAGTAAGTACTGTTAATCCTAAATTAAAGATGAAGGCAGGATTAGAAAGATTTAGCAAGTGCTTTCTATAAGGTTACACAATAAAGAGTCAGATTCTTAAGACTGTGTGTTTTATGTTACCACTATGCTACACTGTCTCCCAAGATGAGGAAGCTTCCCAGGTGAAATCCTTAGTATAAAACTGAAAATGCAATTTGATATGCTGCTAAATAGCTAAAGAGACAGAGGGAAAGACTTTGCTATTATGATTTGACGGGCCCCATTTGAAAGAGAGATACATATTGAGTGATTGAACATTATAAATAATCTGATAATCAGCTGAGTGTAGTGGAGATAGGAAAAGATTTATCATGTGTTTTCCATGCTGGATTTCTAGTTTAATGAACTGCTTGGAGGAGAGGAAAAAAAGATTTCCAAAGGAAAAAAAATAACAGGAAATTATTCCCTTCTTAGGTAATCATAATGCCTATAAGAAGCTGTGCTGTTATTAAAAATATTCTTTTACTTTTCTTTTTTCTTTCAGACTAAGGAAACTTGTTACTAATTTTTCCATGCAAAACTGCACAGAATATGGATACATATACTAAAAGATCTTCACATTTTACAGATTTTAGATCTAACATGACTTATACAGCTTTACAGATATTTAAAGAACATTCAGTGATTAAAGCAGTCCCTGGAAAATATGTTCTGTCCACAGAAACATAAAATTTCACTAATTGACATGGACTTTAAAATTAGACCTGGGAGATATGTAATGTAGACACATTCTGTATGAAAGCTAGACATCTTTGGGCTCAAGCATGGTATATTTATCGTCAATTGACATATACGGGCAGCTTTACATTGGACTGATTTGCCTCAGTGATTGTTACTGGACCGAGACCACCTGCAACTGCCTTTACATTCTTTATTTGTACTTATGGAGCCTCCTCATTATTCATTCCCTGTTTGGACATATTCATTCCCTGTTTAAACACATTTCTGAATCTCTAGGTGGTATTCCTTTGGTTTGCCCAAATGTCAGGCGCACATGTTCTCCTTGCAAATATTTTGGTTTAATCAACCCATCTACACCGATCACTTACGATTTGTGAGTTCCTAGCTTTAGCTAAATGAATTTCCTTTCAAACCTCACTCATCCACCTCATTTTCTCATCTCTCTCTTTTGCCTGTCTTCTGGTGTAACAAGATGTTAATTGGGACTTTTTATCTTGGAATTCCAACTAATGCCCTTAACACAAAAGATGTTACTTTCATATTCTCAAGAGAGGAGGTCGCCCATCTAACTGGGACTTAATTAAAGACAAAAACTGGTCCAGAGACCTTCACTCCCAACACTCCAAGATGTCAACAGTTTGAAAGGAAATTCATAGAAGGGAATTCAAAGGATTAGAGTGCTTGCTTTTTTACTTTTCTCTCTATGAGGAAGGAGATGCACTGTTTTCTTGCAAACCATTTCAGTCTCTATTTAAACAGATCTAGGATTACTTTTTCTCATGTAAAAGTAAGTCTGAGAAAGATAGTTGATATCTTCAGTTATCTGCTATTTTTTTGACCTTTCTCCCATGGTCACAAGATGGCTTGCTGTAGCCCAGGGCAGATAGAAAAAAAGGCCCATCTCAAGGGCATAGGTCACCCTTGTTTGAGAAACCACATTGTTTTCATTGATCTGTTTGTCTGTTCTTTTACCAATTCCACACTGTCTTGATTACTATGGTTGTATAATTAAGTCTTAAGGTCAATCAGTGTCAGTCTCCCAACTCTGTTGTTCTTCACTTTGTTTTTAATGTTTTATTTTTTTATTTATTTTTGATACAGAGAGAGACAGAGCATGAGAGGGGGAGGGGAAGAGAGAGAAGGAGACACAGAACCGGAAGCAGGCTCCAGGCTCTGAACTAGCTGTCAGCACAGAGCCTGACGCGGGGCTCGAACCCACGAACGTGAGATCTGACCTGAGCCGAAGCCGGAGGCTTAGCCGACTGAGCCACCCAGCGCCCCACTTTGTTTTTAGAAGCACTCCAACAGACTCCCTCTTCAGTTTCATTTGCCAATATTCTAATGCATGGCCACCCCTTGCTGAGAGGCTGTGACGGCCGTATTTAATGTTTTAACTCAATGTGCAGCATTAGATATACCTGTTGGGTTAGTCATCTGATGGTAACTGTAGGTGTTGGGAAACCTTGTCATACAGAGGTCCATGGCATCACTGTGAAACCCACAAACATACCCCATGAATGAGCCGGCACTGGGAAAAAAATATTTATAGCCAAAACAAAACCAAAACTATAACAAACACTTGTTAACTGGAAGACCTTTGTTTCTTTTCTATAATTTCCCTACCTTCTGCCTTGGTCTTGAAGGGCACGGAGAAGGGAGGGGCAGAAGATCAGGAAAGGTAAAAGACTACACCATACCCCTTTCCTCCAGTGCAAGTTTCTGGGTGAGGCAGATCTGAGCTGTTAGACTGGGAAAAGCTGTGAATTAGATGCAAGATTGACAATTCAACTGCAGCTGGCTTTACTTTTTTCATTTAATTTTATTTTTTAGTATCTTTAATGATAAGGGAGCAATGGGATCTGCTGAGATAAAGTTAGAGAATGGGAAGGGGAAATCTGACATAGGATCATAGTTGGGGGGTCTTGTATGAAGGAAGGTAAACCCACTTCCTGATTGTGTTCCACTGAGTTCAGCCCCTTCAACAAACTGGTTTTGCTAGGAACTACAAACTCCTTTAATCCTGGCTGTTGACTCCAGCCCTGACTCCTAGCAAGTCTTCCTGGCTCTTATTTGGTGGCCTTTTCATTGCTGTAAAGATGCTGAGTCTGTTAGCAAAAGGCAACTTTAGGAGAAATATTTGGTGTCTGTGGGACAGGAGAAAGCCCAGGAGGAATACTTACTGTCACTGACTGTCTTTGTGATGTCTCTGTAGCCCTGAGTTTCCTAATCTGAAATAAATGGGCTAAAGAAAATGATTGTAGTAGACATCTCTTGTGATGGTTGCCTAGCTCGCTTTGTTCTCAGGACATTGCCCCTGATACGTAGGGATGCTGTGGGTCCATGTGAGCCAGTGTTTCTCCAGAGCGGATTAAGGAGGAGGAGACCTCTGGACCAGCCAGGACAGGCTCTCTCTCCTGCAGTACTGATAGGGGGACACAGAGATGGAATAATGTTGACATTGAGAAACTCACCCTCACCTGCTGCTGCTGGCCCCCAAAATGCCAGCTTGTTCTCCATGGGGCTTAATGAATCAACTCCTCCTTGGCTTTCATGCGATTCCTGGTAGTTTTTCCATAAATCCCTCACTTTGTTTAAGCTACCCAAAACTATTTTCTATGACTTACAATTCAAGGTAATTTTTTTAAAAGTTTATTTATTTATTTATTTTGAAAGACAGAGGGACAGGGAGGGGCAGAGAGAGAGGGAGAAAGAGAATCCCAAGCAGGCTCTGGGCTTTCAGGGAAGAGGCTGATGTGGGGCTCAGACTCATGAACTGTGAGAGCATGATCTGAGCCAAAATCAAGAGTCAGATGCTTAATCGACTGAGCCTCCCAAGTGCCCTCCAAGGTATTTTTTAATGTTTATTTTATTTTTGAGAGAGAGAGAGAGAGAGAGAGAGCGCGCGCGAGCGAGCAGGGGAGGGGCAGAGAGAGACACACACAGAATCCAAAGCAGGTTCCAGGCTCTGAGGTGTCAGCACAGAGCCTGACATGGGGCTTGAACTCACAAATCATGAGATCTTGACCTAAGCTGAAGTCGGCACTTAACCTATGAGCCACCCAAGAGTCCCCCAAGGTACTTTTTTTTAGAGTCCATTCAATTTCTACAATGTTATTATTCTTTGATTTAATGGTACCTGTTAATCCTTTTTTCTTTTTTTTTTTGTTTGTTTGTTTGTTTTCTGAGGTTTGTTTGTTTTGAAAGACAGAGAGCAGGGGAGGGGCAGAGGGAGAGAGAGAAAATCTGAAGCAGGCTTCTCTGCCAGCAGGGAGCCTCACCAGGCTCAATCCCATGACCCTGAGGTCATGATCTGAGCTGAAAGCAAGAGTTGGACAGTTAGCTTATTACTGAGCCACCTAGGAACCCTGGTACCTGTTAATTTTTTTTCTTTTTATGTTTACTTATTTATTTTGCAAGAAAGAGAGTGTGTGCAGGAGGGGCAGAGAGAGAAGAGGGAGAGAGAAAATCGCAAGCAGGATCCTCACTTTCAGCACAGAGCCCAGCTCAGGGCTTTGATCTCATTAACTGTAAGATCATGACCTGAGACAAAATTAAGAGTCAACACAACTGACTGAACCACCTCGGTGCCCTGGTACCTGTTAATCTTGAACAGAGATGAGTTGTAACCTTGGGCGTTGGTAACCACAGACACCTGGCAGCTAGGCACTGGGGAGCAACTCCCTTTTTGGCAGTCCTTACACTGATGGATACTAGAGATATTCCTTTTAACAATGTCAGACTTTTAATTAGGTAAATTTGCATTTGTTACACATGAAGAGCATTTTTAGTTTGACAGTTTATATTAAAGGGATAAGAGCTATTTATAGAATTCAGTGCAAGAAATAGGTGAGCCAAGTCATATTTTGCAAGTCACCATATCAAAGGTACTATTATTAGATACACATTGAGTCTAAACATTGAGTGTATTCTTGATCCATTCATTAGGTGTTTAGGTTTAGCACTTAAATCTCATGCACCAGCATCTCGCTGAACTGACTGAATTGAATCCGGGGTATTTTAAGGGCAATGGATGCTTTGTCATTAATTCCTCAAGGTAATCATGGATATTAAAAGAGTTAATTCAAATTAAACATATTTTGTTGTAAATGTCATATATTATTACACTATAATTTGATACAGCATGGTTATCCAATACCTATCAAGTACCTGTAGAATGACAATGTTTAAGTGGAATACCAAAGTTTAGAAACGTAATTAGCCCCTGAGACCTCCGAATTATGGACTCTTTATGGTTCTTTAAGAAGTTATTGTTATTGATTTCCCAAAGTGAAAGGCATACCACTCAGCGGAAAGAGCAGTACTGCAGAGAAGGAATAGCTACGATCGCATTTTGGGACTTTGCCAACTTGACCGGGAAGGGGGGGGGGTGATGAGTGAGTTGTTCTAGAATTAACTTGATGATTAATGTTTGTGGCATGACCATCATGTTTGTACAAATAGGGGTAAAAGACTGCAAAAAATTATTTATTTATTTATTTATAACAGTTGTTCTGAATGAAGGGCATTTTCACCCCAGCCTGGCACTGGGACGCTTGGCAATGTCTGGAAACATTTTTGGTCATCACACACAATTGTGTGTGCATGTGCATGTGCGTGCGTGTGTCTTGTGTTACCGGCATCTAGGACACAGAGGCCAGGATTGGTGTTCGACATCCTATAATGCATACGACAGTCCCCACAACAAAGAACTGTTCAGCCCCAAATGCCAACAGTATTGCTGCTGAGAAACCTGGTTTTTAAAAATGAGTTTCACATGTTTTTTAACTCAAATGTTTCAAATGTGTCTAGTCAAATGCTTCCCAGATATTCATACAATTAGACCAGCCTTACTTTCTAACAGATAAGCAACACTATAACAGATTCATTTTATCTGCAATGATTATATAACTGCAAACTACTTCCAAAAATCAGGAAAAGTTTTAATTTTCACACATAATTTCCCCCAATCTTGCCTTTCCCTGTTACCAATTCAGAGCCCTTTCTCCTTTCATTGCCCATTTTCTTCTATTCATTAGTCATTTATTTAGTCGTTAGACTAAATAACTGAAGCACTGAGCAGAAGCAAATACAGTAAGAATATTTAAAAATTGGATAGAACTTGTCTTTTTGTAAGATTATAATTTCATTTCCCTTAGATTAAAAAAAATTTTTTTCTTTATACTCTAGGCAGATGGAGATCCAGTTTATTCTTACAGTTTTGAAAGGAAACAAGTTTCAGATTCCTGGCAGAGCCTGGGATGATTTCTTTCTTTCCACTGGAATTTGTCTGTTTAGGGTAAGTAAAATGTTTGATTTATCTTCTTCTAGAAAAATCTCTGGTGCTTTTTATGTGGTTCTATTGGTATTAACAATTGATTTAATTATGCCTCAGAATGATAGTGGCATACATGATCATTAGAGATGTTATAAAGATTACTTCATATGCACTATTTTTTAAGGCCCACAAACAAAACACATATTTTGTGAAATTTAAGACTGTTGAAATGTAAAAACTTTTGGGAAATAATATCCAGGTTCTTCCCCTAAATTCCTAACATTATAATTCCAAATATAAAGGAATGTATAAAAAGCATGGGAAGAATCAACTGAAACATGAAAGTATAAATAATCACAGGTATTGCTTCTTTTTCTTTAGTTTTGCTAGAGATCTATAAACAGGTTCTCTATGGAAAGTACTTACCTAGAAAACTACATATGCAAAGCATTTTAACAAGCCTATTCTTGTTAAGTAATGAAATGTAGAGATTTACTATAGTTTTCCTGCCTTTTGAACACTTAGTATTTAGGAAGGGGCCTCTAATAGCCAGCAAAATGCTTGGTACATAGCAGATACCCCCCAAAATTTGTTAAATGAATGAAAATGAACAGATAAATATTCATATTTAAAAAAATCAGTATTAGTCTCCCTTGGTAGTGCACACTTCCATAGGCTCTAACCTATCTAGCAGTTCATTATTTCCAATTTTCTGGTGCCAGCAGGATCTGTTGACACTATCACATAAAATATGTGCCAAACTAAACTAGTGTTTTTCTTACCCAAACCTGCTCCTCCTTCTTATTTCCTATTTCTGTGAATATATATATAACCCTCCTACTCACCCACTCCACATATCCTTCTTTGACAGGTTGAGTTGACATCCAGATTATTCTGCTTCGATTGCATCTTTCCCCATCGAGTTCCTTTCTCCTCCCGTCCTCAGCCTCTACTACCTTTTACTTGGACCAAACTACCTTTGGTGTTGCCTGTCCCTAGTCTTTTCTCACCAATCTATTCCTAGACTTGTTGGCTGATTGCACCTCCATCACCTCCATAAAAAGGGAAAAACCCAGTTTAGTGTAACAACGAAGAGACTGTTCTGGCTCTGATTTGTCGGAGCATAATGTGGTGTAGATCTTAAGACTGAAGCCAGGGGCGCCTGGGTGGCTCAGTCGGTTAAGCTCCGGCTTCGGCTCAGGTCATGATCTCACGTTCCAGGGTTCGAGCCCCGCGTCAGGCTCTGTGCTGACAGCTAGCTCAGAGCCTGGAGCCTGCTTCCGATTCTGTATCTCCCTCTCTCTCTGACCCTCCCCTGATCATGCTGTCTCTGTCTGTCTCTCAAAAAACTAAATAAATAACATAAAAAATTAAAAAAAAAAAAAAGACTGAAGCCAAACCGCCTAGTTTAGGGCATGCGGTCCTCACTTTGTAGTCTCGCCAAAATACCTCTGCCCATCTCTCACCTAGCTTTTAAAGGCCAGTACACCTTTATTACTTTCCTCAAATAGTCGTTCTCTTCTCGGAACTGCCCTAGTGTGGCACCTATACTTCTCACTACGAGCTTTGTACAAATTACATGAATCCTTAAAAAAAATTTTTTTTAAATCTCTCGAGGAAACACAGCTTACTGAAGGCAGGATATTATTGTATTCTTTTTTGTATCTCCAATAAATCACGTTGTGACTTGTACGTTATGGTTGCTTGATAAATGTTAGGTGAATATCAATAAGAGAAATTAATCCGATTCTGAATGGATTCTGACTTCATATATTTATCAAATATCAGAGAACTTCGAATTAAAAAGGGTGAATAAAATGTATGTAAATTAAACCCTTAAAAAAGCGAACTTAAAAAAATTTCTTAGCACCCAAGAGTCCTCAAGACTTTACATGGGTTACATTTATCAATACTTAGCATATTAGAAATTTTAACAGAAAAATTTTAAATAGTTCTTTACGTTTTTAATTTAAGATAATGTGCTAAATGTTAACATAAGTCACGTATTTTTAAAATTCATTATGTATGTTATATTTATCTAGTTAGTCTCTTGCACAGTTTCCAGCCCAGCTCCCAGCCCAAAATAGCCGGACCCTTCCTTACTTGGAGAACCTGGCCGGGCCCTGCAGGAACAGCCGGGAATCTGCTCGCCCCGCCCTCCGGCTCCCGGGACACGCGGCCCCGCCCCAAAGCGCGCCGGCGCCGGGTCCCAGAGCGCACGCGCAGGGATCCTCCTGGTCGCGCGGGAGGGCGCGCGCCTGCGGTGGCCGCCTCCCCCCACCCCCCGTCGCGCCCGGCAGGAACCCGTCGCTGGGTTTGCTTCGGCCCCTGGGGTCCGTCGTCGTCATGGACTCTCCGTGGGATGACCTGACCCTTGCCTTTTCTCGCACGTCTATGTTCCCCTTTTTTGACATCGCCCACTACCTGGTGTCTGTGATGGCGCTGAAGCGTCAGCCGGGTGAGTGCGGGGAGCCGCAGACCGGCCCCCTCAGGGTACCTCTCACGAAGAGGACGGCCTGAGTCGGCTGAACGGTCGAGCTGCAGCTGTCTCAGAGTCCTAGGCTCGAGCTGGACGGGGGGGCCCGACCCCTCGAGCGCAGATGGGGAAACTGAGGCCGGAAAGGGAGGTGAGCCCGGTACTCGTGAAAGGAGGCGCGAGGTAGGGTCCGCAACGCCGCGTCAGGGGCAGGTGACTGGGGAGCCGCTGCCGCATTTGGGAGCCCGGGTACTCCTGGCGCCCGTCCAGGACGTGCGCGGTCCCCCGGCGGTGCCGCCACCTCCTTGGGAAGAACGGCATTTAAAAGTCACCCGGGGACTGAGCTCCCGGAAGCAGCTTGTCGGACTCGGTCGCTTGGGATAGTGAGTAGTTACGGACTGTTCTGCAGTCGTGAAAGTTGTATCGGCCCCTAAAGAGCCGCCGGCAGGACGCGGGTATTCATACCCCGCCCCGCAGCGCTCTGCCGCCTTGCTGGACGGAGTGGTTGTTGGAAGAGAGTGGATTCCCATTTTCCGTCGTGTGACTGACATCGCCCAGGGGTCATTTGGCATAGTTTTCACTATCTGTAGCCTGGGGGTATAGTCTTAAAACAGCATTTTGAGTCTTTTTTGAAGTATATGATCAAGGAGCAGTAATTTGTCTTTCTTGTATTTTACATTCAGGATATGTTTCGCCTACATGGCTTTCCTTTGCGGTTATTCTACCGGCCTTTTCGTTTTATGGGTCTCTTTTGTGTGTGTGTGTGTGTGGTCAGGTGTTTATCTTCTTTTTCTCCTTTTCTCCCTGCTCTTGCTGACTGGTCCTGTAGAGTTAATGAGTGAGGGCTTGAGGCGATGCTGTACCTTCTGTGGACTCCTGTTGGGGATGTGTGTTTTTTAAAACTGTTTGGTCTCAGAAATATTTCTCATTTATACTGATGTTTGCAGCTCAGTCAAAATCATTGTTTGGTAGAGGTTTTGACCTGGATAAGGTGAATGAATATTGGTTTAAATCAGGACAGATAGTCTGTATAAGAAATGGTTTCCTTGATTGGAAAAGAAGTATATTATTGTGCTGTGTTCAGCATTTGAAATTTTCTCCGATAGGCTGAATTACGTTCTCAAAGTGTGGTCCAGGAGCCCTGGAGTTCCTCACACTTCCAGATCAAAGAAGCAGATATGAGACTCCAACTGTTTTCTGTTTGAAGCCAGACATTAAAGGGATTTTCTAACATATGAAAACAGTGTGACTTTTCTCACTAAATGTTTTTTGCTTTAGAAAAGTTATTTTCATAAAGAGTACATAATTAACATGTAGTACATTTATTATTTTTAAAGTGAGTACAATAAGTACTATAGAATTTTCTCAATAAACTTCTAATATGCTAAATATTTACCTGTAACTCACATAAATAAAAGCTCCTTGGGGTCTTCAAGAAGTTATTTCAAGTCTGACTTAAAAAAATTTTTTTAATGTTTGTTTATTTTTGAGAGAAAGATAGAGAATGGGGGAGGGGCAGAGAGAGACACACACAGAATCTGAAGCAGGCTCCTGGCCCTACTGTCAGCACAGAGCCTGACATGGGGCTCGAACTCACAAAGCGTGAGATGACCTGAGCTGAAGTCTGATGCGTAACTGACTGACCCACGCAGCCACTCCATTAAAATTTTTTTTAATGTTTATTTATTTTTGAGAGAGACAACTATGAGTAGGGGAGGAGCAGAGAGAGACCCACACACACAGAATCTGAAGCAGGCTCCAGGCTCCGAAGTGTCAGCACAGAGCCCAACACAGGGCCTGAATCCACAAACTATGAGATCATGACCTGAGCCAAAATCAGCCACTTAACCAACTGAGCCACTTAGGCGCCCTTCAAGTTAGACTTTTTAAAGATTTAAGTTACATATATTATACTTATCATTTTACATATAAAATTTGACTATGATTTTGGATAAGCAGACATGTAACTACCACTGTCAGGATACAGTTTCAGCACCCACCCCAGATTCCTTCTTGTCTGTTTTTAGTCAGCTCTTCCTTAGCCATTCATCTGCTCCAAGTTTATTTTTATTTTTGAGAGAGACAGAATGAGTGGGAGAGGGGCAGAGTGAGAGCGAGGTGGGGAGAGAGAGAATCCCAAATAGGCTCTGCACTGTCAGCACAGAGCCCAACACTGGGCTTGAACTCATGAACATAAGATTATGACCTGAGCTGAAATCAAGAGTTGGGATGTTGAACTGACTGAACCACCCAGGCATGCCAAAAATATTTTGCATTCCACCACCAATACTTGTAAACAGGTAAAAATAGAATTCATACAAAGGAGTGCACCTATTTAAGCTTTTACCAGAAGTGTGTTAGACTACTTACATCTTCTGCGTCATTCATTATTACCATTTTTTAAATATCTTGTCATTCTAATGATCAGAAAAATAGTTTTAATTTGCATCTGTCATGGTTACAGAGTATGTGCTTCTTAAGTTTATTGGTAGTTTGTATTTCCACTTCTCCCATCCAAAGACTAACCAGGCCCTACTCTGCTTAGCTTCCGAGATCAGAGAGATTGGGCACGTAAGGGTGGTATGGCCATAGACTTGTATTTCCACTTCTTATTGAGTTGATCATATTGTTTTTATGATTTGAATTGTAATACATTAAAAAATTTTTTTATATCTTTATTTTCTTTTGAGAAAGAGAGAGACAGGGAGTGAGCAGGGGAAGGGCAGACTGAGAGGGAGACACAGAATCTCCAGCAGGCTCCAGGCTCTGAGCTGTCAGCACAGAGCCTAAGGCGGGGCCAAACCCACGGACAGTGAGATCATGACCTGAGCCATAGTCAGATTCTTAAGCAACTGAGCCACCCAGTCACCCCTGTAATACAATTTTTAAAATGATGGATTAGGGTGCCTGGTTGATTGAGTCAGAAGAGTGTGCAACAGAAGTTGTGAGTTCAAGTCCCGTTTGGATGTAAAGATTACTAAAAATAAACAAAAATAAAACTCTAAAAAATGAAGAATCATCCTTACATTCTTGGAATAAACTCTACTTGTTTGAGGTATTATTTTAATTCATTTTTTAATGATTTTGATTTGCCAGTACTTCATATAAATTTTTCCTTAATTGGCAACTTTTTTTTTATCCCTTGTTGGCTAATACTCTAGAAGTCAGACTTGTGGTATAATAAAACTGCAGTTCACCTGTTAGTACCAGGATTCTTCTTATCTTTATTCTCAAGCATGTTACTCCTTCAGACTCTTGACTTTTTGGAATGTCCTCTACCACTGCTAATACCTCACTCCTCACTTTCCTACCACTTATATATTCTGTGTCTCTACCTAGATCTTTCAAAATGTTAGTGGAGACAAGAGTGTAAAGGGAATTTCTTGTTTGGTTCAAGTTGTAGGCCTTCAAATCCAAGGAAGGATGATGGTTTTTCCCTCCTTTCTTTCCCACGTGACTTGTGCTTCAAGCAAAGACATCAGGGTATTTAGTAAATTGGATTTTTTAAAAATTTCTTAATTTACTTCCTTTTGTCAACTAATTTTTAGTTCTTAAGTCCTAGCATCTGATTATAATTGTAAGTTTTTGTTTTCCATTTTCCTAGGTATCTTATTAGGAAGTTTGAAAATGGTGCTCTGAGGGTTCTTAGAAACCATTTATTTTATCTCTGTTATCTTACATTAAAAATTCTTTTTGTTAATGTTTATGTATTTTTGAGAGAGAGAGAGAGAGAGAACAAGTAGGGGAGAGGCAGAGAGAATGGGAGCACCAGAATACAAAGCAGGCTTCAGGCTTTGAGCTGTCATCACAGACCGCGAGGCGGGACTTGAACTCACAAGCTGTGAGATCATGACCTGAGCTGCAGCTGGACACTCAACTGACTGAGCCACCCAGGTGCCCTTCTTCTCTTACATTTTTAATCTGCCTTCTCGGTCTCTTAATTAAATCTTCGTTAAAATGAACACATTTCTTCAATCATATATTCATATCCAGTTAACTGTTTTCTGGAAGACTTCATGAAAATTTAATCTACAGTTATTTGTACTTGATTTTTACACACAAAAATCTATTATTTTACTCTTAATTCTCCTACTGCTATTTTGCTAATCTCTATCAAATCACAGGGAGTTAAGCTGAATATTCCATTCATTGAAAATTCATTGAAACTCCACTGCATATCAGGCAGTATTTTTGATGTTGAGGATACCAAGGTGAAAGATGCTTTTGTTGCCCTAAAGGAATTCCGCTGTGCTATTGTCATTGTCATCATCATCGTCATCGTCGTCATCTTTTTCTTCTTCTTCTTTTTGATAGTATTACATAAGGTTGCACTACCTTCCTATACAGTTATAATATTCATTTCAGATACATGCAAAAACATTTTAGTATCTTAATGGTAATCCTCACACATCCCTTTAATGTAGATATTATTGAACTCATTTTACAGATGAGGAATGGACTTACAGGAGTAAAATAACCTTATTTAAATCACATAGGTTAATAAATTATGGAGCTAGATCTTCAGCTAATTCCAAAGTTCTCAAATATTCTGTGCTCTCTTTTTGCAGGTCCCTTTAATGTTTCTGGTTTCTCAATATTTAGCAATTTCTTAATAAGCTTTCATTTGACATGGTTATTTTCTCACATGATTTCTGTCATTTCCTTATCACCAATGAGTTTTTCCTTTGCTTTCAGGAATTAAATCCAGGAATAAAGCTTATTATTGTTCTTCCTTCTAATTTGTGGGAAATGAAAGTATTCATCTGTTAAGAATTTGTTAGTTCTCAGGATTCTGTAAAGGTGGCAACATTGTTTTGCTATCTTTATGAATTCATACATAAAAAACATACATAAAAGTAGAAAAATCATAAATGTACAGCTCAGTGAATTTTCAAAATGAACACATCTACTTAATCAACATCCAGATAAAAATAGAACGTTCATGATACCTCGAAAACCCTTTTTGTTATGTTATGCTTTAAAAAGCTAGAGTATGTTCTGTCCAGTGTGGGATGGGAAAAGCATGTCTTAGAAATGACAGTTCATAATTTACTTCTGTTAGAGAGTCTTAAATATCTTTAATATATTTTAAATGAATATCTGATTGACCTGACATAAATTATTGGTCAGAAGTGTGGCGTGGTAGAAAGAGCTCATAAAATCAGGAGACCAGTAGTAAACTCTATCAGTAGCTTGGATAAGAACTTAAAACCCAGTATTTTATCTGTACAATGAGTGGGTTGGACTTGAACACCAGATGAGCAGTGTTCCCTTCTTAGGAGTCTCAGTTTTGGTTCTGAAGAGATCTTTGTTCAAGCTTCTACGTTTTAATAAGTTTAATCCTTTGTTTCCCCAGCAGTTGTAAACTACTTTTTCTAGTTGATACCTCTGTAATACCATAGTATTTACTTTTTACATTTTCAACAGTCTAGTTAACAATTTTATAATTATGTTTTTATAGTAAATTCTGTTAAGGTGACTGTGTATTTTCCCTTTCCTAACTGGATTCTGACTGGTACAGAATCCTGTCAATGGAGTTTAACTTCCTACTTTCTGGTTTGCATATGTTATGTTAAGATATTTAAACTATTGGCTACTTCCTGCCCATAGATCCAGTCAGTATAATGTCATCAGTATAGTGGGCCAGTGTGGTGGTGTGTGGATGCTCAATATGATCAAAATCACTGTGGACTTTGTTGGAGAGCAGGAGAGTTGACATAGACCTAAGGCAAGACTGTGATAGTCTGCTGTTTACCTAGCCAGATAAAAGCAAAGTGTTTCTGGGATTCTTTGCAAATTAATATGGAGAAAAAAGATTTGCTTACCAGGTTATAGGGGTTATGTTGATTTGTTCCAGTAAAAATACTGCATCTTGAATACCAGCTGCAACTGGAGTTACTACCTGTCTACATTTATGATAATCCACATTCTCCAAGACCCATCTGCTTATGTATTAACCAAATAGACAAGTTAAATGGGATGTGATAGCTGTCACCACTTTTCATCTTTGAGGTTTTTGATTATGGCAACCATGTTTGTGGTATTGCTTTTTTTTTTTTCAAGTTTATTTATTTTGAGAGATAGAAAGAGAGAGCACAAGCAGGGGATGGGCAGAGAGAGAGAGACAGAGATTGAGAGAGAATCCCACTGACTGTGGAGAGCCCAGCATGGGGCTTGAAGTTCATGACCTGAGTGGAAACCAAGAGTTAGGACTCTTAACTGACCGACTGAGCCACCCAGGTGCCCTCTGTGGTATTGCTTTTTAAAAATACCTTGATGAGGGAAAGAAACTCAAGGGGCTTCTACTTGAATGTTTCTACCATAATGATTCTTACCCCTGGATCAGAGAATCAAAATGGGGATTGTGTCAGTTGCCAGCTCTGTCTGTTCTAGTTACACATTGAAGAATCATAAGGTGTGTCTACGGACTTACTTGGCCCACTGTGATTCAGACTTGACCCAAAACTGGAAGTAGAACACGACTTTATTTTCTAGCTTTTTTTTTTTTTAATGTTTGTTTATTTTTGATAGAGAGTGAGCAGGGAAGGGGCAGAGAGAGAGGGAGATACAGAATCAGAAGTAGGCTCCAGGCTCCAAGCTGTCAGTACAGAGCCCAACACGTGGCTTGAACTCACAGACCACAAGATCATGACCTGAGCCGAAGTTGGACGTTCAACCGACTGAGCCACCCATGTGCCCCTATTTTCTAGCTTTCATTTCATAATGAAAAATATTTTGCTTTTTAAAGCCCACAAATGATTGAGTGTATCAAAATTCATATACTTTGAATTAGAGGCAGGTCTCAATGTGACAGATTTTGCTAAGTTTAGGGGAGAATAATTCTATTGATACCATATCACAAATATCTTAAGGTAGGACAGAGAATGTTTTGTCCTTTAAATGTCAGCATGTTGGGACACCTGGGTGGCTTAGTCGGTTAAGCGTCCGGCTTCGGCTCAGGTCATGATCTCAAGGTTCGAGCCCCATATCGGGCTCTGTGCTGACAGCTAGCTCAGAGCCTGGAGCCTGCTTCAGATTCTGTATCTCTCTCTCTCTCTGACCCTCCCCTGCTCACGCTGTCTCTCAAAAATAAATAAAAAACATTAAAAAAAAGTCAGCATGTTAAAAATAACATATCCTAGTTAACATAACTTGTCTCTTAGCTAAAATAATACATTTTTGTTTTAAAACAGAAGAAATTAAAAATATTCCATTAATTATTTTTCTCCTATTGAATATTATTTATATCTTCTAAAGATATACAAGCTGTTTCTGGTTATCTTTCTGTATTTTCACAGTTAAGCGTTACAATAAACTAATTTTGGTACTGGAATGGTATATACAAAGGAACGTGACACCTAAAGAAATTTGTCATAAGAGGGGCTCCTGGGTGGCTCAGGTCAAGATCTCATGGCTCATGGATTTGAGCCCCACATTGGGCTCTGTGGTGACAGCTCAGAACGTGGAGTCTGCTTCAGATTCTGTGTCCGCTTTCTCTCTGTTCCTCCCTCACTCATGCTCCGTGTTTCTCTCTCAAAAATAAAAACGTTTTTAAAAATTAAAAAAAAAAAGAAATTTGTTATAAGATAGTCTCATTCTGTAAAATGTGTTTCCATAGTGTGTGTACACAAGAGAGCCTTATAGAAAGGGGTATTTGAATTAGAGAAATTTTTCTAATTGGCATAATTTTTAAAATTAGGCAAAAAAGACTGATGTGAGGGAGACCCTTCAATTCTATTCTTTTCCTTTTTTTTTTGCTGTAATGAAATCTTACTTTCACTGATTTAAGTCTGTTAAGGATATGAGTACTTAAAATTTAAGGGCTGTGGTGTGTTATTTTCTTTCCATGCTTGCAATAAGAACCCCCCAAAATTATATCTTGGGCTCTGAGAATAGAAGCAGCCAAAGGTTGCATTTTCCTTATTTTCTCTGCTGGTAATGGTCAGTCCATTCAGCAGATATAAGAGCGAAGTGTCTGCCAGTATACTAGGTAGTAAGTGTATGTTTTAATCTATATTTTCTTATTTTAAATCCTTATAAGTTATGTATTATTCTCATTTAATGAAGGTTGAAACTTAAGCCAAGAGGGTTTAGTGGTCCAACAAAGAGGTCACAAAACTGGCATACAATTTCAGCTGCCTCTTTGATTTGTGACAATACAAAGGGAAATTAATGGTAGTAAAATTGTAATACTTGAACTCTTGAAATATTTCATATATATTTTTCTGTCATACAATAAACATTTATAGAATACCTACTCTACGCTAAAGTGTCTTAGAATTTTAAGAGGTAAGAACTTTATAATGGAGCTAATAAAATCTAGAACGTAATATGTCTTTTTAAAAAAAATTTTTTAATTTTTTTTATTTTGAGAGAGAGAGAGAGATAGAATGGGAGCAGGGAAGGGGCAGAGAGAGACGGAGACACAGAATCCAAAGCAGGTTCCAAGCTCCAAGCCGTCAGCACAGAGCCAGACATGGATCTTGAACTCATGAACCGCAAGATCATGACCTGAGCTGACGTCGAACACTTAACCGACCGAGCCCCCCAGGCGCCCCTAGAATGTGATATATCTTAAGACGAAAGAATAAAGTGTGAATGTTGAGGAAACAGGAAAGTTATTTTGACAGACTTAATAAAAAATGAATATTACATGAGCTAATCATTTGTGTAAATTTGATTCGGATTGTTTCAGTGGTCAAAGGAAAACCTGAATATATTTGAATTTGACTAAGCCAGTGAGTGGTGAATATCTGATGGGTGAAGGTAATGCTAAGTCTCCATTAGAATAATACTAAGGAAAACAGAGGACAGATAGCAGTGAGTATTCCTTAATTGTATGTTTATCAGAAGTAATCAGTTACCTTGGAATGTGATCTTCATAGTGACTAAGCTGTGATGAGCTTGTTATAGCTTTCAGACAGTTAGAACTCCAATTTCTAGAATGTGTTCCCAAAGTGACACAGGATATGCCTGTGAGAGAAATATGGAGACGCAGACACACACACACACACACACACACACACACACACACACACACACACAGTAGGGTTGGGAGAAAGTTAAGAGTAAAGGGGAAAGTGGTGTATATATGTAAATAAGCATAGGAAAAAAAGAAGTCTGGAAGCTGTCGCCTCTTAGTATAGTAGTATGATGGAATGGCAAAAGTAGGAAAGGGTAATTTGACTTTTATTTTTATTTACTTATGTGATAATAGTGATAAGCTAATATTTAATGCTTACTATGTGCCAGGCCTTAATTCTAAGTAGTTTAAAAGTACTCACGTGTCGTGTCGTTGATCGTTTGTGGATCCTTACAGCAACCCTGTGATGTAGGTTACTTTATTTCTTTTTCTCTTCCGTGTGTGTGTGTGTATGTGTGTGTGTGTGTGTGTATGTGTGTGTGTGTGTGTGTATGTGTGTGTGTGTGTTTGTGTATTTTTTCAGGATGTGGGAAAACGATTAACTTGTTGAGTTCACACAAAGATTAAGTGCTGGTGCCAGGATTTATACCTGAGCAACTAAACTCTAGAGTCCATACTCTTAAGCAGTCTGTATTGCTTTTCAGTGTGAAGATGATGCATTGTGGAAGCGAGGAACCACTGACCAAACGATAAGATTATACTCATTTATTAGGCTGACTGACCAATGCTACAATCACTCACTACTCTCTGGGGCACTAGTGCTGTTACACATATTTAGGAAGATTATATATACATATTAGAGACATAGTGTTATCACATCTTACATGGGAGTTTAGCTCTAAAGATAGCATGATATTGCATTAAAATAATTCTTGAAAATTCTTAGGTTTAGAGGAAATTGCTACACCAAAGATTGATGTCTTGCCTGTTAGTACATTTCTCATAACTGATTTTTCTTCCAGATTGGAAAAGGTCACCATTTCTTGAATTTATCACCAGTTGCTTATCATTAAACCTTGGCATCACTTCACTTCACTTGACAGGATGTGTACACCACAGAAAATGCACATCTGCCAACTCATGTGCATTCCTGGGCACGTTTTGTTATGTGGAATGGTGGGTTTCACTAATTGACTTTTATCTCCTTTTATTTTTCCTGAGCACATATGGATGATTTTCATGTTAATACAAGTATGATGCTGTTACTTTACTGAACTCACACATACATTTGCGTAGTTTTCCTGTTGTTTATTTTTGCATAAATGGGCCTTTTCATAAGAAATAACAACAGTGGATAGTTTGGTTATATATTCTTGCAGAGTGGATAGTATGGTTATATATTCTTGCAGACATTATTTTATGTATTAGTTGCATGTATATGTACTAATAGAACTATATGGTTTTCTGTTTCCCTCCTGTAAATAATTTCTTATTGTCATATTGTTTATATACATAGGATTTTCTTTTTGTCATACAAGTGCATGTAAAGCTGTTGCATTCTTTTAAATGGAGGCATTGTGTTCTTCAGATTAGATGTGACATAATTTGTTAAAATCTTGTTTAATTATACAATTAGGAAATGAATATTTTATTTAAAATAATTCAAATATGATTAAATAATGCAATCAATATAATTAAATAAATTTAAGACCATTTAAAGCCCATCCTTCCTAATCCCAGGCTTTCTTAAGAGGTAATAACAGATGAACACTTTGACCCTTTTCTGTGCTTTCCATGTATGTGCATGTAAGTATAGAAATGTATAGCGTTTGCATTTTGCTCATAAGTGATTTTATGCTGTAATATTGTTCAGCATGATTGTATATGATTCTTTGTTTTTACTCAGTAGCATGCCTTAATGATGCCCATTTAGATTTTTTTCATTTTTCCCACAACATTATAAACAACACTGCTTTAATAATCTTGTATGAAATTCCTTGGGCACTTGAATCAGTTTTAAATTAAAAATATTAATTTATACTGCCAAATTATGGTTTTGTTAATACTTTTACAGGAATATTTGAATTTCTTAAAACTTTTGCCAACTAATTTTTTTTTAATTAATATATTTTTCAGAGAGAACAAGAATGCACAAGAGCATGCTTGCACAAGGGGGAAAGGAGCAAAGGGAGAGGGAGAGAGAAAATCTTAAGCAGGCTTTACACTCAGCATGGTGCCCAAAGTGGGGCTCAATCTCACAGTGAGATCATGACCTGAGCCAAAATCAAGATTCAGTTGCTTAACTGACTGAGCCACACAGGGGCGCCCCTCTTTGCCAACTTATTAAGCTGTATATTTTTTTTGCCATTTGGATATGTGTGAAATACAACTTTTAAAAAATTTTTGTTTTTCATTGATTGCTGATGAGTTGAAAGAAGATTATCTTTTTTGATATGTTTATTAGTCATTTATGTTTCCTGCTTTGTGACGTCACCATATTTCTATGGTTTGTTATCTTTTTCTCTTGATTATTGAAATTTGCTTGGTGTAGGTTGAAAAACACTTTATTCCAATCTTTTATTATGAAGAAGTTTAAAATTTTAGTCAAGAAAGTCTTTTCCTTTGTAGCTTTATTCAGGTTAAGTACTTTTCTTTCTGTTCTTAGATTGCTAGATTTTTTTTCCTTTGGTTGGAATATTGAATTTTTAAGTCTTTTACTGTTTGTCTGAAGGGGTGATCATAAGAATTTGTTATTACAATGAATGGTTTTAATGAATTTCTAAATATTGAATGCTCCTTTAATTCTTTGGATAAAATCTACTTGGTCATGATTTATTATCCTTTGAAAAAACTACTTATTTCAATTTGTTATTAATGTATTTGTGCATTATACTCATAAATTAGAATTATAGTGTATCTTCTTCCTTTCCTTCCTCCCTTTCCCTTCCTCCTTTTTCTCATGCTTTCTTTTTTTTCTTTATAATTTTTGATGTGCAAATTATGTTGTTTCACAGAATGATTTAAGTTTTTCTTCTTTGCTATATTCTATAAAAATGAGTAATCCAAAAATATTTGGTAAATGTTTTCCATTAATTTATTTGGGTTAACACCTTTCTTAAGATCTTTGACTGCCCTGTAGTTTCTCCCATAGTTATTTGTATGTTCAGTTAGGGAATTTTGCTAATGTATATTGTCCACTTCAACTGCATTTTCACATTTATTAGATTAAATGCATGTTGTTTTCTTATAATTAAAAATTCAAACTATTTTCTTATTTTTCCTCCTAATGTTATACATTATTTTTATTCCTACTTCTGCCCCCTTTCTCAGACTTGTTGAACAATGGTCTGTTTTATTGGTCTTTTCCAAGAGCAGCTTTGTGGGTTGACTTTATTGACTGCACATTTCCATCTCCCTATTCTAGCTTCTATTTAATTGGTTTCTACTTTTATTTCTCTAAATTGCTTCTATTTCTCTGGCTGAGCTTGCTTGCTTGTTTGTTTGTTTATACTTTTCCCTTTGATATTTCATACTTACAGAAAACTTGCCAGAATAGGTCAGGGAACTTTCATATACTTTACCCAGATTTACCAACCACTTACACTTTGCCCCATTTATTTAAATTTTTCCAGCTTTGTTAAGGTAAAATTGACAAAGTTGTATATATTTTAAGTGTACAATTTGGGTGCCTGGATGGTTCAATCAGTTAAGCATCCACCTTCACCTCAGATCATGATCTCACCGTCTGTGACTTTGAGCCCCGCTTTGAGCTCTTTGCTGACAGCTCAGAGCCTGGAGCCTGTTTTGGAATCTATGTCTTCATCGCTCTCTGCCCCTTCCCCGCTCATGCTCTGTCTTTCTTGCTCTCAAAAATAAATAAAACATAAAAAAAAAAAGTGTACAATTAGATGGTTTGATATGCATATGAATTGTTAAATGATTATCTCAGTCAAGTTAATTAGCACATCCATCATCTCACAATATTTTTAAAAGTTTGGGTTTTTTTTTGGGTTGTGATTTAGTCTGTCTTAGCAAATTTCCAGTGTGCAATATAGTATTAACTATAGTCGCTGTGGTATACATTAGATCCCTAGAACTTATTCATTTTTTAACTAGAAGTTTGTACTTTGGCATGTCTCTTCTCTGAATTTATGCATATTATTTATGCATATTATTTTTTCAGAACTACTTGAATGTAAACTGAAAGCACTTGCCCAGTTAACTTCAAATTACTTAAGTGTATTAATATTAAAAACCACAGTATAAAACCAGAAAGTTTAACAGTGCTACAACACTATTATCTGAGCCACAGCCCATATTTAGATTTCATCAGTTGTCCAAAGGTTCATTTCTAAATATTCTTTCCCACTCCAGAATGTTATCTAGAATACACATTGCGTTTAGTTGTTGTCTCTATGATGTTATTTAATCTGGAGCATTTCATCAGCCTTATATTTGGTATTTCTTGACTTCAGCATTGTTAAAATATAGACCAGTTTTTTTCTTCTTTTTTTCCAGAAGAGCCCTCAATTTGGATATGTCTGATTGGATTAGTTCAGGTTATATATTTTTGGTAGAAATACTGTAGGGGCAAAGATGTGTTTTTAGTGCATCATTTTGGGAGTCACCTGATATTTTTTGTTTACAGTGATGTCTGCAAGGTTTCTCTACTCTAAAGTTATTATTTCTCTCTGTAATTAATAAGTATTTTGTTAGGAGACATTTTAAGATGATGTGTTTATCTGTTCCTCATCAGCCTTTCACCGCTGGGTTTATTTTGTTCTGTTTCTAGGGAGTCATGTTAAAAGCTTAGATTATTTATTTCAGCTTTTATTTTCTAAAGTGCTTAAGATGATAAGTTTTTCTTAATATATTACTTTGATATAGCAACTGGAAGTGCCTACCATGAAAGGAAAGAGTAGATAGCGAGATTGTTTATAATAATGTGCTATTAGGAAACTGGCAGTGGGAACTGGACAGAGTATTTTAAAGGTGCCCCAAATTACCTCTGTCATAACAAAATGTTTATAGTCTTGCTTTAAAGAACAAAAGAAAGAGTTTATGATAACTGTGATTGTCACACCTATGAGTAATAGTAAATTTTTGAAAGTTATGAAATTAAGTATATTTCTTTAGTGACACTGGTACCTCAAGATTTGTTTAATATACAACTATCTCAGACTGTATTTTTACTTTACCATTTCAGGAGCTGCGGCAGTGGCATGGAAGAATCCTCTTTCAAGCTGGTTCACTGCTATGCTCCATTGCTTTGGTGGAGGAATTTTATCCTGTGTGTTGCTTGCAGAGCCTCCGTTGAGGTTTCTTTCAAACAACACTAATATATTACTGGCATCTTCAATCTGGTAAGCTGCCATTATGGTGAACTATGAGACATTGTAAAATTTGTTTTGTAAATTAGTAGTAAATGAAATTTTTTTTCTTTAAAAAATATTTTATGTTCTTGAAAAGCTAATGTATGTATGAAGAAAGGAACCCAGTAAACCCCAATGGTTTTCAGTACAAAGTTTGTCTCTTTCTCACCCTTCTCTTTTATCCTCTCCCCGAGGTAAGTATTGTTACCATTGTCTTAGGTATCTTTAGTGGAAGCTTCTCAAATATGAAAGGGCATCAAATATTTGATCCCAAACAGTTTATCTAACTAACTCAAACACATAGATGTACAGTAGGATAAAATTAAGAATGTGACCAATTACACAGGAAGTCCCAAGTGATTATGACTCCTATATAATCATTGTTCTTGTCATATTCTTGTTGAATTTTTCAGAGTCTTAAGAAATTTAGCACTAATTTTGTTTTCAGTTTAGTTCTGAAGAAAAAAATGTTAACAGGAATTGCTTTAGATTCTTGCAAATCCAAATTCATTTATCCTTGAGAAGATTGATCTCTCAAGCTAAAAAAAGAAGTATGATACAAATCAGAGTGCTTTGTTATATCTGAAGCAAAAACTATACTTTTAACCAAAAGCCATATCAAATATATAATATTAGGAACACTTAATGTTCACTTTTATTTTGATAAATTTCAAATGAATATGTAATCAGTCATAAAAGGGAATGTTATAAATAGTAGTAGTGGGGCATCTGGGTGACTCAGTCTTTAAGCATCTGCTATTGGTTCAGTTCATAATCTGATGGTTCATGGGTTTAAGCCCTGCATCGGGCTCAGAATCTGGAGCCTTGTTCAGATTATGTCTCCCTCTTTCTCTGCCTCTCCCCAACTGGTGCTCTCTGTCTCTCTCTCTCAAAAAAAACATTAAAAATTAAAAAAAATATAGTAGTAGCAATGGGAAGAAGTAATAGTGGGAACCTATGGCAGTGGAAACAAGTAGGAGTAGAATAATAAATGTGATAGCTAATATTTACTACTTGTTCATTATGTACCAGCTAAATTCTTTATATTCATATTTAATCATAAGGGTTTTATAAGGTAGCCATTGTTTTTTGAATTTGACAAATGAGAAAACTAAGGCATTGAGAAACTTTGCTAAAATTTACATATTTAGTAAGTGATTGAGCTAAGATCAAAACCAGGAAATTTGACTTTCGTGCCTTGACATTTAACAGCCACTGGTTCTCATAGTTTTTCTTGCTTGTTTGTTTTTTGTTGTTGTTTTGTTGTTCTCAAATATTCTGTGCTCTCGTTTTACAACATGGGGCCCCAACATGGGGCTCGAACTCATGACCCCAACATCAGGAGTTGCATGCTTTACCAACTAAGATTGGGAAAGCCCTATCTAAGATTTGTTTAATCATCTCTTAAAGTATAGTCTTCCACTTCTATGTGTTTTCTTTTTTCTTTTTCTTTTTTTTAATTGAAGTACAGTGAACAGACAGTGTTATATTAATTTTAGGTGCAGAATATAATGATTCAGCAATTCTGTACATTACTTATTGGCCATCAAGATAAGTATACTCTTAATCCCTTCATCTATTTCACCCATCTCCCTACCCATCTGCCCTTTGGCAATCAGCAGTTCTCTTCATGTAAGTGTTTTTGTTTGTCTCTCTCTCTCTCTCTCTCTTTTTTAATTTTTTTATTTTATTTTATTTATTTATTTATTTATTTTTACTGTTTTTATTTATTTTAGAGAGGGAGAGAGACAGCATGAGCAGGGGAGGGTCAGAGAGGGAGGGAGACACAGAATCTGAAGACAGGCTCCAGGCTCTGAGCTGTCAGCACAGAGCCTGATGCGGGGCTCGAACCCACAAGCCGTGAGATCGTGACCTGAGCCGAAGTCGGATGCTTAACCGACTGAGCCGCCCAGGCGCCCCTTTTTTTTTTTTTTTTTTTTTTAAAGAGAGAGGGTCACAAGTGAGTGAGGGACAGAGAGCATGCCCCACAAGGGTTGGGGTGGGGGAACCAACCAAAGCAGGGTTCGTGCTCACCTGGTGTGGGGCTCAAACTCACGAAAGATATCCAGATGCCCTGTTTGTCTCTTTTTTTTTCCCCTTTGTTTCATTTCTTAAATTACACTAGGGCGCCTCGGTGGCTCAGTCGGTTAAGCCTCCAACTTCGGCTCAGGTCGGATCTCATGTTGGTGGGTTCGAGCCCCGCGTCAGGCTCTGTGCTGACAGCTAGCTCAGAGCCTGGAGCCTGCTTCCGGTTCTGTGTCTCCTTCTCTCTCTGCCCCTCCCCCTCTCATGCTTTGTCTCTCTCAAAAATGAATAAAACATTAAAAAAAAATTACACTATAAGTGAAACTATAATGTATTTGTCTTTCTCTGGCTGACTTATTTATTTAGCTTTATACCACCTAGGTCCATGTTTAACATCACTAATTATCAGGGAAATGCAAATCAAAACTATAGTGAGATATCACTTCGTGCTTGTCAGAAAGTCTAAAGTGAAAAGCACAAGTAACAAATGCTGGTGAGAATATGAAGAAAAAGGAACCCTCATGCACTGTTGGTAGGAATGCAAATTGATGCAGCCATTGTGGAAAACAGTATGGAGGTTCCTCAAAAAATTAAAAATAGAATTATCATATGATCTAGCAACTCTACTATCAGGTATATTTACCCAAAGAAAACAAAAGGTACAGCCATTTTTATGTTTATTGCAGCATTATTTATAATAGCCAAGATGTGGAAGCAATTGAAGTGTCTGTAGGTGGGTGGCTAAAGAAGATGTGCCATATATGCAGGTGCGCACGTGCACACACACACACACACACACACACACAGTGGAATATTACTTAGCCATAAAAAGAGTAAGGTATTGTCATTTACAACAGTGTGGATGGATCTAGAGGGTATAATGCTATGTGTTTTAAAAGGCTTTCTCAAGGACTTTTTATTTCTATAACAATATTTTAAAAAGATACTGGCATAGCATTATAATTTTTTAATGTGTGTAGATGCTGAAGCTATATACAAAGTAGGATATACAGAATCTGACTCTTACTGTCCCTTTCACTTCTTCTCCTGTATACCAGCCACCATTCTTTTTTGCATGGACAACTTATATAAAAATAAGTTAAGAGGGGGACCTAGGTAGCTCAGTCGATTAAGTGTCCAGCTTTGGCTCAGGTCATGATCTCAGTTTGTGAGTTTGTGAGTCCACATCGGGCTCTGTGCCGACAGCTCAGAGCCTGGAACCTGCTTTAGATTCTGTGTCTCCCTCTCTCCCTGCTCCTCCCATGCTCATGCTCTGTTTCTCTCAGTAATTACTAAACGTTAAAAAAAATTACTTTTAAAAGTAAGTTAGAACATATTACTCTTAAACTCAGTAGTTTCTTACCTGATTAAGAACAAAATCTGGGGCACCTGTGTGGCTCAGTTGGTTGAGAGTTCCACTCTTGATTTTGACTCAGGTCATGATCTCAGGGTCATGGGATGGAGCCCTGTGTTGAGCGCTGTGCTGAGAGCATGGAGCCTGCTTAAGATTCTGTCTCTCTGTCTCTGTCTCTCTCTCCCTCTCCCCCTGCTCCCCTCCCCTGCTTGCACATGCACACTCTTTTTCTCTTTACCAAATAAATAAATAAATAAATCTAAAACTCCTACCATGGCCCATAAAACCCTATAATTTTCTCTTTCCTTCTTTCTGATGTAATCTTTCCACAGTACTCCTGTTCAGTCTGCTCTAGCCACATTGATTTTGCCATTTCCTGAACACAAGGTGTTTTTCTACTTCAGTGCCTTTGTGTTTGCATTCTTCTCTTTGTAATGCTATTTCCCTGGAAGGCTCTTACCTTCTTTTTCCAAGAGGCCTCCTTGACTGAAATAGCACCTCTTCTCCCTTGACTCACATCCTCCTTCCTTCTGTCCTTCCTTCTTTCCTTCCTTTCTAAATTATTTATTTATTTGAGGGAGAGAGAGAATCCTAAGCACACTCTGCATTCACAGTGTAGAACCTGCAATGGGGCTCTAATCCACAAACCATGAGGTTATGACCTGAGCAGGAGTCAATGCTTAACCAACTAAACCACATCATCCTTCTTTATTTTTCTTCTTAGACTAGTTATTATCTGACATATTATCTGTTTATTTCTTTTTAGGTTGGTCTGTCTCATTCCACTAAAATAATAGCTTATCAGAGCAGAGGCTTTGTTTTGTGAACTGTATGATAAGTACTTTTCTTGGTTCAGTAAATCTATTGCTAAAGAAATGGACTGCTATGTATTGTTATAAGACATTTCTGTAATTGAATAGCAAAGAAGTAAGATCTTGATTTTTTGATCCCTTAAATGAAATAAAATTACTTGTCTGGGGTGCCTGGGTGGCTCAGTTAGTTGAGTGTCCAACTTAAGCTCTGGTCATGATCTCACGGTTTATGAGTTCAAGCCCTATGTTGGGCTGTGTGTTGACAGCTCAGAGCCTGGAGCCTGCTTTGGATTCTGTGTCTATGTCTCTTTCTGCCCCTCTTCCACTCTTCCTCTGTCTCTCTCTCAAAAATAAATAAACATTAAGAAAAATTACTTGCCTATAAATGTATGCTTTCTTGAATTAAATTAAAAGATATGCTAGAAGTGGAAAATAAATGCATTTTATATAGTGAAATAATAGAATAATATTTAATTATTTGTTAACCTCAAATCTTTTATTATCCCAATTTTATATTGGAGGAAATTAAGGCTTAGAGAATTGGTGAATGGCAGGACCTAACTTCAACACCACAAAAAACAAATATTTGGCTTAATAAATTATTATAAAGTATAAACTTGAAACCACTAGCCAAGTTAAGAAAAAAGGCTTTGCTGTCCATCCATCCTAGAAGCCTCTTCTGTGTGTCCTATCTTTCAATCACAATGATTTTCTCACCTCATATAACCATTACACTAGAACACCATTGTCCTGACTTTTGTGGTAATCACTTCTTGTATATTTTTATAATTTTGTCATCCAAATATTCATCCGTAGACACTATAATTTAGTCGTACCCATTAAAATATTTGATGTCTCTTAAGTCACTTTTGTTTTATAGGTTCCCCCTCTATTCCTTTTTTTCCTTATAATTTATTTCTTGAAGAACCATGCCATTTGACATGCAGTTTTATAAAGTCTTGAATGTGCTCATGCATACTAATGGTGCAGATCATTATATTCCTGCATTCTCCGTGTTTCCTGAAAATTGATAGACTGATCCGGAATGCAAATCTGATTTAGGTTACATCTGTTTGGCAAGACCATAAGAGACCCAAAATACTTGATTTGCTTTCTTTTTTTTTTTTAAACATTTATGTATTTTTGAGAGGCAGAACATGAACAGGGGAGGGGCAGAGAGAGAGGGACACACAGAATTGGAAGCAGGCTCCAAGCTCTGAGCTGCCAACACAGAGCCTGACGCGAGGCTCAAACTCACGAACTGTGAGATCATGACCTGAGCTAAAGTTGGCCGCTCAACCAACTGAGCCACCCGGGCACCCCAGGTTTGCTTTCTTTTTTGTTGCCATTGGACCTGTTACACTTAATGACTACATTAAGTAATTGGGAATTATAAAATGGTAATAGTCTAATTCTATCTTCTTGTGTATTAAATGGAATAGTATTTTAAATAGATGTTTCCCACTAATCATCTGCTGTTTGGTTACCCAGTTGTACTATTCATGATAAATCCTTGATTCTTTCTCTTTATCTACTAGTTTTCATGATAATTAATTGGTCCCTTGTCATCCTCAAAAGGTGACTAGTTTTTTGCTTTTTCTTTGTTTTTTTGGTAATTATGAACTCATGGATTTAACTATATTTCATAGATTTCAATAAATTGTAGTTGTCATTGTTGAAGCTCCGATTGTCTCATCTTCGGCTGGTGGGAGCTTCTTTACATTGGCTTCTCAGACTAATTATCTCCTTGCTACTTAATATTAGATTGACTGATCTACTTATCTTTTGGAATCAGTCATTTCTCTAGGAGCTCTAGTATCTCTTAGTGAGAAATGGCATTTCAAGACCACAGTTTGAGCTCGAGATGTTCATTATTATTGGATTGATTATTGTTTCTAAGCTTTTTAAGTGGACAGAGCTAAGAAAAATAAGGATAAAATTACTTAAGTTCATATTGATATTTCTAATTTCAAATTCAAGACCGTTGAGCCTTTATTAAACTTCTGTTACATATATATTTCCTTTCTTCCACCCTAAGAATTTTCTTTCTTGAGGGTACAAGATATAATAGAACTAGAACATTCCAACATTACTCATTTATTTTATTCTGTATTATATACACAATACACAATAGCTTTGGAGTGATGGTGCTAATACTACCAGTGATATGACTACTGAAAACATATATTTTTTTGCATATACACTTTCATTCACTTCCCATTTTTAAAATAGATGTACTGTTTATATTGTCATAGTTATAATTATTACATGCTATTACTCTTCCTTTAATCTTCATTCAGTCTTAGTTTTACAGCTAACTGTATGTTTAATGCTTATCACCAGTCCTTAGGTGTCTCTAGTAATTTTGGTTGTTTGAAGCTTATTCTCTAGGAAGTAGATTCACTACTGAATTTCAATATATTGATGTCTGTCTGTGTCTTTTGTACTTGAAAATATTACTGGATATAAAATAATTGGATCACACTTTGTATCTTTGAGGATTTTAAAATGTTACTCTATTTTCTTGTGTCATAAAACATTGATGTGAGAAGTCTGATGATCATTTGGTTTTCTTTCCCTTATAAGTTACATACTCTTTTTTTTCTGGATGCCCAAAAGATTTTTTTCCACTAAAGCCTAATAATTTAAATAAAATACGTCTTCGTGTGGGTCTTTGTGGTTCAGTATTTTTAGGCATGTGATATGTTCTTTTTAGTAAGTACACTTTTTTTTAAATTAACAAACTTGTAGTATTTGTACTCTTCTTCAGGAACTCCTATGATTGGCATGATTCTTCTTTGTCTTTCTAAATCAGTAGATTTAAAAAATCTTTTTTGTATTTAAAATGTTTCCCCCCTTTCTATTTCTTTGAAGGTAGTGTTATGTTTATTCCTCTTTGTTTTCATTTTGGTTTTGTTTTCATTACTGAAGTGTGATTTTCTTTAAAAGATTTTTTTTGATGTTTATTTATTTTTGAGAGAGAGAGAGAGAAAGAGAAGTAGGGCGTGATTGGAGGAGGGTTAGAGAGGGAGACACAAGCTGAAGGAAGCCCAGACACGGGGCTCGAACTCACAAACTATGAGATCATGACCTGAGCCAAAGTTGGATGCTTAACCGACTGGGCCACCTATGTGCCCCTTCTTTACCTTAAAAAAAATTTTTTTTCCTAAGGATTATATCTTCAGTTCTCACTTTTTTAAATCTGATGTTTATTTTTCTTTTATGTGTTGTATCACTTTTCTTCATGTCTTTAGCTTGTTGTGAAATAGTGGGTTACAGTTTTGATCTGTTTGGTAGACGCATTTTCCTGAACACTTCCATTGTCTCTAGGGATTTATTCTGCTCTTCTTTCTTAGAATAAATTTGTGTGGGATTTGATCTTGATACTTTTCCATTGGGCATTTTTATGTTGAATTAGATTTCTTAAACATTCAGGATAAGCTGGAATTCAGGAAAGATTTTCTGACTTCATAGAGCTCCTGCTTCCATTGTTTTTATAGTGTTCAAAAGATGAGGACCGCTTTCTGAGATTTCCTGTGTCTTTTCCCCTTCCCCAGTTTGGTCGGAACCTTCTCTTTCTTCTTCTGCTCTGTACTGCTCAGTTTTGATTCTACACCAGTGTTTTCTTCACATGGGGCTTATTTGGGGGAAAGCTTGGATGGATCAGTTTTGGAAGTTCATGGGGACTAAATCGTTTCATCCTCTTTAGACCTTATTGTGGACCCTTTGTGTCACCTGGTATTGGAGAATGCCAGAATCTTTCCCAGTTTCAGCTGTTGTTGTTTCCAAATTGGCCTGTTGTGGTTTCCAGTGAATATCCATTAGCTGTTTTAGAGTTGTTTTGTTCTTGGGTCCATTGGTTGCCACCTACTGCTTGCTTCTTTCTGCCAAACAGTATAGGTCTTGTGGGTGTTGGTGAATTATCTCTGCCCATTTGCATTTTGGGATTTGAAGTGATACCTGTTACATAGTTTTATTTTAAGTGTTGTAGATGGGGTTTTGGTTTTGCCTTCTAGTTGCCCTGTTTTTATGTTGAGATTTTAAGCGTTCAAAGTTTGTGCAGCCCCTGGTGCCACCATCTTTCCCAAATTTTTGCTGTTAGTTTTGCTGTCCCTTGTATGCAACCCCCCCACCACCTGCCTAATCCCATTTCCTTTCTTCCTTTCTCAGAGGTAACCATTATCCTTAATTTTGTGCTTATCAGTTCTTTACTTTTCTGTGTAGTTTTAGCATATGTGTATATCCCTAAACTCTCTAGTTTTTGAAAAAGTATTATATATGGAATTATACACTTATATGTTTTAGTATTTATTTTTGAGAGAGAGAGAGAAAGAGTGAGAGCATGTGCACAGCAGGGGAGAGGTAGAGAGAGAGGGGTACAGAGGATCCAAAGCAGGCTCTGCACTGACAGCAGAGAGCTCCACAAGCTCCACAAGGGGCTTGAACTCACGAACTGTGAGATCATGACCTGAGCCGAAGTTGGGCGCTTAACCAACTGAGCCACCTAGGCCCCTCCATATGTGTGCATTTTTTGGTGACTTGTTGTTTTTGGTCAGTCTCTGTTCCTGAGATTCAGTCTTATTGTATATGGTTGTAATTTATTAATTTTCACTGTATTGCATACTAGAATTAGTTGTCATAATTTATTCATCTATTCCTCTGTTGACAGTGACTTGTTACCAGTTTTTTTCCCCATTACAAACAATGTTGCTAAGAACATTCTTATATGTACTTACTAGTACTTGAGCAAGATTTTCTCTTGGTATTTGCTTAAGTAGATTTCTTGAGTTACAGCAAAGGTGATTCTTAAACTCTGCTAGATAATAGTACATCATTTCTTATAGTAGTTAACTGTTTTTACATTTCTGTTGTATTGCACCCAACCTAAGAACTGGACTTTACCAATAACTTGCGTATGTTTCTCTTTCCCCATCTCATTACTCTGCACGTTTCCTACATATAACTTCTATGTTTGTGTTAATCTTACCTTTCTAAAAAAGGTGTATCATACATATGACTATCTACACAGTAAGTTTTTAGTTTTACTTGTTTTTGGCCCTATCTTAAAATGGGATATCACACTATATTTAGTTTCTGCGACTTTTTTTTTTTCCCACTCAACATTATGTTACCAAGATTCACATGTATTTCTTCATGTGGTTGTACATTCCTTCTCAGGCTGTATAATTTATTATATTAATATTTGTATTTTATTTATTCTGCTGACCATTGTTATTGACTGTAAAACAACAATAATAACAAATCCTGATGTAGTATTCACTATGTCCTAGACACTTTTCTTAGTGCTTTGTATATATTATCCTCTTTAAGTCTTACCAGAGCTCTGTGAGATAGGTACAATTTTATTCTTATTTTTCAGGTGATCTAACTGAGGCAAGATGGGTTAAGTCACTTGCCCAAGGTGTCACAGATACCTAGTAGTTGGGGCCAGGATTCAAACGTAGGCTGTCTTTATTTAGTTGGCTCTTATTGTTTTGATTTCTGGAAATACAGACAATATATCTGTCCTCTTGGACTCTTAAATATAAAAAATGATACTTGTTTAAAGACAATATATTGTACTTTTTTTTTTAGGTTTTAATATTGAGAAAAATTATAATCTTTGTTTTATTTGATTTTAATTTGAGAGGTAAAGTGATGTCTGGGATGTACTTCAAACTCTAGCAAGCTAAACTACGGGATTCTGTGAATGCCCTATTGGAAAGGCCATCTTTATTGAGCATAACAGCTTATAGTGCTCACATGTGGATATTAGCACCATCTACTGGCAATGGGAAACAATAATTTGTTATGTCATAGTATAATATTGTTTGGAAGACAGTGTATACCTTTATAGGATTTTTCTTTTTGAAAACTGTTTCTGGGGATATTAATAGTTGGTAATTTTCCTGTGTATTGAGTTCTGTGCCCCAGTTTGATTTCCTTCAACTTCCAAGTATCAGCTATTAAATATTGCACATTTGCAGAACTGTGACTGCATTGTTTTGAGGAAAAATACAATAAAAGGTATGGTTTTATAGGTATGTCACTCTTTAAGTCTTTTTCAAAGCATACATAAAATACATAAACATATTAACTTGATAAAGCAATAAGAACAAGAACAAAGCTGTCATATTGGACTAATATGGATTTCGTCTTTCTGTTTTGGCTTAGTTAAATAATACGTCTTTTGTAGTCAGACTGGTGGAATTAATAATAGAGTGAAAACAGAATTCTGTTACTAACTGTGAGAAGCTTCTCTCTGCTCAGCTCTTGGTATTAACCTGAATTCTACTTTTCCATCTTTCAATTGTTGGTGGTGTGGCATCTTACTACATCATATTTTAGACTAACTTCTATTATTTTGAACTATTGTTTGCTGTTTTTTTTTAACCTGTGAGACTTAAAAATGTATGAGAAATCAGTTGCCTTCTCATTCTGTTTCTTGTCTTATATGCTCCATTTCTTCTTCTTATCCAATATGTTTTCGTTAGATACTTTACAAGTTAAAGTTGCCTTAGAAGTGACAATTTTAGTAAGAGGTGAAATATAGTCTTGACAAAGGAGAGTATGGTAAATACATAATGAGTGTTAGTTGAGTGATTCATTAGTTTTAAAAAGCTAACTTCCTTTATGGAGCAAGAATGGCCGTTTAGGGAGACATTGGTCTGATAATGTTTACTTGTGAATCTACTGACAAGAATAATCAATTGTTTTTTTGCCCTGTGGCTATTTAACACTCTAAATGAGAACTGTTTTTTGTTTAAAATGTTAGCTTATTGTAGTTATACTTTAGAAATATCTGACTAAATAGTTTAAAGACTTGTTTATTTAAAAATAGCAATAATTACAAATTTTAGACCATATGCCATAATGTCACATAGTTTATAAAAAGCCCAGGGTTGCTAGTAGTTGAGGTTTTTAACTCATGGTAAAGATAGTCTTGGTGTAGAAAATGAAAATGGGATCATTTGTATTCTTTTTTAGCTTTTGTTTCCTTGAGTTTTTTACTTTGGAACATTTATCCTGCTAAAGTGAAACCTAATTTCCCTTTCTTAATAAGATCTATGGTGGATATCAAGGTATTTTTATTTTTTTTAAATGTTTTTAAAAATTGCTTATTTTAAAGTATAACTTTTCCCTCCAATACTTAACTGACTTCCTTATTCTATATTTAAAGAGAAGTGAATAGAGGCTCTCAAAATATATGAACATGTAAAAATTTTAAATAATTTGAGTTGTTTTCAAAATGCTTTTTATTACTCTCAGATAGTTTATTCCTTTCTCTCAAACTCTTTTAATTATCAAATAAGTCTTTGACTTGGTATATTTTGTATTTTGTCTCCAGATTAACTGCTAATAAATGGTTTAATTTAGAGCTAGCTGCTTTTTATCATGCTGAGTTTTAGGTGAAGAGATAACAAAATGAATGATTACTGTCTTTTAAGGACTATTGTAATTTATTATGTTATAGAGAAAAATGTATAAAGAGATGTTGAGGCATAAGAATTGATTTGTTTTAGTTGTACACAGCCAGCAGAATTTAGTCTGAACTGAGAATATTGAAATGAAATTCCCAAAGTCAGTATACATAGTAGTATTTGACTGGGACCTTGGAGAATAGGAAGGAATTGGTAAGTGGAGATGGAGAAGAAAGGGTTCTTTAGCCTGAACAAACCATGCATCCTGCATTGGCTCTCTGAAGTAGTATTTTAGCAAATTTCACATTTCATGAATACTTTAGGGAATTCTGACTTTATGAGTCATGAATTGTGATAAGAATAACAACTTCTTTTGGAAGAGATACAGTACTTCATTCACGTGGTGTATTCTGTATCACTTTATTAGAAAGAAGATTATGTTCTGCTTTAAGCACGCAGTTGTTTGCCAGAGAGTATTGTAGGAATGGGAGAAAAAAACTAGTGTGTTTTCCAATTGACACCATTGGTAAACTGTTCGAACAGATGCTTAGAGCAAATGAAGCTTCAAAAAGTAATTTAGGGGTACCTGGGTTAAACGTCCAGCTTCAGCTCAGGTCATGATCTCACAGTTCATGGGTTTAAGCCCTGCGTCGGCTCTGTGCTGACAGCTAGCTCAGAGCCTGAAGCCTGCTTCAGATTCTGTATCTCCCTCTCTCTCTGACCCTCCCCTGCTCGCACTGTCTCTCTCTGTCTCTCAAAAATAAATAAAAAACATTAAAAAATTAAAAAAAATAATTTATCTGTGGAGTGAGTTATTCTTAAACTAGTATCACAATTTAATTGAAGAACAAGTTTCATAACTTTCACCTGTATGAAAAAACATTTTTGCTCAACACAAATCTGTCTCCTTGAGAGCTAGGACTTCTCTTTGCATAGGTCTTAGTTTATGTAGTACACAAAAGGATGTTAATAAGGTCGAAATGCAGCTCATCTTAGCTACTAAGGGTTCTTTTCTAATTCCTTTCCCCAGAGGATGACACTCCAGCTAGAGAAGTCATGATCCTTAAAGTGATTATATATTTGCTTCATTTTGTTAGTGGATTTAGCACTTACCTTCCAGAAGAGTATAGGCACAAATTAGGAATTCACTAAATACTTTTTGCATATATACAGTATTCAGAAGTCTAAATAAGGTAGAATTCTCCTTTGATTATAGCTTTTGGGCCGATTATTATATATGCCTCCTGTGATTAGAAAAATTGATTCTACCCAATCTGTGGTCTTCTTAAAGAAGCAGTTGATGTGGATAATTCAGTTGCTGCTTTTTGCCAAATAGTTATTGCTGATATACTGGGTTTTTATTTATTATTGTTCTTCTGATTTAATTATTTAAAATCTAAGCTTACTCAACTAAATTGAGTATATATTTAAATCTTTATTAAATAATTTGTACTTATATTTATATATCAAAACATATTAACACTTAAAATTTAATTTATAAAATGTGTCCTAAAATAATTTTTATTATAAATATATACATATATTAAAATATTTAAATTTTAATTTCAGGTATATTGCATTTTTTTGCCCATGTGACCTAGTTTCCCAGGGCTATTCTTTCCTACCTGTTCAACTCTTGGCTGCGGGAATGAAGGAAGTGACCAGAACTTGGAAAATAGTAGGTGGAGTCACACATGCAAATAACTATTACAAAAATGGCTGGATAGTCATGATAGCTGTTGGATGGGCCCGAGGTAATATTAACAACGTGATTTTAAATATACTGTTACTGATATACTACTGCTACTGAACAATTCTTTATTTACATTAATAAGGACAACATACTTTAGTAACAGTATTTTTGGAAGTAGGAAGTTTTTCTCTGTTGGCTAGTAAATTTATAACTGGCATTTTCACTAGTACATTTTCATCAGCCATTATTTTGAACCTATTTTACAGCATAAAATTTTTACTATTGGTCTGATTAGTAGCCCAGAATCAGAGGGATTCATAGTTAATTAAGGTATAGTATAGTGCCAGCATAAATAAGGTTACTTCAAAGATTATGTAAAAAAGTTATATAAAAAAATTGCTCTTTTGTGTTTTTTTCTCATGCTGAATGACTAAAAATAGTAAATATGCTTGATTATGAGTTCATCTTTACATCACTTACCTTCATTGTCAAGTTCTTTTGTATGTAGAAATTGAATAAATTTCTCTATTCTCTTGTTATGTTATACTGCACCTAAAACTGGTATCAGGGAAGGAAATAATAAAGCAGAAAATTTATTTTTCAGGCCTGAAACAAATCTTTAAGAACATCTTTGTGCTTGAGGCCTCATTTTTTAACCTTAATTATGGTACAATAGGCAGTTACCACACTGATGAAAGGGAGAAATTGCAATTGTCTCAGTACCATAAATGTACAAGGAAACTTTTTTCTTCCTCCTCAAAATTATAATTTGGGGATCTTCTTGGAATTTTTCCTCAGGAGATAGAATTACAGCTTTGTTTCAAATGTTTTCTCCATAAAATTTGACTAAATATTCTTGTTTTATTTTACTTTTAGGTGCAGGTGGTAGCATTATCACAAATTTTGAGCAGTTGATGAAAGGAGTTTGGAAACCAGAAGCTGATGAATGGCTGAAGATGTCCTAGTGAGTTGGTATAAACTAGACCAAGATCAGCTTTTTATCCTTAGGTCTTACCAGATCTCTAAAAGTGGGTGCAATGGAGCTAAAAAATAAATAGTCACGATAATGGAAGACAGTCAGGAAACTTATTCTTTCAAGAAATCTCTCTCAAATGTAGTTTTTAAAATAGATATTGATTCTTTTCTCTGTGGATTCATCTTCCTAGAAAATAAAATTAAACAAAAGCTTCTGGATTGTTATAGAATTGTGGGAATTGTGTGTATTTATGGAGAGAAAACTACATAGGAACACACTTCTCTGTATGGAAATGAATCAGTTGTAGGCTCTTGGCATTTTTATTAATGAATACAATATCACCCATTTCAAATAACACGTTCTGGTAGTAAAATGTAAAGCGTATGGGAACAAATCAATCCATTATCAATCCAAATCAGTCCTCTGTTGCTTTAAAAATGAGAGTTGAGCTTAATTACACATAAGGAAAGAGGAAATAAACTATAATTGTTAGAAATGGAGCCAAGAAGGCCATGATTGATAAGTTATAAGTAAGGCATTAGTGATATTCAAGGGAAATTTCTCTCCTTTTGAGTATATGTTTCAAAATGTCTTTCATAAAGCATTTCTTGGGCTCTTATAACCAAAATCAAATTGTTTCTCCTTTGTTCAGAACTTTGGAATGACTCCCCAGATAGTCTGTAAGACCGTCCAAGATCTGCCTTTCCCCCATATCTTATTTGCTTTGACTTCATTTCTTACTATTCTCTCCTCCTTGGCTTATATTCTTGAACAGGCCAGGTAACCTGCACATATTCTTGAACAAATCTATGAGTAGACAGTAAATATTAGATGAATGAATGAATGGTCATTTGGTCAAGTGAGAGTAATCATAGTTCAGTATACTATTTTGTGTATGTGTGTATATATTATCTGTTTATCTATTTATCTGTTACCAAATACTTCTGCATAGTAGAGAAACCGTATATGATTTTAGAGAATACGTATATTGACATAAACAGAACGTTGGTAGAATTATGAACATTAAAGGTGCTGGTGAAGGCTTAAGAAAATGAGCATGATAATTGGAAATTGGAGGAGATGTGGTAGTTACATAGTAGCAGAAAAATTACTTGAATTGTGTGCTGTAGTTGTGTGGAAAGTGTAATTTGTAAGCAGTGAACTTGTGTACTTGAGATTTTGAAGCCATGTTAAAGGTCTGGCTGGTTTCTTGATGCTTAAAGTAAAATGAGAGAGGAAAGAGTTGAACTGAGAGAACAGCTGCTGAACACAGAAATCAAGACTATGATAATTTGGAAAACTCTTAGCCTATCCAGATTGCAAAAGGTGATAAAATTAAGAGATTGACTTTTAGGAAAGTCTGTAATGGAGAAAGGGTAAAAGGTCTGTCTGGAAAACTACTGCTCGTGTTAAAGAAACTAGGTATGTGACTCATGGATCCATTCAGCTAACACAACACAAGCCAGGAATAGACATGAGATTATCCAGGAAACATATGTGGAGGGCCATCTTAACTCATGGCCTGGGTCCCTGTGTCGTATGTTAGAGACCCACAAGAGTTTTGAAAATATTGTATCAGAAACACTGCCAGCTTGCAACTGAAAAGGACAAATAAGTTGAAATAAAAGAAGGCTGTCAGATTCCCAAAATTCTATAGGCAGGAAACAAACTTGATAAAACTGCTCAGCTGCAAACATGTGTTACCCTTCAAGGAAAAGGGAGAATGGATTTTGGCTGGGAGACATGGGCCCATTTTAGTATATGTGCTGCTGAAGCAGACACTGAGAGCCATGGGCTGAGAGGCCTGGGTCAGGCCCGCAGGTTGGAGTCCAGGTGCAAACTCCAAAGCCGTGAGTGCAGAGGTTGAAGTTGCTGACTCAGAGGATGGAGCCTGATGTCACAGAGGATTATTCCCAGGCTTTGAAACCTTGAAAACCTAATTGAATTTGCCCTGCTGGATTTTTGAAATTGCTAGGACCAGTGACTTCTTTCTTCCTTTCCTTTTATTTTCTCCCTTTTGGAGTTGGAATGTTTCTAATTATTACCCTATCCCTATCCCACTATTGTATTTTGGATGCAGGTAAGCTCATTTTCTAGTTTCATAGGAAACTAATACAAGAATATTTTCTAAATGCATCCTCATCTTCCAGAACAATCTCATTGACATTTTTCTAAATCTCAGCCCTTCTTCAATTCCCTGCCCCATTTTATTGACTACAAAATCATTGCTTTTCAGATTCAGTGCTTCTGAATTTATGCTCTAAGGGAATGCAATCCAAAATGAAATGTGAGTGTGCTAAGAGGACACCCATGATGAGGCACTGTGGTACAGAATCTAAACTATTAGAAACAAATTGCAAAAGAACATTAAGATAAAAGGAATTCCTTTTACCTCATCCTTTATTTTTTATTTTTATTTAAAAACTTTTTTTAATGTTTATTTATTTTTGAGAGAGAAAGGCACAAAGTGTGAGCAGAAGGGCAGAGAGTGAGGGAATCTGAAGCAGCAGTAGGCTCTGTCTGAGCTGTTTGCACAGAGCCCAATGTGGTCTTGAGAAATCACAAATCTTGAGATCATGACCTGAGCTGAAGTTGGATGCTTAACTGACTGAGCCACCCAGGCACCCCTACCTCATCCTTTAAAAATGTCCATTTGATAAATAAATAAGTCAGTTTGGTGTACATTTTCTAATACCGTGTACATACATTAATTTATAAATTAATTAATCAACATGTATTAGGGAATGTGTAAAAATCCCCCTTTTTTAACCAATAGGGATGTGCAGCTAAGAAGTTTTAGAGACTGGGTGGCCTTGTGGCTCAGTCAGTTAAGCATCTAACTTTGGCTCAGGTCATGATCTCATGGTCCGTGAGTTTGAGCCCCATGCTGGACTCTGGCTGACAACTGGGAGCCTGCTTCAGATTCTGTGTCTCCCACTCTCTCTGCCCCTCCCCTGCTCACACTGTCTGTCTCAAAAATAAACATTAAAACAAAATTAAAAAAAAAAGTTTTAGAGACCACTGTTCAGAACATTAATGTTCTCCAGTCAATTGTTAAGCAAGGTCTAACCCTCTGTTACCCAAACCTAGCCCTATTTTGAACTCAGTCCTTAGCTTCTGATAAATAAATAATTTTTCATAAAATGGCTTTTAGTCACTGTTAAATTTGGTCATATTTTGTAATGTGGAATTCTAAGAGTGTATCATTTATCTTTCTCTAGTTGTAAGCACAAAGCTAAATAATGATCTGTTACTCAGATATACTTTAAATGTGTGGCAAATATGTAACATGTAACATGAAAGTAATGCTTTGTGCTGGAGTTAGCCAAGTAATGTGCTGGATATGGCTTGTACTGTTGTATGGAGAGCTGGTTGTGTGTGAGAGTAATGCTTCTTTTTGTAGATTAACATCTTATAGATGTTAAAATTTCAGCACTGATTTGTTAAGATACTAACACTAATATTCTATGCTGGAGTTAGCCAAGTAATGTGCTGGATGTGGCTTATACTGTTGTATGAGAGCTGGTTGTGTGTATCTGTCTCTGCTCCATTCTGCACAGCAGCCTGAAATTGACTATGATGGGAGTATTTACACCATGGAAATGGGAAGATACTGTAAATCAAGGCTTGCTTTTTTCCTTCTCCCACATGACTGAAGGAGCTTATTTAGCACTATAAGGGCTAATCTGCTATTTTCTAAGTCATACTGTGGAACATGGGACTTTCAACTCTTTGTAAAAAGGTATTATATGGTCAAATGTGTTTCAGAAATACTGTAAATAGAAATGAACGCTACTTATCAGAGGGTCACAATAAGTGTGAACATTCTGAGATCTCTGGTACTTTATCAGAGTGAAATTATACTTTATATAACTTAGTACTTCTAAACTTTAGAAGTATATTCACAGAACTCATTTTCATCTATTACTAACTCATAATTATATTAAATTAATGTTTTTCAGAGTACCCTTTGAGAAATGTAGGGATGGATCATGTTTATCACTTACTGACTTAAAATGTATTTTATTTTCAGCCCTGCCAAGGTAACCCTACTGGGATCTGTTATCTTCACATTCCAGCACACCAAACACCTGGCAGTATCAAGGCATAATCTTATGTTCCTTTATACTATGTTTCTTGTGGTCACAAAGGTAAGAATTCAAAGTAGCTGTAAATCCATATTACAAATGCCGTATAACCAGAATTCTGCATATTAGGCATGTAACAGGAACATTTATTTTTTACTGTTACTGCAGTCTAAAAAGGTAAATTTTGGGATGTTTATTCAGCTCATCCATGACTTTCTGAAACATAGCTACTGTATGATTCCTCATTTGATTTATGCTGAGGCTATCATGAAAGATTTGCAGATAGTTTAATGTATGTTGGAGGCCAGAGAGTAGTGGAAGTAGCTATAGCCGATCAGACTACAGACAGCAGTGTCTCCTCTGTAAAATGAGATACTTAGAGTAGATGTTCTCTGAGGTTCCTTTAAACTGTAACATTTCAAAATTTTATAGTGGGACATATTTGTGGATAGTCTCTTGTATTATTGATGCCTTGGAAGCTTTATTCTGTCTTGAAGATAGGAGGTGGTGTGGTGTAAGATCACAGGTTTTGGAGACAGGCAGTCTTAAGTTCAAATCCTAGACTTGCTGTCTAATTCCTGAATAGGCAAGTCACTTAATGTCTCTGAATCCTGATTTCCTCATCTTCATTATATGATTGTTGAGAGGTTTAGAGATGGTGCAAGTCTTTCTATCACTGTGATGTATCTTACGAATTTTATTTACAGCTGTATCATGAGGCTAATTCTGATTATTGTTGTTCTTACCATTATTAAATATTGTTCCCTATTCAAAAGTAGACAGTTGGTTTAAAAATAAGATTAATATTTAAATATAGAGGAATTTTATAGCTAACCCTCAGCCCAGCTACTTTTGGGTAAAAACTTACCTATGGGATTCTTAAAAGGAAAACACTACATATTATATAAATTTATATCTTAGAAAGAACCAAGTCACTATAGGCATAGTTTATTTTTGTTTCAGTAGTCTCTGCTATGGAGGTGATCTGTGGCTGTATTGAAGTACTTCAAATATCTGAGGCAAAAATCTCTTCATATCTCTTCTCTTCTCTCCCAGTCCTCAACATTTTGAGCTACATATATATTTTTTATAATTGCTTATTGAGATATATGTTATTTAATGTATAATTCATCCATTTAAGTATACATTTCAGCATTTTTTTGTATATTCACAGAATTGTTCATCTGTCTCCATAATCAATATTAAAACATTTTCATCACTCCAAAAAAGAAGCCCATTAGTAGTTACTTCACATTTTCCCTCAGTCCCCCCGACTATAGGCAACCACTGATCTACTCCCTGTCTCTATAAATTTGCCTATTCTGACATTTCATGTGATTGCTATCATATAATATGTGTCTTTGTGACTTGTTTCTTTTACTTACTGTAATTTTTTTGAGGTTCATATGTTATAGTATGTATTAGTATGTTATTTCTTTTTATTGCCAAACAATAGTCCATTGTATGGATATACCACATTCAGTTTATCCATCAGTTGATGAATATTTATTTGGGTTTTATTTTTTTGGCTAATAGAAATCATGAGCTCTGAGCATTCATGTACTTTTTTTGTGTGGATACGTGTTTCGCTTCTTTTGGGTATGTCATATAGAAATGGACTAGATAATATAGTAATGCTGTGTTTAACCTTTGAGGAACTAACAGACAGTTTTCAATGGTGGCTTCATCATTTTACATTCCCACCAGCAAAATACGAAAATTCTAATTTCACATACCATCATCAATGCTTGCCTTTTTTATTGAAGCCATTCTATGGGTGCTTGGGTGGCTCAGTTGGTTAAGCCTCCGACTTTGGCTCAGGTCATGATCTCACGTTCGTGGGTTCAAGCCCCACACCGGGCTCTGTGCTGACCGCTCAGAGCCTGGAGCCTGCTTTGGATTCTGTCTCCCTGTCTCTCTGCCCCTCCCCCTCTAATGCTCTGTTTCTGTCTCAAAAATAAATAAAACATTAAAAACGTTAAAAAAAAGCCATTCTAGTGGTTGTGAAAAGGCATCTTATTGTGATTTTGATTTATATTTTCTGATGACTGATGGAGAAAGATGACATCATTTCATGTGCTTGTTTGTATATCTGTGGAAAAATGTCTATTAAGATCATTTGCCAATTTTTAAATGCGTCATTTGTTTTTTTAATGTTGAGTTGTAAGAATTCCTCATATATTTTGGGTCCCAGATCCTTACTAGGTTTCTGATTTATAGATGTTTTCTCCCATTCTATGGGTTGTCCTTTCACTTTCTTGATAATGTTTTTGGAAGTACAAATTTCTAAAATTTTGATGAAGTCAAATTTACTGATTCTCTCTTTTGTTGTGAAAGTTTTTGATGTCATATCTAAGAAACTGTTGCCAAATTCAAGGTCAAAAAGATTATCCCTATGCTTTATGAGTTTTATAATTTTAGCTCTAATTTAGCTCCTGATGCATTTTGAAATAATTTTGGGGTATGGTATGAGGAAGAATTCAATTAAACATTCTTTTACATTCTGTGGATATCTAATTTTACATTCTTGAGGATTCTGTGGTTATCTGTTCATTGTAGTATTATGTATTGAAAAGACTGTTCTTTCCCTTGTTGAATTGTCTTGATACCCTTGCTGAAAATCAGTTGGTTTTCATAGGTTTTTTTGGTGTGGATTCCTTAGGATTTTCTATATTCAAGATCATGTCATATGCAAATAGAGGAAGTTTACTTTTTTTTTTATAGTCTGCATGTCTTCTAATTTTTTTGTCATAATATTTCCCAGCATTTTCCTATTATCTTCCAACTTATTATTTTTTTATTTTTTTAATGTTTGTTTATTTTTGAGAGAGAGGCAGAGCGTGAGCAGGAGAGGGGCAGAGAAAGAGGGAGACACAGAATCTGAAGGAGGCTCCAGGTTCTAAGCTGTCAGCACAGAGCCCAGTGCAGGGCTTGAACTCATGGACCGTGAGATCACCACTTGAGCCAAAGTCAGATGCTTAACCGACTGAGCCACCCAGGTGCCCCTGTTATCCACCTACTTTTAAATAGAATGTGCATTTTTAACACATAGTTTTGCCCACGTTCCATTTATATTTATACTGATTTTTAAAGTATTTTATTTATTTTTGAGAAAGAGAGGGAAGGAGGGGCAGAGAGAGAGGGGGACAGAGGATCCGAGGTGGGCTCCCCACTGATAGCAGTGAGCCTAATGCAGGGCTCAGACTCATGAACTGTAAGAATATGATGTGCTGAGCCACCCAGGAACCCCTTAAACTAATTTTTAAATGACTTGTCATTTGTTTCTGAGTAGCTACTATAGTTTTTCATGTCTTAGATATAAAATAATAATAATAATCCAGTGCTTTGGCATATACAAAGATACAAATAAATACGGTTTCTCTTTTTAAAGAGAATAGCTTCCCAAAAGCAAAGTAAGCACACAGAAAACTATAAGTATAAAAATAGTGAGTTACATAAGTAAGAGAAACAGAAAATAAATGCCCCTAGCATTGCTCAACCTCTGGTATCTCTGATGGTCTCACAATCCACCAGAAACCACTTTCTGGTAGGCCACACATAGTCTCCCTCTTGACATGTGCAGGCTAGCCCTAAGTCAAGGACTTGTGGTACCACTTAGATATCTGGAGTCTCCTTCCGGGCCCCAAACCTGTCAAATTTCTTCCTCTTTGATGCCCTACTCTGGTCAAGTCCATTTAGATTCACTGATACCAGTCTCCGCCACCCATGTTTCAGTTCTAGCTCTCTGCTTGAGAAATTGTCCTGAGGCAGAATGAGGGTAAATGTGTGGATCACTTTATCAGTTTGTCTCTTCTCATGACCAGTCTTACACTGTCTGTTGTCCAGTGCCCAAAAGTATTTACCTCAGTATTTTGTCAGGATGTGCCTTTTATGCCTGGAGGGCTAGTCTAGAATCAGTTCTTATGTTATAGTCAAGGAGGAGTTCCTCTCTTCTTTCTTAACCAGTCTTGTCAGAGGCGCCCCATCTTTCCCTCCCTCTTATTGTCCTTTTCTTTCTTCCTTTCTTTCAGAGCCCACGTAAGCTGAACATTCAGTGATGTTCAGTTCTTGTATGACCCCAGTTTCATTCAAGGACTCCCTTCTCCTTTTCCAGCTCTCACAAGTCCTTTGTGATTCTTAAAATCCAGGTTTTGGAGGAAAGAAATATGTGCGAACTAAGACTGTTAGTGTAGGGCAAAGCACATGAGCTTTGGAGCGAGACTTTGAAATTTAGGCTTCACAGTTTTAAGCACACCATTTATGTTTCTTATAGAGTTACACATATCCTAAGGGATATATGGCTTTTGTTTGGCACTGGCTGTACAAAGTCACATCATAAATGTGGTGCATTATGTACCAGTGGTTGATCTCAGTGTTAATGATTATAAACATTTTTTAAAAAATATTTTATTGTCAAATTATTTTCCATACAACACCCAGTGCTCTTCCCCTCAAGTGCCCTCCACCATCACCACCACCTGTCTTCCCCCCCC